>NC_047085.1:117546368-117849398 GCF_902459505.1 Geotrypetes seraphini
TCACCCCAAAGATACCCAACCTACACACCCAGCCCCCCCTCCCATGTGGATGGCACAACAAAAAGAAAGATGTCAGAAAAAACACAGGTATGTATGAGTGAGTGAGGAAACAAGCAACAAGCGCCAGAGAGCAGAATAGAATAGAAAGAAAGAGGTGCAGTCCCCCATATCCTATGAGTTAAGCAGTAAACTCCTAGAACAGTGCGGCAAAGCCGTCCAATAAGCCTCCCAAATCTCCTGAAAACAATCCCAACTACGGGGAACCCTACCGGACACAGCCCGGCGTTCCAGCAAGGCCAATTCAAAGAGTGAACGTTGCCATTGTACCACCGTTGGGATAGCCTGCTCCCGCCAGCACACTAAAATCGCCCGTTTGGCCAGTAAGAAAGCTTTCTGGACAAACAAACGGTGCCCTCCGGGCAGAGATCCCATCCCATCCAGTACATAAAAAAGAGCAATCAAAGGAGAACAAGCTGGCAAATTCGGCAGGAACGAACGAAGATAAGACCAAACCCGAGACCAAAACAGCTGTATACAAGAGCATGTCCAAAACATATGCCCCAATGTGGCTCCAGGAGAGGCACACTTAGGGCAAGTATCCCTGTCAGCGAAACCCGCTCGAAAGGCTCGGACTGGTGAAATGAAAGCTCTATGCAACAACTTATATTCCTGCTCCCGATGAATCATACTCCAAGAAACAGCCGCAATGCTGCCAAAACCATGGGAAAGCAAATCCGGCGACATGTCACTCTGCAAGTCCTGGCTCCAGGCGCGTGCCAAGTGACCAGTCTGAGTATCAGGACACAAGGTCAGTAAGGTCGAGATATAATAGCTCAGCTTAGGGGCCACCGGTTCCCATAAAGCCAGACACCGACCCAAGCGATCAGCACTGTGAGCTGTCACCCCCAATGTGTCTAGGCCAGAGATATAATGACGCACCTGAAAGTACCCGAACATATCAACAGTGTCAAGGTCGTATAAGGACTGAAGTTCCGAGGGGGTAAGCAGGCGCCCCTGCTCATGTAGAAGGTCCCCCACTCTTTTAATGCCCTGGGCATACCAAATACTAAAAGTGCGAGTCTCCGAACCCGGAGTAAAGTCCAGATTTCCTACCAAGGGAAGAAACGGTGTCTCACTAAAGTTCAAAGAAAACTTCCTACACAAGAGTTTCCATCCCCAGCGCATATAGGCCCAAACAACATGAGTCCGTTTAGGCAGGGGCAAACGGATAGAAGGAGCATGAAGGACATACAACCCCGCCACCAGTCCCAACAAATCCTTTTCTAGTGGATAATTTAGGGCAACCGAACTTTCAAGACACCAATCACGGAGAACCCTCAGCCCACAGGCCAAATTATAAAGCTGAAGATCAAGCAGACCAAATCCACCCATAGAGAGAGGTAACATTAACACATGAAGTGGTAGGCGAGGCCTTCTGCCACCCCACAAAAAGGTCCGCAACGCTTTATACAAAACATCCAAATCCCCACGTTTCAGCCATAAGGGTAAGGTCTGTAGAAGATACAACCATCGAGGCACCAGCATCATATTATACAAATAGATACGCCCGGACAAAGAGAGAGGGAGTGCACCCCAAAGACGTAGGAGCTCAACCATTTTTTTAAGTAAGGGCCCCACATTAGCCTCATACAACTGATTCAGAGCTGAAGGTACATAGACCCCTAAATATTTAACCTGGAGAGGTGTCGCTCTCAGTGGAAAAAGAGGCCACACCGCATCGATATGTAAAGCCATAGCCTCCGATTTAGAGACATTAAGCTTCAATCCAGAGAGCTCCCCAAAACTATAAAAGAGATCCAATAAAGGACCTAGAGCCTTCTTCGGGTCCGTAAGGATAACCATAATGTCGTCAGCAAAAGCCATGCAGCGGATCGACGAGCCGCCCACCTGAGCCTGAGAGCCGCCTGAGAGATCTGGATGATGCCGAAGCTGGATCAATAAAGGCTCCAAAAACAAGATGTATAAAAGTGGGGACAACGGGCAACCCTGCCTAGTCCCCCTCTCCAGTTGAAATACTGAGGAGGGACAACCATTAACTAGCACCGCTGCCGCCGGGTTGGAATACAAGGTTCGTAAGGCCTGCATGAAGAACCCCGAGATCCCATATCTAGCCAATAACGGAAAAAGAAAGGCCCATTCGACCTGATCAAATGCCTTCTCCGAGTCAAAACTAATGACCAGAGAAGGAATTTGATGGTAGTCACAATGTGCCATAGCCAACAAAAGTTTGCGTACATTATGTCCCGCCTGCCTGCCCGACACAAAACCGACCTGATCCTCCTGTATCAAGGTGGGTAAATAAGGAGCCAGGCGGTCCGCTAACAATTTGGCCAGCATTTTTAAGTCCACATTAATAAGGGAAATAGGGCGGTAGGACTCGACCAGGCTATGGTCCTTTCCCGGCTTAGGCAGAACTGTAATAAGAGCCTGATTAGCCAGCTCGGGAAAGGAGCCATGTTCAATGGCCTGATTAAAATAGCGACAAAGCGGGTCCACAATGTAGCCACTAAGAAGCCTGAAAAATTCACCACTGAACCCATCGGGTCCCGGAGACTTACCCAGGGGAAGCCTCTTCACAACACCAAGAACCTCTTCCCGAGAAATAGGGAGATTCAAAACCTCACTAGCGGCAGCCGGCAAGATGGGTAATGTCAGAGAATCAAGGAAGTCCTCAATCAACTGAGCCTTATCCACGACCTCTGCCGTGTATAGTGTTTGATAATATTGAACAAAAAGGGCCTCCAGCTGCGATTGCTGAGTCACAAGCTGTCCCGGAGCAGAGTGCAGGGAAGAGATCAAAGTAGGACCTCTCCAACCCTTAGTCAAATTGGCAAGCATTCGGCCAGGCCTATTACCAAACCTATGAAATTTATATTTGGAATGAAATAAAGAATTACGCGCCCGCTCATGCAATAAGGTATTGAAAGCCGTCTGGGCAGTATAAAAGTCATGCCGATGTTGTGCGGTGGGAGAACGAATAAACAACTGATGGCTGATTTTAACCCTCCGTTCCAAATCCAAAATCTTAGAAGCTAAAATCTTACGCTTACGGGAGCTATATTCTATAATGGCCCCCCGCAACACCGCCTTAGCCGTACTCCAAAAAAGGTCCCCATCCTCCACATGCTCCCCATTGAATGAAACAAAATCTCTCCAGGACTTGATGAGAAAGGAGGAAAAATCGGGGTCATGATAGAGAGCTGCAGGAAATCTCCATCTATATCCACCCCCCCCGAGTCCCCCCCCAGCAGCAGGTCAAGCCATATCGGAGCATGGTCCGAAATAGCCAAGACCCCAATAGATGCCCCAGAGACACAGTGAAAAGAAGAACGGGAAAGGAGAGTATAGTCAATCCTAGCAGATGTGTGATGTACCTTAGAAATATGAGTGAAATCATGGTCCCCAGGATGTAGAGTACGTCACACATCCACCAGATCCAGGGTCTGTATAAAAGACTGCAGTCCATTATCAGATCTAGGGGAAGTGCGTGAAGACCCCCCAGAACAATCCAGACTGGAGTCAAGTATAGAATTAAAGTCCCCCAAAAGAACCAGAGGAGCAGAGATTGTAAAGGGAGAAGAGTTCCCAAAAGCCTTTTGAAATAGGAACGCTGTGCCACATTAGGAGCATAGACAGAGGCTAGGAGTACCCGCTGTTGATGGAGCATACCAGAAGTTCAAAATGCCAGACATGGCAAACAGGGCAACACATCTCTTGTACTTCTATCACATCTGAGTGTGCTTTGAAACTCCAAGATATATTCAAACCTTATAGCCCAAAAAGTGGGAACCAAATTTCTATAGGAAAGGCAGTCATAATGAGAAATTCTCAGTTTAAAAGACCAAAGGACTGCAGCTTTTTTCAGGTATTTTGTCAGTACCCTGCTCTCATTCTTTCTAGAAGATGTGTTGCCCTGTTTGCCATTTCTGGCATTTTGAACTTCTGGGTCTATTAAAGAAGCCGCTCAAAATTAGTGACAGTCTTATTATTATTCCAGAGCCTGCTCAATGGTATTTCAGCTGCAGTTTATGAAATGCATTACAAATATTGTGGAAAGGTCATAGCATGTACCCTAAGTCCTGAGCGCTCTACAGAGATCCTTATTTAACAGGAAATTAAACAAATTTCCAACATATTGGTTTTCAGTCACTAAAATTCAGGCCTTAGAAATATGTATCATCTAAAGATATTTATTGAGTTTGGTGAATACAATCAACACATGGTATGAGAAAAGTTTCAGAGGTACATCAATTCACAATATAAAGTTTTTTTATATATTAGATCTTTCTCTAAGTCACATAATACATTGTGGGGGACTATTTTCTGAGGTGATTTCTGAATCTATCCCCTTTTACCTTTATCCCATGGAATGAGATAGCATAGGATGAAGACAAAAGGGAACAGATTCAGAAGTAACCTCAGAAAAATACTTTTTCACGGAAAGGGTGGTGAATGTTTGGAACGGCCTCCCGTTGGAGGTGGTGGAGACAAAAAGTTTGCCCGAATTCAAGAAAGCTTGGATCAGGAAGGGATAGTAGATGGCATGCTTAGGCAGGCTAGATAGGCTATGTGGGCTTTATGGGCTCCTTTTACGAAGGTGCGCCAGGGCTAAACTGCTGCGCGCGCTAGCCGCTACCGCCTCCTTTTGAGCGTGCGCTAATCCGGTGCGTGCGCTAAAAACGCTAGCGCACCTTCGTAAAAGGAGCCCTATATGTCTTCATTTTTCTCTGTTTCTGTGAACTAGATGCTAATATTTACATGAATAAATATCTAGAAAATTGGCATATATGTGCCTATGTGTGCATTATTGAGGAATTTAATAAACAACACCAAAATTTAGGTGCTGAAAACATTCAGAGCCTGATTCTCTAAAAGTGCGTCCCGATTTTAGGCAGCTGTAGGCGTCCTACAGCTGTCTAATCAGCCAATCGGGATGCACGTTTTAAAAAAAAAATGCTCCCCAGGCAGGCCGCCTATATTGAAGGCGAGGCCTGCAAGACACCTAGGCCCTGATTCTGAATAGGACGCCCGGGAGAGGCGTCCTATTCAGAATCGGCCTAAACTAAACCCCGATTCTGTAACCGGCGTCCATGTTACAGACGCGGGTTAGAGAAACGGGTTAGATTAGACACGGCCCGCTACACTTATCGCGGTATTTGTGTTTTAGATGTTCATGAACTGGCAATTGGACATCCAAAATCCTGATTTTACAAAGCCAGGCTATGAATGTTCAAAACTGCAGAATGGGCACCTAGCGAGAGGGTGTGGTCTGGACATGTTTGGGTCAGGACTTGGGCGCATTCTACATCTTACATAGTAAATGACAGCAGAAAAAAAGACCTGAATGGTTCATCTGGTCTGCCAAACAGTCACACTCCTTATCAATTCAATGTGTGTACATCCAATGCATCTCCTGGGAACACCTATGCAGAGTGGAGGTAATTCTATAAATAGGCATGTAAGTGCCATTCTAATTGACAGATATGTGCCAAAATGCCCTTTTCTATCAAGTAAGTAACCTATGTACTGTATTTTCACCCATATACCGCGCACCCGTGTAAAAAGCGCACACGGGTATAGCGCGCGGGGAACACAAATTTATGTTAAAAAATTTTAATATAGCACACACACGCGTATACCGCGCATGCTAAAACCTCCTCCCGCCTACTCCGAACCGGCATCCCCCGCTTGCTTACCCGAGAGAGCATTTTTTTTTTTCATTCGAATCCGGCATTCCCCCTGTGAACCGGCATCCTCCCCCCCCGCTCACGTCACCCCCCCTCCCCCGCGATCCTACATCCCCCCCAGCACCGCAAAGTCAACTCTTACCCGATTGGGCACCGGCACCAGCACCAATGCACAGGATGTGCCAGTGCCAGTGCCCGAAGATCCTCCCTCATTGGGTTGGGCTGGGCTGGGCGGTGCGAGAGAGATCCTCCTTCTTCCTGTGCCGGGATGGACTAGGCTTTGAGCATTTGCGCATGCTTAAAGCCTTCTGGTCTCGCTCTCTCTCGCACCGCCCAGCCCAGCCCAGCCCAACGAGGGAGGATCTTCGGACACTGGCACATCCTGTGCATTGGTGCTGGTGCTGTTGCCCAATCGGGTAAGAGTTGTCTTTGCGGTGCTGGGGGGGATGTAGGATCGCAGGGGAGGGGGTGACGCGAGCGGGGGGGGGAGGATGCCAGTTCACAGGGGGAATGCCGGATTCGAATGAAAAAAAGAACATGTGTACAATGCGCTCACACGTATAACGCGCATGGTATGCACGGTTTGTAAAATCGTGTATAACGCGCGTGTTATATGCGTGAAAATACAGTACTATGGCACGCAACTGCAAGAGAGGAGTATACAGTGTGGAGCGTGGGCAGGTTCATGGGCTTGGTGCCAAGCAATGTGTACAACTTACAGAATACTATTATTGGGCATGTTTAGGGTTACCAGACATCCAGATTTACCCGGCCATGTTCTCTTTTTAGAGGATTGTCTGGGTGTCCGGACGGATTCTTGAAAAGCAGAAGTTCGTCAGGATTTTCAAGCTCAGGGCTGCGTCTGGAGGGCCTCCGCGCACACGTGAGTGTGAGGTGATGATGTCACATACATGTGTGTTATGTCATTGCATCACATCTACGCATGCACGGAGGCCCTCCAGATGTGGCCTCAAGCTGGAGGAAAGAGGAGAAGAGGTTGGGGGGGGAGACCTGGAGCTTAATGGGGAATGACTTGGGAAGAATGGGGTGGGGCTGGAGGCGGGGCCACCTGTCCAAGTTTTATCAGAACAAAATCTGGTAACTGGAAGCATCTTGCAACACGACACTGTTTGCATACCACAGTCTATCAGAAAGATATTGAAAAGAATAATTATTTGAATTATATGAGCTGTCATCCAAGACAACTACGGGCTGCTTTTCCTATTGATCAATTTAACTAGATCCAAAGAATTTGTACTACTGATTCTCAATGCAAACATCAAGTTGACTGACATTCTGGGTCTACGATTTTTGACCCGGGGATACCCAATTAGCACCACTAATGGCTTGTTAAGATCCCAATTTTCAGCACTAATTGGCTTATTATTCCATTAAATTATGTGCATGCAAGTTTTGGCACATTTTACAGCATTAGAGGTATGATGTCAGCACTACACCTTTTGCACTGATGAGAAGTGACAGCAATATAGGTTTTGCACAGATAAAGATTATACCATTCAGAGATCATTAAAATGAAGCGGCATTGCAATCTGCTCTGATGCTTTGCAAACAGTGAAATAACAAATTAATACTCGTAAATCAAATCAATTGTTGTTTTACTAAGCCACTGTAAAATCTGAGCTTAATTAAGGTTAACATGGGACTTTCCCGCGCGCTAAGCCCAGAATGAACATGACATTTTTCAGGGCTTTTTTAGTCTGTTTTAATTGCAGATCATGTGCAATGGAGGAGTGGACTAGTGGCTAAAGCAGCTGCCTCAGCACCCTGAGGTTGTGAGTTTGATTCCCACTGCGGCTCCGTGTGACTCTGGGCAAATCACTTAACACTTCATTGCCCCAGGTACAAAATAAATACCTATCTAAAATATGTAAGCCATTTTGATTGTAACCACACAGAAAAAGTGGTATATCAAGTCCCATGCCCTTGAACTATTTAGGAGGTACTAAGTTAGTATACACTAATCATAACACTAGCTGGATAATGTGGGAGCACCTTCTCTCTGCCCATGACATGTCCCTTCCTAAAAAAAAATAATTTAAATAGGTAATGTGAAGGTTAGTGCACAAAAACAGGATACCATTATGTTAGCCTGTTAGCATGTGCGATCCATGTGTTAAGGGCTTAAAACCCTTTAGTAAAAATTACCCTGTCTATTTTATGTTTACTGTATTTTTCGCTCCATAAGACGCACCCATCTGTAGATGAGGAAAACTCAAAAAAAAAAAAATTCTGAACCAAATGGTGTGCCCTGTGCCCTGTCCCCCCCTCTGGTGGTCTAGTAGTAGGCTGGGACAGGGTACAGGGCACATCTAGTGGTGGGCACATCTAATGGCAGCCAGCCAGCCAGCCCCAAGCCAGCCAGCCAACTAGCCAACCCACCCCAAGCCAGCCAGCCAGCCAGTTAAACCGGCCAGCCAGCCCAAAGGCAGGCAGGCACATCCCCCCAGTACCTTTTTTTTGTGGCATCCCGGTGGTACAGCACACTTTCCACGCTCCTGCCTCAGTTCCCCTGCTCTCTTCTGGCAGTGTCAGCGGCACAGCGGTGCACGAGGCAGGCGCACACTTTTTGCGTGCCTGCTTGGTCCCTCCCTGCACGCCAAATGGCTGCCTGTCAGTTCTCGTCCCGTGAGGACTGACAGGCAGCCATTCGGAGTGCAGGGAGGGACCAAGCAGGCACACAAAAAGTGCGCACCTGCCTCGTGCACCGCTGTGCCGCTGCTGGAAAAGAGCAGAGGAACTGAGGCAGGAGCGCGGAAAGCGCGCTGGACCGCTGGGATGTCAAAAAGAGGTACGGTTTTTTTTTACATTCGCTCCTTAAAATGCACCCTTATTTCCATCCCCTTTTTGGGGGTGGAAAACGTACGTGTTATGGAGCGAAAAATACGGTATTTATTTAGGGACATATTAACTAAGCAGCTAGCATAGGCTTTACCACTCTGCAGATTTTAGCATTAACCTCTTCTAACCCCTGCTATCACACTTAGATTGTGCGCCCAATAGGGACAGAGAAAGTACCGTCATATAATATATGTAAATCACTTTGGCTGTATCACAGATAAAGGGGTATTTTCGATATGACGTCTACATCTTATTTGGGACATTTGGTGAAAAACATCCAAAAACTGAGGGCTCCTTTTATCAAGCCGCGCTAGCGGTTTAACGCGCGTAATACCGTGCGCTAAACCGCCAGCCGCGCTAGCCGCTACTGCCTCCCTTGAGCAGGCGGTAGTTTTTAGGCCAGCGCAGGGGTTAACGCGTGATGAAACGTCACGCACATTAACCCTGCTAGCGCGGCTTGATAAAAGGAGCCCTGAGTGATGAATAGAGCAATTTTCAAAATAGAAAAACATTTATTTTTTTTTGTTTCAAAAATTTCCATTTTTTAAGATGTTTTTTGTGGTCAGTGCATCTTTCTGTAGGTACCATTTCTGAAGAAAAATAAAATCCTATGGAAGAACGAACAAAAATAAGCCAATGGGATGTCTGGATGACCAAGAGTTTTAGTAGGCTGGCCACACAGACATCCCAGCAGAACAGTGAGGCAGCCTGGGGGCAGTGCAGTGCACTTTACATTAAAGTTCCAAGGTACAAATTTCTTTCTTTTTTTTTTTTTATTCTTTATTGATTTTTCAGACTACAAATGCGCAATAAATGATTCACATATTTGCACCTTACATAATAAGTGCAACAAAACTTACAAATATACTGCACAATGAAATTTCCCCCACCCTCCCAACTAATAAACAAATATAATAAAACCTTCATGAAACTATTCATAAAATCCTTGATCAATTCCAATTCTATTCCCTTCCCTTATCCCCCACCCCCACCCCCAGGATGTGTATGTTTACTTGTCTATAAAATTAAATTAATTATTCCTCTTTACAGTATTTAGCCAATGGCTCCCAAACATCCATAAAATTCTTACAGCATCCCTGTTGTATGGCCATGCAACGCACCATTTTATAAGTATAACACAGGGATTCCCACCAGAATGTGTAGTTCAACCTATCACAGTTTTTCCAATTTCTCAAAAACAGCTTTCATCGTAACCCCCTTATATTGAATTTTGAGCCCTCCAGGAACAGAAAAAAATTATCTGTACCAATAAAATGAATGACCATCATATCTGAATGTTTCAAAGAGCCTGGTATATACTGTCACAGTTACATCTTTAGGGGATGAGAGGGGGGTCAGTGACCACAGGAGGATTAAGGGGGAGGAGAGGTCATGACTTAATCTCTCCAGTGATCATCTGGTCATTTAGGGCAGCTTTTGGTAACTTAGTTGTGCTTAAAACAGATCTAAATAAAACCATCTCCAATTTTTGCCCCAAACGTTTTGATTTTGTTCCTTTATGGCAGAAAAACATCATGTGCCAGTCACACTTAGGCACCGTTTACAGAATCGTAGCTAGCAGTGCCTATGTAGAAACTTAGGCACCTGAAATGTAGGCGAGGATTTTAAAGACCTACATTTCAGGCACCTGAGTTTTTGGAGAATCGTACTTAACGGTGCCTAACTCAAGCTCCATCCAAAGAAATGTCCACTTAGGCGTTAGGTGCTGCTAAGCGCATTACAAGTCCTGACCAAAACACGCCCCTCCCCCCCACATGCCCCCTTGAAATCTGGATGAACTGTGTAGAAAAATGTCTATCAGAGTTTCAAAAATCTCAACTTAGACATTTTGGTGAGAAAAAATGTCCTTCTGCTGTTTATGACGTTTTTCAGATGTTCTCCTCTTTGAAAATGAGCACCATGACCCTTTATGTGTTAAAAACCAGCCAACACAATAAAATTCCATGTTAGCTGCTTAATGTAGGTAGAGACAAGTCATGAGCATGACAGGAGTGGAGGGGAAGAAAAAAACAAATAAGGTGACCAGTTGGTGCTCGATCTCCTTTATTAGATAATATTGTGTTGATGCGACACGATCATGTCTCAGCCCTGAAAGTCCTATCTTAGGAGTCTGATTAAATTAACTGAGAAGAGAAATAGTTGAGGGTGAAGAATCACATAATCCTTTTCTTCTAGTCTTTAAAACGACTCTTATCTATTCACCTGATATCAAAATGGAGATGGTTAAAGTAACTGTAAGGATTCAAGGATTCACTTCCCAACTTTATAACCCGCACACATTGGTCCAAGGCTAAGCTGTTGTCCTCTTGGGAGTGGAGGGGGAGACATGGACAGATGACAGCTAATAAGTAGGTGGTTGCCACATTCTAGCTGTCACAACTGCCAATAATGCAGGGGGGGAGGCAATGATTGTGTCTAGGTTAGGTAAAATAAGTTTTCTGGAGCTAATGCCATTTCAGTTTTTCTTGGTATTTTCTCATATCCCATTAATAATGGGTTGGTTTTCTGGATTCTGTAAGTGCATTCTAATACCATGTTTCCCTAAAAATAAGACCTAGTGCCTTTTTTGGGCCCAAAACTAATATAAGACAATGTCTTATTTTTGGGGTAGGTCTTATTTTTTTTTCCATGTACAATGATCATTTCTCCCTTCCTCTCCTCCACCCCAATTCTTCCTATTTCCTTTCTCTCCCCCACATGTGCAGCTTATTTCCTCCCCTCTCATCCATTCCCTTGTGCAGTATCTTTCTATTCCTCACTCCCATTCCCCTATGCAGTAGAACCTTTGCAGCTTCTATCCTTCACTCCCTCCCTCCCATCTCTTGTTCAGCATTACCCTTGAAGCTCCTATCCCTCCCTTTTTCCCATCCCCCCGCGCAGCATCTTTCTATCCCTCCGATCCTCCCCGCCGCTGCACAACCCCTGGATCCCGACCCTTTCATCTCTCCCTCCCAACCGAAATACCTGGTAACAAACAGCAGCGTCGGCAGCACAGGCTGGATCACGGCCTTCTCACACCTAGGCGTTCCTCTGCCGCATCACTGATGATGTCATCAGCAAAGCAGCACACAGAATGCCTGGGCATGAAAAGGCTGCGATGCAGCCTGTGCTGCCGACGTTGCCATTTGTTCCCAGGTATTTGAGTCTCGCGGTCAGGGTTCGGATGGGAGGGAGAGATGGAAGGGTCAGCAGGGGGTGAGGCGGGCATGCGGCGGGAGGGGGGGGGGAAACGCTGCTGCCAGCAACTAGGGCTTATTTTCAGGGGTAGAGTTTATATTTAAACCTACCCTGAAAATCATACTATGCCTTATTTTCGGGGTTGGTCTTATTTTCGGGGAAACACGGTACATTCATTGTAAGTGATTTGAATGTTTCTTGGGTTTTTTTGTGGTCACCCTCTTAGCTTTTTTTCTGTTTTATTTGGATTTTTTTTGGGGGGAGGGGGTTAAAGCTAAGGTGTTTTCTTGTCAAGTATTCTTGATGTTTTGATTGATATGTAAAGATCAAAAAGAAGCATGCCAACTGAGAATAGTCAAAAGACTTTGCTTGGTTGAAATCTGCTGCATAGAAGTTACTTATTTATGACTTTCCCTCCGTTGATTCTGCTACGAGTAAGTAGACATTGAAGACCAGAAATAAGCACGAGTTCATGGTCTTGACTTAACTATGCAGTGCAGATCAGTAATCAACTTAATTTCACTTTGATAGCTCCACAACAGAATTCATGAGCTCAGTTTTGCAAAATCAATAGCAGTTATCTTAAGCAGTTCATTTTACATTTTAGTGACAATAAATAAGTGAACTTTGTTAAAAAGGCAAGAGCAAAGCAGCTGTGCACAGAGCTCTGTCAAAATGCATGTACTTTCCAAGACATAACTGACAAGCTATCCTCTCTGGAGGAACCCCCACGGCTCGGAACAGCACTAGAAGGCAAGGAATCAGACAGGCTGTCTTCTACGGTATTAAAAATGAAAATAAGACATGATTCTTCAATATGATAATGCTTGTTAAAATATTTAACATAAAACAGGGTTCACTGCAATCATAAAAATGTCTTAATATGAATAAACATTCCAAATACATTTGTAACAGCTAATATTTTCATTAGGGTGTGGAGTAGAGAATGACACAGGGAAAAAAATCTGTTCCCGTCACTGCCCCATCCCCGCCATCCCCTTCACCGCCCCGTCCCTGCTGTCCCCTTCACCGCCCCATCCCCTTCCCTGCCGTCCCCTTCACCGCCCCGTCCCCGCAGCAATCCACCCTTCCCTCTCGGCACCTCACTGCCCTTCGGTGCCCCTCGCGTGATAGGTGCATCTCCCTCCCTTACCTTCGTGGCGCGTTTTAAGGTTTCAGTCTTGTTGAAAGCCGCCGGAGTGTTCGTGCAGTCACGTGCGTGTGTGGGCGGAAGCTTCTCCCCTGACGCCACTGGAAGTAGCGTCAGAGAAGAAGCTTCCACCCACACACGCGCACGACTGCACGTACGCTCCGGCGGCTTTCAACAAGACTGAAACCTTAAAACGTGCCACGAAGGTAAGGGGGAGGGAGATAGATAGATTTGGGTGGGTAGGTAGGAAGGAGGGAGAGGGCCACGTGTGATCGGTGACCGCATACATTCCCTCCCATAAGTGCAGGGACAAGGCCATTCACCACTCCACGGGGCGGTGAATGGCCTTGTCCCCGTACCTGCGGTGAGCACCTTTTCCCCCACCACCATTTTGGCGGGTTACCCACAGTTTCTGAATAATAGACTTGGTATGGCAATTATGTTGTCAACTGTGTCACATGCATTCCCTGTCTTAGGTGAGCAGTTAACTCAGGAGCATATAGATTTACAAACATGTAAGTTAAGACATGTTAATGCACATTAACGTGTGTTATTTCATGTTAAGTACACAATTAGGAGCTGATTCTGTAAACTGCACCTAAATTGGCCAGCGCCTTAAAAAAGGCGCCAATCATGTGCCAGTCACACCTAGGTACCATTTACAGAATCGTGGCTAGAGGTGCCTATGTAAAAACTTAGGCACCTGAAATGTAGGCGAAGATTTTAAAGATTTACATCTCAGGCACCTGAGTTTTTGGAGAATCGTACTTAACGGTCCCTAACTCAAGCTCCACCCAAAGAAATGTCCACTTAGGCGTTAGGTGCTGCTAAGCGCATTACAATAGGCGCATATCTTTTATAGAATCAGACTAGTGCCTATTGTCCAATTAATTTTTTAACCAATTATTGAGGCTGTTAAGGGTATTTTGCTTAACTTTAGGCATCCTTTATAGAATCAGCCCCTTAGTAAATAGATTTTATTGAGAATAATAAGGTTCAAGTTAGCTTTGAAAGCTCCAGCAACGGGGAAGTGAAGGCAATACCGGAGGGGCTTCTAAAGTCTGTGTCGGAGCCTCCAAACAGATAAGTGATTCAATTTCTTTGAGATTGTAAAGATTTTTGATCATCGATGACTACAAGTACTCAACCTTCAAAGAACTATATGTTATGATTGGATGGTGAGGCCACATTTGGGGCTTATCCGCTGCAGTGGTCTCCGTGTCTCTGAGCATACTTTTCCTTT
Organism: Geotrypetes seraphini; assembly: GCF_902459505.1. Lineage (NCBI taxonomy): Eukaryota > Metazoa > Chordata > Amphibia > Gymnophiona > Dermophiidae > Geotrypetes > Geotrypetes seraphini. Next base: position 117,560,527 of record NC_047085.1, read on the forward strand.
AAATGAGTAATTGAGCTTACTACATTCTTGCCAAGAGTGAGAAAATACACAGGGGAACTTTATATACATTTAATGGATATTTTTTAGCTTCAGATGTAACTTTAAAAATGTAGGGAAAAGAATGCAAACCAATTTGCCCCTGCTATTTGTATGGGCCCTTTGTTTGTTTGTTTTTATTTTACTAATCTTTATTGATTTTAAAATTAAAAACAGTGCCAAACAAATAAAGAACAGTAGGTATTACATACAATGCACTATTATCTGTACAGGCAACTTATATATCATTCAAGATTTTCAAATATCACATATGTATGGGCCCTTTGAAAATGCACTAGCCTAGAGCAGGGGTAGGCCTCGAGAGCCTGAGCCAAGTCAGGTTTTTAGGATATCCACAATAAATATGCATGAGATAGATTTGCATCTCAAGGAGGCAGTGCATGCAAATCCATCTCATACATATTTATTGTGGATATCCTGAAAACTTGACCTGGCTCAGGCTCTCTAGGACTGGAATTGCCTACCCCTGGTCTAGAGTAGGCATAAATGTCAACCATGTTCCAAATTCCACCCCTATGAATGTCTCTTTTATTTGTATGTGTAGTGGCATTAATCATATCATTTTATTGGCAGTCTGGGCAATTTTGAAAAAGCCCTTTTCCACATATAAACCACCTAGTTTTTATGCATAGAAAAGCCTTTAAAATTTGCCAAACTATCCCCATATAAAATAGCATCAGCTATAATGCATTAGTTAAATCACTGCTAGAAACAGCATGATGCTAAGTGTCAGTAGGTTCACTTCTATACAGCTTAAGCCCCCCTGGTGCTCATATTTGAAATGGTCTACTATAATTAAGGTATAAATTCAAATAAACTATACTTTGTGCTGTAATGTTACAAAAAGGATTTGTAGAATTCACAGACCAATGATCAGTTTAATTAAATTAAGAAAACTGCTATGGATGTTGACTCATAATTGTGAAGGATATACTGTGCTAAATTCTTGTTAAATGTTAAAAAGATAAGAGCACTTGTTGGTGTTGGTCTTTCCTTGTTTGCAAATTATCTACTGAGCAAAAGAAAATCTATGAATACACCCAAGAAGAAATAATTTCTGGGTTTTACTAAGCCGTGGTAGAGGTTTCCACCATGGCCCGGAACGCTAAATGCTCTGACGCTCACAGAATTCCAATGAGAATCGGAGCAGTGTCAGAACATTTAGTGCTCCAAACCATGGTAGAAACCTCTACCGTGACTTAGTGAAAGGAGCCCAATGTTATTCAACCCCAAGATAATATTCTAAATTCTGAACGTGGTTATGTTGTCAGACACCCAGAATTATTGAAAAGCCTATATTTTTTAGAAAAACTGATCTAAGGCAATACAATATATAGACTGGTCTTTAATTGATGATCGAAAGTAGGTGCCTCTGTACTAGTGCTGCCCGATTCACGATTCACTTTGGGTGAATCGATTCGAATCCATTCAAAAAAAAAATCAGCCTCCCGATTTGCTGACTGACCCTCCCCACTCGCCCCCTAAAGCAGGAGCGGCAGCGCTGCCTCTTGCTGGCCGGCCGCTGCCACTCCTGCTTTAGAGGGCAAGGAGGGAGGGTCAGTCGGGAAGTGCTGGTGTCCGGCTTCCCCCCTAGCCTTCCGCGCATCCAGGGCCAGATTAAAGGGTGGGCCCGATGCGCTGCTACGATGACTGCAGGCAGCAGTGGTGATTCTGTGTTTATCTTCATGCCTTGATAGACAATGCTGCTGTTGGTGCTTGCCTGCACCGTGGACCATCTGCTTGCGGCCCGCCCACTGGCTCCATTTAATTCTGCTCGCTGCTACTGCTCCAAAAGAGCCAAGTGCGTGCAGCAATTACACGCCATCGGCCCATAAGCCTTCTCTTCGTTAGAATTGAGGTTGGGGGAAAGCTTATGGACTGGCGGGTGCAATCGCTGCATGCGCCTGGACCTTTTAGAGTTATGGCTTCAGCGAGGGGTGGGGGGGTTGTTAAATGGAGTCGGCTAGTGGCGGCGGGCAGGGGGTGAGTGGCGGGAGGCGGAATTGGTGACAGGTCGGCTTGGGGGAAGGCAGGCAGGCTTCGGGGAGAGGGAGGATCCTGCAACTCTTGCCATGAGACTGGACACACAGCAGCGCAGCATTTCTTCTGCTGTCATCAGACTGCTGCACCATTAATAAAAAAAGAGATCAAGTGTAGGCAGCCTCAATCAGCCTGAGAGGAGAGCTGAGGGGAAGGAGGCAAGTAGTGAAGAGCCAATAGGACTAAGCTATGAAGGAGTGAAAAAGTACTGAACGAAGGATGGGAATGAGAAAGGAGAAAGGAAGAGAAATATAGGGTTGGAAAGAGGATAAGGAGTATTTGGAGAGAGGGATGGAGTGAGCAGAGAAAAATGTCTGGTGGGAGAAAGGGAAAGAAAGAACAGTGAAGAGTAGAAGTAGAGAAGGAAGAAGGGGGATAGAAGTAAATAAGAAAATGGGTAAATGCGGGCAGGGCAGGGCATGGTGGGGTAGCCTGGGCAGGGGGGTGCAGGCCTTCAAGGGGGGGACAGGCCTTCAGGAATGGTGGCACAGGCCTTCAGGGGGGACAGACAGGCTTTCGTGGGGGGGGGGGAGGGGTGCAGGCCTTCAGGTGGGGATGTTGTAGGATATTTCATATACCTTGAGCTTGTTTTGCTGCCTTATGTGCCTATTTCTGTTTTTTCTATTGAGCTCAATAAAATATATTTGAATACATAAATATGTTGAAGAGCCCCTGCTTGCCCTGGATCGGTAGCATGGAATGTTGCTACTTTTCGGGGGGGTTGCCAGGTGCTAGTAACCTGGATTGGCCACCGTGAGGATGGGCTGCTGGGTTAGATGAACCATTTGTCTGACCCAGTAAGGTTATTCTTATGTTCTATTTTTATTAGAGTATCAGGCGGCACACCATCGCGGGTGCTAATCGCCTTTAGCTCCAGTGTTAGGTTTTGAGCATCGGTCTGATAGAGCTGGATATACAAAAGAACGGGAGGAAATTGCTAGGTTCAAAAACATAAGAGCAGTAGTTTAAGTTTGATAAATCTGGTGTGCAAAGTAAGGTCAGATGAGACATTATGGGGCTGGAAAGCTGATGTTACTTGTTATACGGAATCCTGTCAGTCACTGGATTATACTGTATCATACAGTTGATGGTACTGAAAAATGATTTTCAGTGGCCTCAAAATGTATCATTTCATGCTGATATTTCTTGACAGCTTTTTCGTAAACGCATGTCAGTAAGATACATTTTTAACTCGATGCGCCAAGTCTGCATTTAGTAGGTCAGTAAAAGAAAATGGCTGAAGGGTACATTAAGTAATAAGTCTCAAACATAACCTTTAGCTTAATTGTTATATACTGGGAGTTTCTAATTATCCTTCATATTAAAAATTTTCAATAAAGTGGCTTCTTAATATAATCCCCTGCTCTGAAACCCATATTATGTTCGTGCATTACTGCAAAAAAAAAGTAAATTATTGGGCCATTTCAGTCCTATTAATTATCTTCTAACTGTATTTCGCTTTCCTCTGGTAAACTGTTTAATAGACTGGACTTTATTTGTAATATATCTTTATTTAACACACTCTGCACCACTTATGGTGTTTAACTGTAGGCATTTCCCAGTCAGGTCACACTAAGAACTGTTTTCAACTAGTTTTATTGGAAGAAGTGACGGGAGCATGGGTTTTGACACCACCAGGATACATTCTGCTCAGTATTCAGATTTAATCTATGTGACACCACAGAATCAAATGTGAAAGTCCAATGCTGCTCACTACATTGCAGATTAACTCTCAGTTGCCAGCCACCTCCGAATCACCGGCTTTATCTTCAATAGTAAAATATCCCAACTCAGTGAACAAATAACACCGAAAGGAGCTATTGTAAGGGCAACAATCCTTTTCGTAAGGAAAGTAAAAAAAAAAATAATAATAATAATAATAATGAGGAGACGAAGGATGCTTCGGTTCCCAAAAGCAGCAGCTGAACAAGTAAGGAAAAAAGAGGTTAACCAAAGGGATATCTGGCGAGGTTTGCCTCTTTGCAAATGAAAACAAGTATTTTTTTAGTTACTGTTAACCGAGTCGAGCCCCTTTCTGACTGAAGACCCGGTATATAAAGTTAAGTTTTAGTTTAGTTTTACCAAAGTCTGCAATAAAGTAGACTCCCCAGTGGCGTAGTAGGGGGTGGAGGAGTGGTCCGCTCCAGGTGTGGTCTTGGTAGGGGCACCGGCAATGGTCCTCCTCCGCCGCACCCCCCCCCCTCTCCTTCCCAACCCCCTGTCACGCACGTGCGCCCCTTCCCTTCTCTTGTACCTCTTTAATTTTCCCTGCGCGTGCAGCATTATGAATGCTGCCCACCTCAATATCGCCTCCCTCTGACGTCATTTCTGGGCCCCACTCCTAGAAAGTGACATCAGAGGGATAGCCGACATGACCCAGGCAGCAAGTTCGTAATATTGCTTAAGCCTGGAAAATTAAAAAGGTATGGGGGGAGGAAGGGAAGGGGCGCATGTGCGGCAGGGGGTTGGGAAGGAGCGAAGCAGGGGGCAGAAAAGAGGATGGGGGACAGGTGCCACAATCCCGAGTCCTGCTCACCCTCGTTACGCCGCTGGAGGTCCATGATGGTGGGGATAACACGAGAAGGGACCTAGTGAAGCTTGAAGAAAGCTGCCGAGTTCTAGACCAAAGATTTAAGGCTAAAAAATGCAGGGTCATGCATTTAGGGTACAAAAACACAAGGGAGTGCTACAGTTTAGGGGCCAAAATACTTTTGTGCATAAAAGAGGAGTGACTGTGAATGTATGTACGTGGGTAGCATGCAGCACTCATGCAAAAAGTGCATTCTAACCTACAATATGCACATGTTTATAGTTCATTCATTTTTTATCCTGCTTTATACAAAGTGGGTCACAACAAGTACACTTGTCCCTCCATATTCGCTGTGATAGAGAATTAACAGAACCGCAAATATAGAAAAACCGCGAATAACTTTTTCATATGTTATTCGCTGTTTTCTATTCAAAACCATCTTGAATATGGTGAAACCGCAAATAACATGGTGGGAGACCTGGCCTGTTTCTTAAGGAGAGGCTAAGCACGGTGAAGAAAGTGCTGGGGATCAATGATCTTCTCTGTAAACGCTTGGAATCAGCGATTTCACTATGCAAGCTGACGTAATGGGGGGGAGGAGCCAGCAAGCTAAAAACCGTGAATAATTGAAACCGCAATTACTGAAACCGCGAATACGGAGAGAGAAGTGTACATACATAATAAAACAGCAACACACATACAATAACAGACAATAACAAAACAGATTAGCGATCAGCGCTCGACTAAGCAGCGGGACACTCAGTTCCCATGTTAGTGCTACCTGCAGAAAAAGGACCATAATAGAAGGAACTACAGATGTATAGGCCTATACTTGAACATGAGCAATTATGGGACTCATTTTCAAAAGAGAACAATGTCCGAAGAGTGGCATAAAGTGCAAGTTGGATAGTTTTCTCTCCAAACTATTCAAATTACTATTTTCTAGATGGATTTCTATGCTGTTTATCTGCAGTTTGTCTAAATCTCAAGGGGACGTGTTAGAGATGTGGTATGGGTGGGACGAGGGCAGACTTATGACTTGGATGTTTCTCTAAACCAGTGTCCCGCAAACTTTCCAGTGCTGCGGCACACTAGACTCAGTGCCGCGGCCAGAAGGTATCCGAAAGTGCGCAGATGTTGATGCAATAACCTCACGTGAATGTGTGATGTCAGCACATCAACGTCCACGACCCTGAACCTGTCACTTCCCCGGTGAGGGATTCTGGAGGAGGGGAGGTGCAGGGAGAGGAGGAGACCCCTATGAGGAAGAGTCATCGATGCCAGCTGACTGCCTACAGGATGTGCCTCTTGCTAGTACAGTTTTTCAAAACAATCACATTTCCAACACCACAAACATTGCGAGTACACATGGACCTCTCCAAATGGCATGTATCAAAATCAAATTAACTGCATCTGTATAAGACAGATCTGAAATTTTGACTGCAAGGACTAAACCAGGAACTGATTAAGGAAGCAACCACGAGCTTTTGACATGCAAGATCAAGTGAAGCTTCACAAGATGATTATTATAGACTTCCCAAAATACAACATTGAAAACATTCCATTAGACTATTGGATACAACTAAACAACAGGTTTGCCTTGCTTGATACAGGAGATAGAGAGCACGAAGAGTTATGGAATGACATCAAAACTGTAATTAATCATGAAGCTAAAAAAACACTCCAAAAGAAAAATAAAGCCAAGAAATCACCTTGGATATCAGAAGTAGAGAATAACATGGGGACAAATTTTTCCTCGTCCCCGCAGGAACTCATTTTCCTGTCCCTGCTATATTCCTGCAAGCTCCATCCTCATCTGCACAAGCCTCAAACACTTTAAAATCATAAGTGTTCAAGGCATGTGTGGTTAAGGCAGAGCTTACAGGAATGGGGCAGGAACAGGGACAACAACTCGTGGAGACGGGACGGGGAAATTGAGTTCCTGCGGGGACGGGGACAAATTTGTCCCTGTGGTCATTCCCTAATCAGAAGAAACCAGAAAAGTAGCAGAAGAAAGAAGACAAGCAAAACTATCCGGTGATAGAGAAAAAGTATCACAAATAAACTGAGTGTTTCAACATCAAGTTCAGCAAGACAAAGAACAATATCTCAAGGATATTTGTCAGAAAATTGAATCAGAACATGAAAATGGAAAAACCAGAGTAGCTTTTCAGAAGATTAAGATATTGTGGCATAAATGCCATCCTCAACTGGGAATGCTTAAAGATGCCAATGGAATGATATGAAATGATCCCGAAAGAATTAAAAAGAGATGCAAAGAATATACGGAAAATTTATACAAACAAGGCAATGAGGATAACATTGTTCAAATTGTACTGGAAACTGAAGCCGAAGAACAACCAGATATTTTAATAGAAGAAGTCATAGCAGTGATTAAAGCTTTATCGAAAAACAAATCACCTGGTATCGACGGTATTCCAATTGAATTAATAAAAGGCTGAGAAGGTGCTCTCATGGCCCTCACTCGACTGTGTCAACAGGTTTGGAAGGAAAAAACATGGCAAACTGATTAGAGAAGATCACTGTTCATACCGATACCGAAGAAAGGTGACGCCAAGGACTGTAACGACTACAAAACAATTGCATTAATTCCACACGCCAGCAAAATATTGCTGAAAATAATACAACAAAGGCTCCAATCATACATTAAACAAGAACTACCTGAAGTTAAGGCTGTTTTAAGAAAAGGTCGAGGAACAAGAGGCATTATTGCCAATGTTAAATGGATATTGGAGAAAAGCAAAAAAATAACAAAAACTCCTTTACCATTGTTTCATCGACTAGAGAAAAAGTTTTTGACTGTGTGGGTCACAATAAACTATGGAAAACTCTAGTGCAAATGGGAATACCCAAATACATAACTCAGCTGATAGAGAGTCTATATGAATATGAAAAAGCTGCAGTGAGAAGTGAATATGGCAACACTGATTGGGTTCCAATAAAACGTGGCATCAGGCAAGGATACATCTTGTCACCTTACCTGTTCAACCTGTTCGGTGAAACCGTCTTCAGAAAAGCAAATTTGGAATAAGAGAGTGTCGGTTTCAAAGTCGGTGGCCAAAATATAAACAACCTGCGCTATGCAGATGATACAACGCTCATCACCAGCAGCAAAGAATACATGCTGTATCTACTGAGAAAAGTCAAAATCGAAAGTCATAACATGGGATTAGAACTGAACATAAACAAGATGAAGATCATAAGCATGGAAAATGATGAAGATTTTGAGCTTGAAAGCGATAGAAGTTATAAAAGATTTCAATCTCCTGGGCTCTTTTGTAAATAAAGAAGCAACTAGCAGGGAGGAAATACTCCGCAGAAGAGCACATGGTCGCTCTTCAATTAAGGCTCTCGACAAAGTATTCAAAGGCAAGGAGGTAACACTCCAAATGAAGATTAGATTTGTCCATATACTCATTTTCTCAGAGGTCAGTTATAGACGTGAAAGCTGTACTCTATAGAAACAAGACAGAAAGAAGATTGATTCATTTGAACTTTGGTGCTGGAGAAGGATTTTAGGTGTGCTGTGAACCGCCAGAAGAACTAATGAATCAATTCTGGAAGAAATCAAACCGGCTATGTCACTCGAAGCCCAAATGATGAAGTTGTGTCTGTCTTTTTTTGGTCACACCATCAAAAGAGAGAGATCACTGGAGAAGGACATCATGTTTGGGAATATCAAAGGAACCAGACAAAGAGGGCGACCTGCAATCAGATGGCTGGACACGTTGAAAACAACCATGGGGATGATGTTCTGGACTAGCACAAAACCGATTTCTTTTTAGATCTGCAATTCATCAAGTCACTAGGACTCAAGAACGAGTCGATGGCACCTAAGAACAACAACATCCCTCATTCAGGGTAAAACCAACTTAGGCGCAATAGCATAAAAATCTCCCCCTCCATGCAAACATTAAGATAAATCTTCATATTCTTTTAAATGAATTCAGTACGGTAATCTTCTTTCATTTAGATAATCCTCTAATTTCAAAATAATAATCTTGTATACTCACGATAATCATATATTCATAAACTTCATTAATCAACCTCTATATAGCACATATAGTTCAATCCCAGTGTGTAAAAACTCAAACATTCAGTGCAGTTAAAGCGAAAATTTATCTTTTAACAAGAAACTTATCTGAAGTAGAGCTGAGATCCTCAATAGCTGATACACTTGTAGGATTTATCCAGATCTCTCCATTTACTTCTCCAATTCAGTGGAAGCTGTCGTTTCTATTGAATCATGAATTGCCATTTCTCTTTTATCTGACACAGCCAGCGTTTTACAGCATAATTAGCCGTTGCATCAGGGATAAATCATTTGAGCAGCCTGTCATGTTTCTATTTGAACTGCTTTTCTTTATCATCTACTGACGCTGACATCCTCACACAAAATGGCAGCGTGAGTGGGAGCCATTTTGTATGAGGATGTCAGCGTGGGTGGACAATAAAGCATAGCAGTTCAACTCTTCTTGCAGGGATCCTTTTGGGTTTTAGCGCAGCTCCCAGATTCACATTCATGACTGGACCTTCCTGTGTATCCTAACTCCCTGGAGATGTGATTTCTGTCCCTCGCCTCCCAATCACAGCAGGCAATTTTTCCTGCGTCACTCGTGGAGTCTTCATGCACCCATCCTTGAGTTTACTCCTTTTCTGCCCATACTACTCCAGCAGGGTATATTCTGTTCTCCCCACGGGTCTTAGCAGGGAGGAGCATGGACAACCAAAGACCATGTGCTCAGTAATGCAAATGTTTTTATCCCATTACAAACCCCACCTCTTGCATAAGAACACTGTCAATCATATTTTTACAACATTCATAACTGTGTCAATCGCCTCAACTCCACCCACTTAAGGCAGCTCACCAGCTCCCATCACCATTTTGATCCCCAGGAGAATTTCCCACCTCCTGTACTGCAGCAGAGGCATTCTCCTGGGAAGTCACATATCTTTATATAATAGGTTAAAATAGGCACCTTTATGACCTCAAAACGTAGGCAACCTATCATAAATTTACCCTCTTACTCTTAGGTCCTTTTATTAAAGTGAGCCAATGATTCATGTGCTAAATGCTATGAAGCCCATTTTATACCTATGGGCTTCTCAACATTTAGCAAGCACTATTCATTAGCACACCTTAGTGAAATGATCTCTGTATCACTTATTGAAATGTTAGGTTTTACTGTCTTTTGATGAATGTGCATTACTTTTTTAAAAAAATTATATCTAGTATTGATCATGCAAGGCAAGATAAATGTCTGCTGCAATAACAGAGGACAATAGTCTGTAGTAAAAACAGCACAATCTATTCATTTCTCGACAATTTTGTTGATAATTAAGTAATGACCTGCCTGCATATTGATGCTGTAACTGTTCCAATCTTTTCTGATGGCCAAGAACATTTTATATTTCTGTAACATTGTTTTTTCACTAATTACTGGATTTCTGACAACAATGATGTGTTTCTGTGATATATACTTTGGAGATGCTCATATTTACCCAAAAGATGTTGATTTACAGAGCGCATGTAAGAAGTCCAAAAATATGTCTACTTTAAGCCCATTTTATAAAGGCCATACCAACCCCTAAAAACTGTGCATACAATTTAATTGAATAACAAGCCAAAGAGCACCGATAAGTGGGATCTTAATGAGTAATTATTGGTGCTAATTAGTTTTAATTAAAAATCATGCATATCAAAAAAAGGGCATGGAAATGGGAGGGTTATAGCCAGATTGAGGGGGTGTTCCTTGGATTTACATATGACATTGTAGAATACCTAATTTAAGAGTGAGGATTTGCACCACTTTTAGTTGGTGCAAATGGCTGCAACTAAAGTTAAGTCTCCAATACTTCACCCAACCTCCACAATATCCAACATCCTCTCCACAAAATTACAAGTTGTTCCACATAAGAACATAAGAAGTTGCCTCCACTGGGTCAGACCAGAGGTCCATCGCACCCAGCGGTCCGCTCCCGCGGCGGCCCATCAGGCCTATGACCTGTGAAGTGGTCCCTGACTATTCCTATAACCTACCTCTACTTCTATCTGTACCCCTCAATCCCCTTATCCTTTAGGAACCTATCTAAACCTTCCTTGAACCCCTGTAGCGTGCTCTGGCCTATCACATGCTCTCATATATTTCAAATCTGGCAAAATGTGGCCTCAGGTACACCTCCTCCACCCTTAGTAATGTTCAATAGAGGTAGGGATACGGGTGTTTTTATTCCTCATTGGCCAACATTCTTTCATTGCAGTTTTATTGCCAGATTTGAAATATATGAAAGCATGTGGAACAACTTGTAATTTTGTGGAGAGGGATGTTGGATATTGTGTTGGTTGGGTGAAGTATTGGAGATTTGTGTTGTATAACTCCCAACCATTAATGAAACAGAGTTAAATAGTGCCATCTTTAGTGTGAATGCAACTAAAGTTAGGCATGTTTCCCAGACATAAGCACTGTTCTGTCATTTTAAATATGGTTTATAGGGCCAGATTCTGTAAACTGTGCCTACATTGGTGGCAACTACAAAAACAGCGCTGTTTGTGTGTCAATCATGTGTAGGTGCCTTTAAAAGAATCACGGCTACAGAGAAACTTTGGCACCAATAACGTAAGCCAGGGTTTTAAAGGCCTACATTACTGGTGCCTAAGTTTGACTTAGAAACATAGCTAATGGCGCCTAAGGTCATCTCTGCCCCTATCCATGCTTACTTTCAACTTAGGCACCGATAGGCACCATTCTTAGATGCAATTCCGATGCCTTCGTTTTTTTAACAAGGTTTTAATCAGTTTCTAATGGCGCAGTCAATTACTGTGCCAAACAAAACAAATTATGTTAGGCGGGGTAGGGCACCTACCACTACCTAACTTACAGCACCATTTACAGAATCCAAGTCTCTGGGGTATTTTCAGTGCTGAGGGTTTTTTTAGGTTTCAACCAGGTTATTGAATTGAAAGCCTGTTTGTGACAGTGAGGTTGATAAGATTTTTGAGTGGACCGCCCTTGGAGTTTTCTAGGAAAATGATTGGCTTTTTCATCATGACTTTGCCATCTCCGACTGATGGCAGGTTTGTAACTGACTGGGGATTTTTCAGCTTTTTTTTGTTAAATGCAGATGCCATGTTCACTCATAGTTTATAGAGCCGGAAGAATGATTGATGAAAGTGAGCTCTAGGGTACGTCAGGGAGTTCTGTGTAATGAATTTTTTGAGGGATAATTTTGATAGTTTTTGTTAGCATTTTTTGATGAGATTACATGAGAGTACATATTCCTGAGAGGATCTGAGATGACAGCCTAGTAGGGGCCAAATATCTAATTGCTGAGAATCACACTTAGAACCTAGATTCTGTATAACTTTGAAGATCACACTCATTATCAGAAACAAAAGCCATGGATCAATTAGAATCTTTAACTGACTATAACATGTTTTAATGCACAAAGTTTCTGATACGCTGTGATAGTTTGCCTTGGCTAAGTGTTTTCCTGCTGATTTTCGTTTGTACTCAGTGTCTGGTACATCTCGTTGCAGTGTCCAACAATAGTCAGCCAACACTGATGGATTCCAGTTGCCCTGATATCTTTTTTCCTTAGTGGCAATGTCCCAGTGAAACCTTTCACCACGTTCATTGCTGACTGCACCATGATTTGCAGGGAAGAAGTCCAAGTATGAATGTAGAAAGTGCATCTTCTGTGACATGTCACACTTCATGGTTTTGTATGTTCTAAGAAGTTTGTCAGCCAGGTGAATAAAGTTTGGTGCTCTGTAACTGCCAAGAAAATTCTCAACATCCTTGAATGCTTTCCAGGCGATTTTCTCTGGCCAGACTAACAGATCTTCAAATCTCTCGTCATTGATGACGTGTCTGATCTATGGACTAACAAAAATGCCTTCCTTAATCTTGGCGTCAGTTATTCTTGTAAACATGTGTCTTAGATAAAGAAAACCTTTGCCTTCCTTGTTCATCGCTTTTGCAAAATTTTTTATCAGTCCAAGTTTTAAGTGAAGAAGAGGCAAAAATATCTTTGTCGGGTCAACAAGTGGTTCATGTACCACATTTTTCTGTCCTGGAACCAAATTCTTATGGAGTGCCCAGTTCTTCTGAATGTAATGTAACTCCTTGGCATGGCTGTCTCATTCACAAATAAAACATTTGGTATATCCAAGCTGCATTTCAAGTAGCAGAGCTACTACTTTAAGATCACCACAGATGTTCTAGTTGAACTTTGTATACTGGATATGCTTTTAACAGCAATTCCATGTTTTCATATGTTTTTTTCATGTGTGCAGCATAGCCAATAGGTATCAACAGGTAGACATTGGATAACAAAACAGCCTTGAGGCTTAACACTGATGAATCGTACAACTCAAAGCTGTGAACAACCCTTAAATATCAATGCAGATACAGAGATTTTCAACCTGTGCAAAGAAATTTGATAAATCGTCTTGGTGGCTTCGAAAGACAGAAATGTTTCATACCTGGCGAAAGCAAACACCATCCCTGCAGTCTTGAACCCAATAATTCAGCTTTTGCTTTTGACAAACCTAAGTCCTTGACCAGGTCGTTTAATTCTGACTGTGTTATAAGATGAAGCTCACCAGATGTACATGGTTCAAAATCAGGATTAATGTCACTGTCAGTGCTTGGCTGGTGCATAGCATATTCTTCGTCGGTTTAGTTTAAGCTCCATTTCTCTAGTGGCTTCGGTACCGGAAGACTGTCATCATAAGGCACTGGTCTCATGGCTGAAGGAAGATTGGGGTATTCAATTGATTTCTTATTTTTACCAGAGAAACCAGATACATTTGTCAGACAGAAGTAACAGTCTATCAAGTGATCCTTCTGTTCTCGTCATATCATTGGGATAGCAAATGGCATTGGCTTTCGAATACCTCAGAGCCAAGCTCTAAGACTGATTGCACATCTTGCACAACAAATGTGAGGAGCCCATGGTTTGCCTTGATTACCAATCTTGCAACTGAAGTACAGCTCATATGCTTTCTTAACAAGTGGAGTCAGGGTTTATCTTTGAGGCTAAAAAATCAGCGCCAACTAGTGCACTGCTAAGCGTGATTCTATGAGTTATAAACACTGTATAGAAAGACACTTAAGGGCAAATTCTATAAGAAGCACCCAAAAGTTAGGCATCTAATTAGGCACTGTTCAGTGCGATTCAAGTAAAACTGGGTGCTGTTTAATGAATCATGCTGAGCGGAACCTATTTAGGAAGTGCCGCCTTTGAGGAAAAAGGAAGTTGCATCATCCGAGGCGGCTGCAACTCAGCAAAAGCCCCAAGGCTGCCTTAGTGAATCGCTGCGCTGGCAAGTACTGGGAGGGGAGAAAGCCACTGTCGGAGGCTCCCCCATGATCTCGCCGGCCCTACGCGGACCGGCAGGAAATTGCAGCTCATCAATCTTGCCGCAGACCGGGAGGAATTTTCTGCGGAACAGCGGTTGAAGAACACTGGTTTAAAGGATGACACCTCTACATACGAGCATTATACTTCTCCCTCGTTATTCGCGGGGGATAGGGGCAGAGCCGAACCGCGAATGGCAAAAAACCGCGAATATCCGGCTCTGACCCACCCCCGCTTCCCTTCCGCCTTCCCCTGGCATCTCGGCCTTACCTGGTGGGTCTACCTGGTTCTTGGGGCAGGAGCGATCTTCCTATGCTCCTGCCCTATGCAGATAGCCATTAAGAAATGGCTGTGAGGAGTTCCCGTAGTCTCTCGAGAGACTACGGGAACTCCCCACAGCCATTTCCTAATGGCTATCTGCACGGGGCAGGAGCGTAGGAAGATCGCTTCTGCCCCGAAAACCAGCTAGACCACCAGGTAAGGCCAGGATGCCGGGGGGGAAGACAAAAATATGGGAGGGGTTTCCCTCCCCCCCCCCAAAAAAAAAATCGTGATTATGTGAAATCGCAAGTAGGGAAACCGCAAATGGGGAGGGGGAAGGGTATATCTATATAACTATTGACACTGATATATTATGCACAATCATAGAGAGAGAGAGAAGAGAACCAGTTTTAGCACTGTTTTAGAATGCCTCAAAACCACATTCTGATAAGGCACATTCCTTGAATAGAGGGTGAGTGAAAGTAAACAGCCAATATCAGTATTATGGCACTTCTGTAGATGACTTCATGCCTCCAGTACAACTGTAACATTCACCTGAATTATAGATGGAATATGATGTCCTCTTAGAGTATGGCGGTATATCAAAGTTTGCAAATTAATAAAGCCATAAGATTCAAAGCATCATCCTATCCAACATTAAAAAGAACATTGATTTTCCATTAGAGAACATTAATTTTAATTAACATCTAAAATGAATTTTAGCAGAGACATCTGTAATGCATTTGTAAATAAAATTAGATGTTGAGTTCAGTAATTAAAACATTTTACTCGTACATTTGCATATGAAATACTGTACATGTCAAAAACGAAAAGAAATCAGATTAGGTTTTGTTCTTAAGGATTTAGAAAAAAAAAAATTCCATTCTTATCTAAGAAAATAAGAACATAAGAATTACCATACTGGGACAGACCAAAGGTCCATCAAGCCCAGGTCCCAAGTAGTAAAACATATTTTATGCTGCTGATCCTAGGAATAAGCAGTGGATATCCCCAAGCCACCTCAATAATGATCTATGGACTTCTCTTTTAGGAATTTATCCAAACCTTTTTTAAACCCCACTAAGCTAACTGACTTCACCACATTCTATCTATAGCAACCAATTCCAGAGTTTAATTACACATTGTGTGAAGAAATATTTTCTCCGGTTTGTTTCAAATCTACTACTTAGTAACTTCATCAAATACCCCCTTGTCCTAGTATTTTTGAAAAGAGTAAACAAGCGTTTCACATCTACTCATTCCACTCCACTAAGTATTTTATAGACCACTATCATATCACCCCTGAGCCATCTCTTCTCCAAGCCAAAGAGCCCTAGCTGCTTTACCCTTTCCTCATAGGGAAGTCATACCATCCATTTTATCATTTTTGTCACCCTTCACTGAAACTGCATAAATATTCAAAGAACAAATATGTAGGCACATTTACGTTTTGTTTGCACTGGGTATAATAGTCATACATGAGTACATTGGAAAAAATGTTGCATTATTGTAATGCATTCTACCTGGGGGTCTCCACTGCTCGCTGTAAGGCTTTACAGATGATACAGAATGTTGCAGCGCATTTGATTACTGGGGCCTCAAGGTACGTGTATATAATAACTCTGACAATGAAGCAGGATTTCATTTTAAATACTGGTTTTAATTCATCGTGTAATACTATATATGGGGCAGCTCATTGGTACTTTTCACAGATTTTGAAATTACACCAACCAATTCATGTACTGCAGTCAGTTAATCTTGAAATATGTAGAAACTGTAAATTTAGGGAATGTGTGCTATACTGACACAAGGGTTATTGCATTTTTTTTAATTCTTTATTGATTTTCCAAATATTAACAGTGTAATACACAAGTATATAAACATATAATAAATCAAGAAAAGCACATTCATCTTACAGACATACATGAGCAACCATTTTATCCCACCCAATGACTAATCAATAAAAACACAGTGGTATAAATTAATATCTGGATTTTTGAATAAGAAACCAAAGACTGGTCTGCGTGACATTTGGAACATTGAGATAAAGCATCAAATTACTGTGTCTCAATGGCCACAAACCAGTTTAAATAAATTACTATGCCCCAACATGTCAGCATTCATTTTTTCATACCTATAGCTGGAGCATAAATTTGCCCACCAAAAAGGAAAATTGAGGCGATCATAATTTTTCCAATTACGAATTACCATCTGCATAGCTATCCCAGTCATAATTAGGAAAAGCCAGCATTTATAGCGGTCCATGTTGTGACTTAACATGCAACAATGTTCCAAATATGACTACTTCATTTGTCAATGGAATTGATGATTCCAGAATGGTATTAATCTGTCCCCATACTGACTTCCAAAAGTTGAGTATCAAAGGACAATAGAACAACAGATAATAATAATAATAATAACTTTATTTTTGTATACCGCCATAGTCAGGTGACTTCTAGGCGGTTTACACTGTAAGAAGGCTGGACATTCAGCGAGTGACAAGGTCACAATACAATACGATAAGTCAACATACAATACAAGACAAAACAATACAATACAATACAATACAATGGGTGTATACAATACAGTACAATATAATTCAATGAGTCTAAATATAATACAATGATCCAGCGTCCCAATGTCTAGATGACAGTGCCAGCATCTATTAGAATTAGAACTGTCTAACTATTGTATCCTAACAGGTTGCATTTTTTATTGCAGGTCTGTGATTAAACACCAATTTTGCATTTTGTCTGTAATACAAAACAGTTTAAGAGATTGCTGAAGACTCATTTGTTCTTTTTGGCCTATCCATTGGTTTAAGACATAACCGCCTAGAAGTCGCAAGATTGTTGGCGGTATATAAGAATAAAGTTATTATTATTATTATTATTATTATAATCCCCCCAATAATTCAGCCAGCGATGGGCAAAGTATTTTCACATGCTGATTGTCACTGGTTAAAGTATCCGGTGATATTTAGTACTGGGCTATGTCCAGGTACTGGCATTGAATATCTCTTGATAATTATGGGTGGCCTTGTTGCCCAGAGCTTTGTGTCCGGATTGATATGTGGCCCCAGCGGAATATCAGACTGGCTGCATAAGGTTTTTTTTATTACATAAAAAAAATCCCGACCCCTCTGACCTCCCACCTCCCTACCTCCCTGAACATGCCCCCTGCCCTCCCATCCAGGATGTGAACATCCCCTGGAAGACCCACAAATCCATCAGATGTGTAAGTAGGCCTCACTGGACATACCTTTATCCCTGGATGTCTAGAGGGGGTAAGTGGTGGCAGAAGCACAGCTCCTTCTCTCCTGTCCCTAGTGGTGGTTCTTCAAGGCTGCTGTAGCCTTGTGGCAGCTCATGGTACTACATGAGTACTGCAAGAGATCATGGCAGCTTGCGGTACTTCTGATCCAAACTTAGTCATACTGCAAGTATAACCGAAAGTTTAACAAGGCTGCCTGGACGGAACTTGTACATTGTGACTTGGGCTATGTAAAACCAGGTCTAAGTGCCAAAAAGGTATCCAAAGTGACCAGATAAACACTGCAGACACAAAGTACAGACCCCCACACACTGCCCCTCCCACAACACCATAAAAATCGGAATAAAAACGTACATGCCTGCCTCCAGAACATCAACACCTGGCATAGCAAAACCTAGTAGAGCAGCAAAGAGGTGGTTTAAGTGGTGTGGGGGGTGGGCTAGTGAACCATAGAGAAGAGGACACAAGCCCATAAGCCACTCTAACCACTGCATTTATGGTGGAATATGTGCACCCACCAAACCCTACTGTACTGCCATATACTGTACTGCAGCCGTGAGGACTATTGGGGGTGGTAAACAGGTGGGTCTAGTAGGTTTTAGGGGGAGTTATGGTGAGATGTTTATGTGGTATCCTTTATGTGAAGTTTGCAGCAATGCCCTGTAAGGTACCCCCACTACTCTGTTGCCATGTCTAGGTGTCCAGTCCATTACTTTGCTGGCCCCTCCCACGTTCAAAAGGTCCTTTTCTAGGCGTTTTTGACTTGGATGAATTTTTGGATGAGAATGGGGTATAAAGATAGAGACGACTTAGCGGTCTGGACGATCAAACAGCTGGACGTACAGTTAGACGACTCTCGAAAAAAACAAAATATTTTGAACGTATTTTTCGAGAATGGACTTAAGACACTGTCAACTTTGGGCAACTAGTGATTTAGGTCCAAAACAGACTTAGACATTTCTTTTGATTATGCCCCTCCACGTGTATAGCCCTCGATGGAGACTGCCCCAACTCTGTTGGTTAGGCTGAGAACTTATCAGCGGCCCCTCTTAAGTGCAGGGCGGAATTCAGTAAATGACACCCAAACTTAGGCTGCAGGAAGATCTGTGTTAAGTTGGTATTCTATAAAGCAGTGGTCTCAAACTCGCAGTCCGGGGGCCACATGCGGCCCGCTAGGTACTATTTTGAGGCCCTCGGTATGTCTATCATAATCACAAAAGTAAAATAAAAGTTTCTTGATCATATGTCTCTTTAGCTATAAATGACAATATTATTATTAAGACTTAGCCAAAAGGAAAGATTTATAAAGAGTTTTACCTCATGCATAATTGCCATTTCTTTAATAAGACATTAACTATTTTTTCTGAGGCCCTCCAAGTACATATAAATCCAAAATGTGGCCCTGCAAAGGGTTTGAGTTTGAGACTACTGATATAGAGAGAGCTCTGCACAGAGAATGCCATTCAAGCCATCAATGTAACTCAATGACTACAGCCTCATTTTCAAAACAGAAAAACATCCAAAACATAGCATAGACTGGAAAAACATCTGAATCGTGGTGTTATTGGTTCTGTAAATGAATATTACCTATTGATGGCTATTTTAGATGTACTTTGATGTCAATGATATTGTAAATATATACTATCTGTTGATGGCATACTTTGTTATAAGAAAATATTACCCCCCCCCCCCTTTTACAAAACTGTGCAAGACGTTTTTAGCACTAGCCGGCACGTTGAATGCCCTGCATTGCTTTGACAGTCATAGAGTTCCTAGGAGCGTTGAAGCAGTGCAGAGCATTCAGCATGCCGGCTAGCACGGTTTTGTAAAAAAAAAAAGGGGGGGGGGAATGATATATATTTTAACTGTAAGCCGCTTGGAGCTTTGTGGTTAAGCGGGCTATAACTGTGGAATTAAATTAGACTTTTGAAACTCGTATTTGGGATATTTTTTCTCTGCAATTTTGTCTAAATTCTATGAGCATCAGAATAGAGAATGACACGGGGACAAATTTTCCCACGTCCCCGCGGGAATTCATTTTCCCGTCCCATCCCGGCAAATTATTTTCCTGTCCCTGCCCCATTCCTGCAAGCTCTGTGCTCAAACACTTTGAGGCTTGTGCGGTTAAGGCAGAGCTTACAGGAATGGGGCAGGGACAGAGACATCGACAGTGACAAAACTCACGAGGACAGGATGGGGAAATTGAGTTCCTGCAGGAAAGGAGAAAAATTTGTCTCCATTTCATTCTCTACATCACAGCATTTACCTCATTGGCCCATGGTTGAAACCTCTACCAGAGCTTTGTAAAAGCGAGTTATAGTGTATACTGATTTCAGTGAACAAATAAGTATAAAAAGTTCAACAATTCAATTATCATATAATATCCAAACAGTGTCCCAAAGAAACAACTCTAATCACACTTCAATAATTAATTAAAGATCAAAACTCAAGTGAAGAGTCGATCAAGAGAAGGGCATCTTTGACACAGCTGAAGGTGGTCCGTGCACTAAGTGGTCCCTGGCTCATTTTGTACATACAACTATTTTTTGTTTCAGATAGTTTTATTTGAAAATTTTTAGAGTAGCCAATCTCTCTGTCTCAGGATCTGAGGATCATTTCAGCATGTAGTCATCTGGACCAGTTTTACTGATGACATCTTCTTTATTTCAAACTCTTTGCTGGATCACTGTACTGAATTTTTCACATGGTACATAAGATGTCAATTTGCATTTTTCTGCTTCAATGGATATGAACTATTTTTTCTAGGTACACTGATTATTAAACAGGATTCTAGATTAAAGGCTATATTATACTGCAAGCTTGCAGATAGGAATGCATTACTATGGGGCTCATTTACAAAACATAGCGACATCAAAAAATGACATAAAGTGACATTTGGACGTGTTAATTGCCAAAATGTCCAAATTGCTATTTTTGAATCCTACTTCCTAGATATTTTTCTAAGCTATTCATTTGCAATGCATATAAATCTCAAGGGAGGGAGTTGTGCGGGATTAGAATTTGTTTCTTTTGCAATGATTATTGAACATTTAACAAAATGTCCAGGGCACCATTTAAACATTTGGGACTAGACCTATTTTAAAAACGAATAAGGGCCTAAAAGGTGCCTAAACTGACTAGATGCCCACTGCAGGGATGAAGGCATAGTCCCACCCCCACCCCCTCCATTCCCCCAGTGGTCTCTGACCCTCTCCCATCCCCCAAAGATCTGAATGAAATAGTACATACAGTATCTGTCTATCTGACAGATCTAATGGCCAGTCTTATTAGAACAGGAAACAAGTGGCTGGACTAGCCTGGTGGTCAGTACAGTAGACTCCAGAGAAGGGGACCCAGGCCCATATGCCACCCTAACTTGTACACTTGTAGTCGAAAGTGTGAGCCCACCAAAACCTACTATACTGACATATAGGTGAAACCTGCAGGCATAAGGGCTACTGGGGTGGTAAACAGTTGGGTACATTTGGTTTGGGGATGTATAACTGAGACCCTTTATATAAAGTTCACTGTAGTACCCCTTGAGTGCCCCACTGCTGTTCTGGCATGCCTTGTGGCTAATCTACTAAAAAGGCTTGTTTTATATGTTTTCA
This sequence comes from Geotrypetes seraphini, assembly GCF_902459505.1. Taxonomy (NCBI): domain Eukaryota; kingdom Metazoa; phylum Chordata; class Amphibia; order Gymnophiona; family Dermophiidae; genus Geotrypetes; species Geotrypetes seraphini. The sequence continues at coordinate 117,581,683 of NC_047085.1, forward strand.
TACATACATTTTATTTTTTTTAAATGTCATAAAAAGATGAAAGCAATAAGGGTGAACAAATCTAGAAAGGTCATTTAAAAAAAAAAAGGATGGCATCTTGCTTTTTTTTTAAAATGAACATTTTGGAGCAGATTTTATAAATGGGTGTCCCGAATGTTGGCAGCGATAGGTATTCCTAGCTCTGTCTAGCAGCCAATCGGGACGCATGTTTTTATTTTTTTTTAAAAAGCAGAACATCTGGGGTTCCACAGGGGTTTTGGCAGGAGGGCATGGGAATCCCTCCTGATGGTCTTCAATGGGGGTGGAGTTGGGAGTTCTTGGAGGGTGTTGCCCCTTCAAGGGGGTAACAGCGGTTAACATAGATGGGTATAAAAAAGATTTATTCAAGTTCCTGGAGGAAAGGTCCATATTCTGCTATTGAGACAGACATGGGGAAAGCCACTGTTTGGTCTGGGATTGGTAGCATGGAATATTGCTAGTATTAGGGTTTCTGCCAGCAATTTGTGACCTGGATTAGTCACTGTAGAAACAGGATACTGGATTAGATGGACAACTGGTGTGACCTAGTAAGGCTATTCCTATGTTCTTATGCAAATACATGATATGCATGTATTCACAGAATAGCACCTAGACTGAATATTGGCAGAACCATGTGTATTTGTACATATACGCCTGCATAAGCTAGTATTCCACACATTTTCTCAAGCCAATGTTAGCCTACTTTACAGAGCTGTGCTCTTAGGGGATAATACTGTAGCAACGTGCCTCCTTTTAGATGGCCCATCAAGGAAGGTAGTGAGCCTATTCTCTAAGGATATTGGTGCATGAAATAACCTCATAGAAAACGACTGTAAACCCTGCATCAATGCATCTATCTGGTATGTCACCAGACTATCTTTACCCCCACTTCAACCTAAACTATAATAATAAGAGCTCCCGTAGAATAACTATGTTCACTTTTCCCTCACTGAAATCGTGTCATCTTAAAAGATTCCTCGAACGAACCTTCTCTTTTCAAGCGGCCAAACTAAATTAATGGCTCGCCCAAATTATACTTGACGCCTCTTCATACCTCCACTTTAGAAAAAAGCTCAAAACTCTACTTTTCAATGGACCAAATCCTTAATGCTCCCCATTTCCACCTTAACGTTCCCCTTCTCCACACTAGAAAACAGATCAAAACTCTTCTTTGTAATAGACTAATTCCTTAACGCTCCCCTTCTCCCTCCTCAACGCTTCCCACCTCTTCCTTTACCTCTCCGCCTCCTCCCCCCCACCCTTCTAAGATTGTTGCTCCCCCTTTCATCTAATATGCTTTCCCCTTTCTCATAAATTCAATTGTATCCTCTTACAGTACACACTGTATGTGCTCTGTATTTAGCCGTTCACTCACCTAATTTGTTAATGTAAACTAGTTTGACCCTTCGATTGCCTTGTTATGTTCCTCTTTTTTCAATCGCACTGTATGTAATTCATCTATCTGTTGTGAACCGCCTAGAACTCCCTGGGTATGGCGGAATACAAAATAAAAATTATTATTATTAAAAAATGTAGATGCAAACATTTATTACAGGTCTACTACGGCTTGCGGAAATGTTTGCACCCAAATACAACAGTAACTTGAGCAACATACAGTATTCTGTAAGTTGCCTCAACCAAACTCTGCTCATGTTCCTCCCTTGTGCAAACCCATCTAACAATTACACACGATAGACTAGACTCAGTAAATGGTGCCCAAATTTGGGTCTTGAAAAAAATGAGCACTGAGCTATTCTATAAAAATGAGCTATTCTATAAATGGTGCTCCAAGTTGGGTGCCATTTATAGAATAGCACTGGGATCCATGCCCAGCTGAAACCTGGTGTAAATCTTTGTGCATCAATTAGGCAAGAATCCCCTGAATTCTATAATACTGTATGTATCTTTAGGAAATGACCCTGATCTGCTCATGATGCTCCTGTGGCTAAACCCCTTTTTAGTCATGCATTAAAAGACTTACGCACACATCATTATCGAATAGCATTTAGCAAGATGCATGCACGCATCCATTGTTACCAATTAACCAGTAACTTTTAGCACCTAACTTACACATCATATATAGAATCCAAAGGTTAACCATTTGAGTGCATAATTGTAAAATAGCGATTCCCTACAATGGTGCCATTTTTACGAAGGGGTGCTGAAAAGTTCTCGGCCCAGCCAAGACGAGAATGGCGTGAATATGGTTCAACCAATGATCCGAAACAATGTCAAAGCAGAATTTTGTTTCTGCAAACTGGCACTCAGGGCTCCTTTTACTAAGGTGCGCTAGCGTTTTTTTAGAGCACGCCAAAGATCAGCTCGCGCAAACCACGCGCTAAACGAAAAATACTAACGCAAGCTGTATGGAGGCGTTAGCGTTTAGCGTGCGCTAAGACCGCTAGCGCACCTTAGTAAAAGGAGCCCTTAGTGAAATAAGATAACACTCTTTTCAGCTACAGTGGCAAAATAACGCTCATAATTTAGGATGTTGATTGGTTGGGCTGAGAACTTTTCAGCACCCTCTCGTATCCCTGTGGATACAGTACTGTATTCTGTAAATGTAAGCAACCTATTACAAAATAATGGGGTTAGTGGCCTAGGGAAGCATTAGTTTCTAAACTGTGAAGGATGCTAAAATAATGGTGGACTTCTTAAGCTAAAACACAGAGATCTTTTAACATAGCAATGAGTAATTAACAGGATGTTATTACCAGAAAACTACTCATCTTTGTACATTTTATGAATTCCTCTCATTTTATCCTCTTGCTATACAAATTCCTAAATTTCTTTTCCCTTAACATATAAATACCGTTGCCTAGCAACAGATATTTTAAGTGGCAACAATGTGGCAGATTCTGCAAGAGTACTAATGACTGTTTGCTCATTGAAAATAATCAATTGTACTTTATTAAAGAGTGTAAAATTCATAAGCATTAATAAATCAAATGACTTCTAGTGGAATGAACAATATTTTATTGTTCACAGCTCATACTCTAGGCCAGACCTTAAATTTTATTTGAATTTAGGAGTGATCTTAAGAACATAAGCGCTTGCCACAGAGACTTCTTTGAGAACCCCTCCCTCACCATCGCTACTACTACTAATCCCCTCCCCCCACCCACCCACACAAAAAGGCCTTCCACTGCTCTTTTAGGGTCTGAGTTATTAAGACTATTTTTTCCCGTTCTATGTCTATGGAAAGAAAAGATTAATAAACCAGGTCACCATGGAAGCAAGTTATCATCATGAGCTATTGTTAAGACATGTTTTGGGTTTTTTTTTGTTAACTCCAGTTAATAACTAGGTGACCCTTTTATTAAAGGGCATTAAGCCCTAAAGCACAATTTGAAAAAAAATGCTTACTGCTTGCGATAATTTCCCCTTTCCCACTCACTAACCCTGTACTATTTTCTTTTACAATACATATGTCCATCTTTTTGAATATGGATATCCCCTTCCCATGCTGGACGTCCATCTTTTGACTCCTCCCTAATCCCACCTAAAATATGCCCAGACCACTTCCCCTTGCCATATGGACATACAGCAGTTTTAGATATCCATATTCTGGTTTTATAAAATTGGTATTTGGATGACCATGCCATTGGCGTCAGAATGGGGGTAGTAGCGACAAGGGCCGTAGCCTCCCCAAAAATTGCCGTGGCTCCAGAGTCGGCTTTAGGGGGGAGCAAAGCAGTGCAGCATTCACAACTCGCTGCTCCTGCTTGCTTCGGGCCTTCCTTGCTGCCGGGTCCCACCTACTTTCTGTTTCCACGAAGGCAGGACCTGGAAGCGAGGAAGGCCCGAAGCACGCAGGAGCAGCAAGTTGTAAGCTTCCCTCCCTCGCTGCCCTATCTCCCGCCATAGCCTGCAAGTAACTTCACCCATGCTCTGGGGCTCTAACTCTATGCTTGCCAACTTCGCTTCTCCTCCCTAACCCCTCATGACACAACTTCCGGTTTTGGAGGAGAAGGGTCAGGAAGCCGGCAAGCATGGAGTTAGAGATCCGGAGCAAGGGTGAAGTCGCTTGCAGGCTACGGCAGGATAGGGCAGCGAAGGAGAGAAGCTTTCAACTCACTGCTCCTGCTTGCTTCGGGTCTTCCTCATTGCCGGGTCCTGCCTTCACGGAAACAGAAAGTAGGTGGGACCCGGCAGCGAGGAAGGCAGGAGCAGCGAGTTGTGAATGCTGCACTGCCGGGATGGTTGTGTGGGACAGGGAAGGGAAGAGGGAGAAATGCTGCTGCACCCAATTGAAGAGAAAAAGGGAGAAAGAAGACTGGGGGGGGGGGGGGAGAAGAGAAATGCTGCTTCTGCTGCTGCACCCAATTGGGGAGAAAGAGGGAGAAGGTAGACCGGGGGGGAGGGGGGGGAAATAAATGCTGCTGCTGCACCCAATTGGGGAAAAGGAGAAGGAAGACCAGAGAAGGGAGAGGAGAAGAATGAGAGATGCCAAGTCCAATGGAGGGAGGGAAAGGAAAGGAGATACTAGGCCATGGAGGGGGAGGGGGAGATTTCAGACCAGGGGAAAAGAAGAAGGGAGGGAGAGAAAGGAAGGAGAGAAGATGCCAGATAATAGAGATGGAAGGAGAGAGATGCCAGGGCATGAGGAGAGGAAGGTAAACAAAGGAGACAAATGCCAGACCAGAGGGAAAGGAAGAAGAGGAGGTGCCAGAGCATGGAGGGTGAGGGAGAGATAGGAGAGGAGAGAGATGCTAGGGCATGGGGGAAGGGAAGGATATAGAGATGCCAGACCATGGGCTGGAGTGGGAAGGAAGGAAGGAAAAGAGAAGAGAGAGATGCCACAGCATAGGGGAGGGAGTGGAGACAACAAAATGGAGAGAGTGTGAAGCTGAAATGTATCATGTACAAAGAAGAGAAGGGGCACAGGATATACAGTTTATTGAAGGGACATAGAAAGAGGGAAGATGCCATATGGAAGAGAGAGAGGGTGGACAGTAGATGGAAGAGGCAGAGAGAGGGTGGACAGTAGATGGAAGGGATAGAGAGAGAGGGCAGAGGCTGGGTGGAAAGAGCAAAGAGAGGAGGCAGATGATGGAAGAGAAGACAAATGCTTTATAGAAAGAAGAGAGCAAAGCAGAAACGACAAAAGGTAGAAAGAAATTTTTTTGTGTTGCTTTATGTAGAATCAAGTAGTATTGTAACTGTATTGACAAAAGCTTATAAACAGAAAATTGAAATAAGGTAATTTTGGGGGGACTAAACCCCTTTCCTCAGGTCAGGACAGGATACCATAACAGCAGTATACTGTACTGTCTTGAAGAAAGATTTGACCTCTGAAAGCTAATTGAAAAATGGACTAGTCCAATAAAATGGTATTTTCTTATTTCTCATGTTTGCTTTATTTCTATTTGTTAATTTGTAAAGTGGTGATTGTTATGTATCAGTTTTTTCAAATTTACATCTACTGTCTTCATATTTTGCACAGTATTAGGGACATATGTCACTGTTTATGTGGTTGTTGCATTGTATGCAGAGCCTTGCATCTTAGGGTTTCATTTTTATATATTAGTACTTTTAGTTTGTGGTCCTGTGTTTGCATAGGGGTTATTATTTGTGTTCTATGTGTGGTAGGAATTAATGTTGAGAAGCATACAGTGTGCTTTGTGTAGTCTCATTTTGTTGTTAACCATTATGTGTTGTTAATAAAATTATATTGTATGTATATATGAAAAATGAATGGAGAAAAATGGTATTACAATTAGTACTATTATGAGGGCGGGGTCTGAGGCAGAGCTTACAGGCCCCCCAAACAAAAAAGCATTCCGCTGCCTATGGACTATGCAATATGAATGTCTAAACACCAGTATCCAGAAGTCTAGAACATGAACACCTTTAGTGTACGGGCACTTACGACCTCTTTTATAAAGCCACACTAGCGGCTACTCTGCGCTAATGGCCCCGAAGCCCATAGAGAATTAAAGGACTTCGGGGCTGTTTCCGCACAGCAGCCACTAGCGCAGCTTTGTAAAAGAGGCCGTTAGTCTGGCAAGATTTATATCAGTCCTCAAGGTACACACATACTTTCTCTTTGAAAATTCCTATGCAAAAAGCAACCAGAGAGATCGCCATCTGCTTTTTATATCTTCCTGCAAAACTATGCACATTGTTGCCTCTCCTGTTCTATTCCTACCTGGATCTTTTGAGACGCGAGCGGCGTCCGGATGAGAGTGTGATCGGACTTGTTACACCCTGAGGCAGCTTGACAGTGAAACGCTGGCCATCGTTGGTGTACCGATCCTTAAAGGAGAAAGTTAAGTCATTATTATCTTCTTCTATATCACTCAACTCTGAAAGCAATTTTCAAACACATTGCTAGGACCATCAAAATAGGAGGTTTTGTGCCAGTGAAGTGACCGCCCGAACACCGCTATTCCACCATTGTGGAGGTGGGTGGGCCCCTGTCTGAGGCTTTTTCTTCCGTTAAGATTGGTTTCTGCTTGTGTTTTACTATTTATTATACCTTCATTTATTCCTTTTGGTGAAAGTGTTTTTGTGATTATTAGTGGTGTTCACCATATCCGAGTTTTTTTGCTATTCCTACCTCTAAACATGCTTTATATTTATTTATTTAATTCATTTTCTATTCCGTTTTCCCCAAAAAAATCTCAGAACAGGTTACAGGTTAACATACATAATTCCTACAGTTAGACTGATCCCCAAGCATACTTTCATTTATACACAATGTTGGCCACTTTTGAGTTTATTTACACAAGTAAATAGCATTTACCTATTTAAGAGATATAGTAACACTGCGGGCTACCACTAAAATATGTTATTTCACCACTAACTTGTGCTAATTTAGCATCAGTCCCATGTCTGCAATGATACCTAATTACTAATAATTGAGGTTACGAAGACACAAAAAGACTGTGGGGTGGTCAACGCCAAAAAGGCAGTCCAACTTCACACAGCCAAGGACCTTGGTGCCACAAAAGTAAATGATGAAACAAGCAAAAAAAAAAAAAATGGAACCCAATCCTGGACTTGCAGGAGTAAGAAAACAATATTTATTGGTGTATATTAAAATGCAATGCTATAAAAAGGTTTTACTACGAAATCTGGCCGATGCCAACAGTGCATAAAACATAAAAATAGTGCTATATATGAAATCAACAGGCCCTGTGGATAAAATCAACAGATCCTACACAGTCCATGTTTCGGCAACGAAGGTTGCCTTCCTCAGGGGTCCTACAAAGGGGGACAAAATAAGACAAATCAATGTAATGTAAAAGACAAAGGAAAAAAGGAAAGATAACGAAAAAACATAAATTTGTTTTTATGTCTGCTTTGTTTTATGTATATGTGTATCATTGATTTACAATGTTTAAATAAATTGATTGTCCCTGAAGTTGTTTGATTGTGTCCCTTCTCCACTTCTTTTTTGGTTTAACTTTTCACACGTGGATGTGTGTTTTTTCCTTTGTATTATGGGATACATTGACCTTCAAACCAGGACATCACAGCTTCCATCACTTGAAAACAGCTGTCCACTGAGAGATTTCTTCAAAACTCGGCACATGAAATAATTTGAGGGAGCCAGATCAGGACTGTAGGGTGGATAGTTCGGCTGCTGAAACTTTTATCATAATCTAAGGCTGCCAGCTGGATCCAGATTCATAGGATAGGGTTGATACAGTCTTGGGTTTACTCCAGTGCATGCTGGGACTTGTAGTCTTGCTTTACTTGGAGAAAGTAATAGGGAAATCAGAACTATAAGTCTCCGCATGTAACATGGTAAACCCAAGGACTGGATCAACCCTATCCTTTCAATCTTGATCCAGTTGGCAGCCTCACTATAATTCATGAAAGAGATTGCTACTGAGTGTACATAATTATGGCTATAACATTTAACAGGTTATCTTAGAAGTATCTCCACATATTGATTTCAGAAAGTCACTATTTTATACATGGAGGGCTATACTATGCAGAGATTTTAAAGGGGTGTGCTTTGGGTTTAGCCTAGGAGGACAAAAATCAACAGTTCCTCATTTTATAACTGGCTGCCAACTGGATCCAGATTCACAGGACAGGGCTGATCCAGTCCTGGGTTTATACTGTTGCATGCAGAGACTTGTAGTTCTTAAGCACTGCCCACAGTCTTCTCGGCATCTTCATCTGTCGCAAACCACTGAAAACAAGATGTTGTATCATAAAGGAAGCAGGCCGCAATGGAGGAAGAATGCCAAGGAGCCTACAGGCAGTGCTTGAGAATGACTGCCATACCAGGGATACCCTTAAATTTTAAAAGATGAGGGGGGAGCATTCGGACCAGGGAGGGAGAAGGGAAGGACATCCTGCCCAAGGGTAACCCCCTGGAGCTGCCCTGCTTGACCTCCCATTTTAAACACAAATGAGAGATGGCGGAGTTAGGGAGAGATGCTAAATGGGAGGGCAAGGGAAGCGAAATGGGAAGAAGAAGGGAGAGATGGTGGACCTAGGGGTGGTGCGGATGGATAGAGAAAGCGAGAGAAAGAAATAGTGGATAGAAGGGCATTTGGTGGATGAGAATATCAGGAGGGGGCAGAGAGGAGAGGAATTGAGAGCCCCCTCCTTAATTTCTACCCTAAGCCCCAGCATCAGACCTGCCTATGAGTCCACCTCTGTCTGACGAACCTCCACTTCAGAACAGCTGGTCTCCCCCCCACCCCCTCAACCAGAGAGCTGCTAGTGCTCCTGCCACCCCGTCCCCGTTCCCTAGGAGAGCTGCTAGAGCTGCTGTCAGTCCCCCCTCCCCCCCCAGAGAGCTGCTGGCGCCAGGGCCCCACTCCCAGAAAGCTGTTTGTGCCACTGTCCCGCATCCCCCTAGTGAGCTACTGGAGCAAAAAATGAGTGAATACAGAGGAGGCCCTAGAAACAGTTGACAGCTCTCAGGGAAGCAGCATTAGTCAGGGAATGAGAAGATTAGAAAGAAAATCACCAGATAACAAAGATAAGGTAAATAATTTTATTTCCACTTTAGTAATTGGGGAGTGTGTGGCACAGTAGTTAGAGTTACCCTCAACACCCGGAGGTGGTGGGTTCAAATCCCACGCTGTTCCTTGTGCTTGTAGGCAAATCACTTACCCCCTTTTTATACAAAATCGTAGTGCAGTTTTTAGCGCTGGCTGTGGCGGTAACAGCTCCAACGCTCATAGGAATTCTATGAGCATCAAAGGTGTTACTGTCGCAGCCAGCGCTAAAAATCACGCTACGGTTTTGTAAAAGGGGGGGGGGGGGCATTAATCCTTCATTGCCCCAAGCACATTACATAGAGTGTAAGCCCACCAGGACAGATAGGGGAAAATGCTTGAGTACCTGAATGTAAACCACTTAGGTTATAAGTAGTATATAATACTAAAATAAATAAATGTCAATTTTGAGAATTTACACCTGCTGTCTCTATATTGCACTGCATAGGGAGTGCTTTTTAATTACAATTAATCGTGCAAATTAAAAAAATTTGAATCAAAGTACAGCGCTATCAATGTGCCTATTGTTTTAGGCCCTGTTTTACTAAGGTGCGCTAACCGATTAGCACGTGCTATACGCTAACGCGTGCATGTTAGTCTATGTTAGCATTTAGCGTGCGCTAATTTGATTAGCGCACACTAATCATTTAGCGCACCTCAGTAAAATGGGGGGGGGGTGTTAGTTTTGTAAACCACTTAATACTCATGTACAAGCGGTATATCAAATACAATAAATACAATACAATATAAATAGAATATTAATATATAAGTTCTGATTGAAAAGTAATGAGATTGCCTTTGCTTCTTTCCAAGAAGTAGACGTGGCAACTCTGTGCTGGTTCTTATGAAGCTCAAACATCGATGTTTCTGAACCTGCAGTTGGAATGCTGTGGACTTCACTGTTGGATCACAGCGAGAGGAAGAACTGCGTACGTTTTGTCAGGGCAGATGAGGAAGACATGTCTGCGAGAGTACGCCTGAGGTGTGTGATTGAATTTTGTGTTAAACTTGAAAAGAGCGGTAATGAAACTCTTGAAATGTTACGGCAAGCATAACAAAAAATTGAATCACACACCTCTGGCGTACTCTCACCGACACGTCGTCTTCCTCATCTGCCATGATGAAACGTACAGAGTTCTTCCCCTCGCTGTAACCCAACAATTAAGACTATGGCAGTCCAACTGCAGGTTCAGAAGCATCGGTGTATGAGCTTCACAACAGCCAGGTCAGCGTTAACCATGTCTACTTCTTGGATAGAAAAACAGAGGCAGTCTCATTACTTTTCAATAAGTCCTTTAAAAAATTATTTAAAAAAGCCAGCCTCAGTGCTTAACTGGCAGCACTTACATTTACAGATTTGTAAAATGGGATGGCTACACATGAAAGAGGTGCCGCCGTTTGTGGAAGTTGTAAAACTACCTCTTCCAAGTGGAAGTGCCAGCACATCAAATTTTGTAATATGGCTTCATAAATGTCCTTATTTATATTTTACAACAGGGCCTGTTTGAAAATGCCACTGGAACCGAGCATGTCTTGATCTAACATCACATATGAACCTTAGAATAGCCTTACTATGTCAGACCAATGGTCCATCAAGCCCAGTAGCCCGTCCTCATGGTGGCCAATTCAGGTCACTATTACCTGGCAAAAAACCCAGAGTACCAACATTCCATGCTACCGATCCAGGACAAGCAGTGGGTTCCCCCATGTCTTTCTCAATAACAGACTATGGACTTTTCCTCTAGGAATTTATCCAAACCTTTCTTAAAACCAGCTACGCTATCCGCTCTTACCACAACCTCTGGCAATGCATTCAATTATGTTCTCAGTGTTCTATGTAAAAGGGGCAGGAAGGGGTATTATTATTCAAGATCCTTTCCTGTGGCCATTGAATGGGAGAAATGTGTTAGTGAATTAGACCCTAAATCAAGTTCCAAAGTACTTTGAGAAGTTTTTAGAGGATAAAAAGATATTGGGTGTAATGATCCAGTCAGACGTTATGGAAAAGTGCTAATCAAGTGATTCTGAGTTCATCACCTCATTTGGAGTCAAAGAGGAATTTATTTTCACTGTTACAACTGCACAATGCTTTTCTCACCTTCTGAATTACTATATAAAGAAAGCTGTTCAGCAATGCTAAGAATGTCTTGGATTTTCAGTGATCTATCAACTTAATCAAAAATATAATTATATAAAAGCAACATTATGAACATGTTTCAGGGGTGGTTGATATACTGTACAGATCAGGGGTCTCAAAGTCCCTCCTTGAGGGCCGCAATCCAGTCGGGTTTTCAGGATTTCCTCAATGAATATGCATGAGATCTATGTGCATGCACTGCTTTCAATGCATATTCATTGGGGAAATCCTGAAAACCCGACTGGATTGTGGCCCTCAAGGAGGAACTTTGAGATCCCTGGTACAGATGATGTGTTATTGATATACTGTACTCCTGTACCATCTGTACAGAGAAGGCACCAGGGCTAAGGAATAGCTAGGCTTGTGTGAAAAGAACTCTAAACCTTACAGAAAAATTATTTGTAGAAAGAAGAACATAAGAACTTGAGAGTTGCCATGCTGGGTCAGAAGTAAGAACATAAAAACTACCATGCTGAGACAGAGCGAAGGTCCATCAAGAAGTGGATTTCCCCAAGCCATCTCAATAATGGCCTATGGACTTTTCTTTTAGGAAACTATCCAAGTCTTGTTTACCACATTCTCTGGCAACAAATTCCAGAGTAGGGTTATCATATTTGTGAACACAAAAAAGAAGACACATGACACACTCCACCCACAGCCACCCTCACACCACCTATTTCCTTGGCCCTCCTTCCCATCCTCTGTACCTTTTAGTGCTTTTTATTCTCTCTCTCACTCTCTCTCTCTCCATTCCTCTAACCATCCTCCCCTATGGGTGCTTCTTTCTTTCTTTGTCTCTCATTCTCTCTCCTTCCAATCCCACCACCACCAAGGGGACACTCAATGAAACTACAGGGAAATACTTTTAAAACCAATAGGAGGAAATATTTTTTTCACTCAGAGAATAGTTAAGCTCTGAAACGCATTGTCAGAGGTTGTGGTAAAAGCAGATAGGGTAGCTGGTTTCAAGAAAGGTTTGGACAAATTCCTGGAGGAAAAGTCCATAGTCTGTAATGAAGACATGGGAGAAGCCTCCGCTTGCCCTGGATTGGTAGCATGGAATGTTGATATTCTTTGCGTTTTGGCCAGGTACTGAAGGGACACGTATCATGTATCTTGTAGTTTTCCTTAGGCTGTGTTTGAAGCTGTAAATCCAGACACTGTTTCCCTTCTCTTGCTGAAATACTACAAGGCCATTTTATGTTTGAGAGATGTGTTTCCTTATCTTGTTGTGAAGTGAATTCAATTGTTTTCATAGCTGTATTTGTAAGAAGCTATAGATAACAAAATTGTCTGCTATGCAGAACACCCTTTGGACTTCAGCCTTTAGATAGTAAGGGGCTTGTTATTTCTTTAAAGTTTCATGTGACCTGTCACCATATATGGCTTGTATTTACGTCATATGCTGACAACACTGAACCATGTAAAATGATATAAAAAGAGTTGTAAAGCTAACAATAAATTGGACATGTTTGGGAGATCTGTTGTCTCTAAGATATTGTCCCCAGATGCATCTGACTTACTGATGACAGAGTGTGTGAGGCAGTAATTGGGACCTAATCCTTTCAGGTACTAGTGACCTGGATTGGCCACCGTGAGAATGGGCTACTGGGCTTGATGTACCATTGATAAACTAAACTAAAACTAAACTAAACCTTAAGCTTATATACCGTATCTTCTCTAGATATCTGACCCAGAAAGGCTATTCTTATGTTCTTAAGGGTGCCCCTCTCTCTCCTTCCAACCTCCTCTCCTTCTGTTTATCTCTCCACTCCCATCCAGCACTACCCTACTCCATGCTCTTTTCTCCAGCACTCTCTCCATAATGCTTCTCCAGCCCTCCTCCATCCTTCCATGCTGTTTCTTCAGCCCCCTCCCTCCCATCATGCTGTTTCTTCCTCCTTCCCTTCCTCCCTTCATGCTATTTCTTCAGCTCCCTCCCCTCTTCTCCTCCGACACTGCTTCCCCTCAAGACCTCTCTAACTCTCGATTCCCCCACCTACCTCTTCTCCGGGCCCAGCTGCTTTAATTTAATCTTTGGGTAGTCTGCAGCAGCAACGAGGTAAGTCTGCTACCGCCAGCCTACTGCGGAAGTCGCCTCTCTGCAGCAACTTCCTGTTCCCACAGAGAGATGGCTTCTGGTGCAGGTCGGCAGCAGCAGGCTTATGTCGTTGCTGCTGCTGGCTGCCCGAATATTCAATTACAACAGCCAGACCTGGGGAAGAGGTAGTTAGGTGGGGGAGTCAAGAGAGCTGGCTAAACCCAGACAGACCCCCCCCATTTAAAAAAAACATCCAGGCACCTGGACAATCATTGGAAAAAGAGGACATGTTTGGGTTTTCCTGGGCATCTGGTAATCCTAGTCCAAAGAATTCATCTAACCAAATATCCTGTTTCCAACAGTGACCAGTCCAGGTCACAAGTACATGGCAGGGTCCTAAAAAGCGGTAATATTCATGCTACCTACCTCCAGGGACAAGCAGTGGCTTTCTCCAAGTCTACTTTAATAAGTTTATAGACTTTCCCTCCAGGAATTTGACCAAAGTTTTTTAAACCCAGCTACATTAACTTCTTTTACCACCTGCTCCAGCAGTGAGTTCCAGAGTGAAAACATATTTCTTCTGTTTTGAATATGCTGTTTTAAATATGCTACTATGTAATTCCACGGAGTGTCCCTTGTCATTGTATATTTTGATAAAGGATAGCGAGAGAGAGAGAGAGAGAGAGAAAGAGAAAAATGTTGTTAGAAACCTTTTCCATGGGTCCCTGCAGGATACTGATGTGCAGATCATCAACTGTGATGTAATCTGTGAAAACAGCTTTATTCTGAAGCCCTGATGTGAGCCTGTCTGCATTTGTGAGTTCAAAGAGACACTATTTCTAAGCCCTCTTGGAACTGTGGGTACAAAGGACCTTTCCTTTCGCTAGTCTGAAAACTATTCTAGAACTCCCGAGACAGCCTTGGTTGAAGCATCACAGCTGGGAAGCTTATTGTCAATGTACCTTGGTTAAGAAGCTCATTGTTTATGTGAAGCAGTGTTTGTGTTGAACTGTCGCTAGAAAATGAATCATGCCAGTTGGAACTACCTGAAATTGCAAGCCTGCATACTTGGGTAATGCTAACAATGAGCATTACCCACAGGTAGTACTAGCCCTGCATCACTCCTTAGTTTTAAACATCCATCTGAGGTTCATGTCTAGAAATCTTGAGCAAAAAAAGTCACAAAACCTTAGCCCTAAGGGACTACCCTCGACACCAAGCTACACAAGAAAATGCACAAAAGTAATTACGAGGGGCTGCTGAAAAGTTCACAGCCCAACCAAGAAGAAAATGGAGCTATGACACTTACAAGTTATGCCACACTTTTCTTGACACTTTTCATTTCATTTCAGAATCATTTCAGACATCAGCCGCAGTGTAAACTGGTTAAGAGATTTATTTCTTGCATTAGCGTCATGGAACATTGTTATTAAATCCATCATCTATGCTGGAAATTCTCCAGCCAATATTTTGAAAACAGTAGTTCAAAGTTGAAACTGTACCCTAGAGCTAGCAGGCAACCAATGGAGTTCAGAATAAAAAAAGTTTAACTGTACTTTGAACTTATGAAGTCTGAAAAATTAGCCTAATTGCTGCATTCTGCATGAATTTGCAATCAGTGAATCAAAGATTTACAACAGACTACCAGGAACATTTTACAGTAATCGAGTCTAGCCAAACTAAGCTGAGGTAAAGGTTTCTATCATGGCCTGGAATGCTACATTCTCCGACGCTACTCCAATGGTCATAGAATAGTATACGCGTTGGAGCAGCATTAGAGCGTTCAGCGCACCGGGCTGCGGTAGAAACCGCTACCGCAGCTTAGTAAAAGAAGGCCTAAGAGACTGAATGAGAATTCCCAATGTTCCAGTAGAGAAAAACATTTTAATAACCCTCAATTTTCTGAGAATATGGAAGGATTTCTTCTCTGTCAAAGCAGTCTTGCCAAATACAGGGGCCCATTTTACTAAGGCGCGCTCACCGATTTAACACCCGCTAATTGATTTAGGGCTCCTTTTACTAAGGTGCGTTAGGGTCTTAACACGCGGAATAGTGCGGGCTAAATTGCCCCCCGCGCTAGACCTTAACGCCAGCATTGAGCATGCGGTAATTTTGTGCGAGCGCTAAAAACGCTAGCGCACCTTAGTAAAAGGACACCACAATTATAAATCTTTCTTAAAGTGGAACTCATTCATAAAAGGTCTTTCTAAAAGGCCCAAATGGTTAAAAGTCAATATATAAAATTAAGCCCAGCCTTTAAAACTTTCTACGTGTGTGGAGGATGAAAGAGGAAGAGGGCTAAAGAGAATGAGACTGGCTCTGGTGTGATCTATTACATTTCTTCTCCGTTTAAAGAGAAAACTGTTAATTAGCTGAAGATGCTGCTTCTTGCTTTTCATTAATTTGGAAAGTATACTAAAGTAATTAAAGCTAAAAAAAAAGTCACTGGCCATCCCTGCATTACTCATAGTTTATAATACAAACATAAAATGCAATACAGTAGATACAGGGAAATATGAGCAAGTGGCCTTGGGTAAGAGTAATGTATTGGGAGTCATAAAGACTTGAGTCTTGCTTCTGCCACTTATACTTGCTGTGACCTTGGGTAAGTTACTTTATCATCCTGGGCACATAGATTATACACTGTTCGGGGTAGACATTCATCATGCTTGGATGCAAGTTACCGTAGAATGCTCTGATTTAAAGCACCATATATATGCCAAAAAAAATAAAACTGGTGATGTGAATGCCGCTAGTGACACAAAAATATATTTTGTCAGTACTAACAAAAGAATCGGAATATGTTGGAATATGAATACATGGGGTTAATTCACCAAATAGCACTGGACCTGATATCCATAATAAAATCCTTAGCGCGCATGAGCACTTGAAACTCCGTGCTTCTGTGCCTATGCATGCGCAGTAGAAGGAGCCTGTGGTGGTTTGCATGCAGCAGTTTCCTCATCGCAAGAAGGAGCCTGCTGCGGGCCCTGCCGGAGCTGCTTCAGAAAACACGGGAGACTTCTCAGATAAGCCACAACCTGTGTGCTGGGGGGGCAGGGAGCAATTTTGCTTGGGGCAGGGACCGATTTTGCTTTGGTTTGGAGGAAGGGGGTGCTGGGGGAGCAGTGAGCAATCTTGCTTTAGTTTGGGGGAAGGGGGTGTGCTAGAGAGGGGGGGGCAGGGAGTGATCTTGCTTTGGGGGGAGGGGTGTGCTTGGTTGGGGTCAGGAACAGTTGCAGTACTATGGGAAGGGGCAGGGGAGAAACAACAGAGAAATTGGTCCTGGGGTGGGGTACAAGAGAAAGGGTAAAAAAGGAAGAGAAGCTGGGTGGGGGGGGGGGTGGAATATAGGGACAGGAAGAATGGCCTTGGAGGCAATGGAAGAAAGGACAGATAGGAATGGAGCTGGGACTGAAAGGGTGATCGATGAGGGCCAAAAGGGTACAGAGGGCTAAGGAAATTGTGAAAGGTGAGGTAGTGGGACTGGGATCAGTGGGAGGCAGGACATGATAGAGGCGGGGCATGTGTGGGGTCAAGGTATAGGTGGAGCTATTCTAGCACCTGTTACTGTAACGATTGTAACGGGCTAAAACTCTAGTAGTAAAAGATTTTCCTGGGGGTTAAGTGCTTGCGAAAACCAAAAAAACTCTGTGGAGTGACGATGTTCCTAAATGGACTTTATTTTAAAGTGTCAAAGTTCCAAAGGTACACTGAAATCATCCACATAAAATAATTCCATCCACATAAAAATAAATCATCCACATAAGAGCCTTAAAGGACCTAGTCCGCTAGGGATACAGGACCCAACACGGTCCGCGTTTTGACAAAAAGTCTTCTTCAGGGGTCCCTGGGGGTCCTATAAAGGTGAGTACGTGGGAAACAATTGTGTGGTGAGCCGGAAGTGACATATGATCCCTTACGTTTAAAAAGTAAAAGAGAAAACACATAATAACTGTTGATGAAAGGTTTTAATTCACAGGTCATGAGTGACTGAAGATCCCCATAACTCACTATTTTAAAGGCCACAAGTATGTTGTGGAAGCTGTTTTCACACTAAATTTAAAAAGAAAGAAAGAGAAATCCTTTATAAGCCTTGTGAATTCTGTTCATGCTGAAAGGAAACTGCTCATTGGGAAAAAATAATAAATTTTTATTTAAAATGGCTAGGTTTCAGACTAACTTTACCTATCACACTACCCTGAAACAGTTTTCAGGATTTAAAAAGTCTTTCCTACATAGAATTTATTTTCTTATATTTATTGGAGTCTCTGTAGGCAATAATACTTTTGTTTTAGCACAGGACCATCTTCCTCCTTGTCCTTTTGGAACTCTCCACTGATGCAATAAGCCCTTCTTCCAACTTCATTTTATATTCCCTCCAGTTTTTCCAGCCACCAACTTCAGCCAGGGGTCACAAGCCACAACTCCCTCAGAATGCAGACTTGTAGATCCCAAGTCTGGCTACTAGATGTCACTATTGAGTAATGGCTGGTGCTCTCTCTTTATTTGCAGTTGCAGCATTCTCAGATCTGGCTGGCCTGGGGAGAGCATCTTGGCTCTGCATGGTTGAGTGCAGCTCTTTTACTCAGCCACTGAATTAGCATGCAAAGACTGACAAGAAATGACTGACAAGAAAAGACGTACAGGGAAATTCTAAAACCGGTACCTAGGTTAATTGAAGAACGCTGTTAGAAATGGCAAAAAATGGTGAGGTTGAAGAACCTACTGGCATCTAAATAAAAGGCATCAGAATTGCGCCCACATAGGTGTTTAGGCCGCCAAACGCCAAGTGGCATTAGGTAGCCTAAAGCACCTATGTAGGCATGATTCACGCAAAAATAGGTGCTGGGAATGTAGGCCCAATTTCCAGCACCTATGTTTGCCAGGGATCCTGAAAATAGTCCACAGCTTACCATCAGCTGATCATGGCAGGGGAATCCCCGATCAGCTGAGCCAGCAGAACTCCCCAAAACTGCAGCTTCAAGAGTCCTGCCGGCTCAGCTGATTGGGGATTCCCCTGCCACGATTAGCTGAACTAGCAGGGAGATCCCTGATTCCACTCTTCCTCCCTTCCACTCACTGATCCACCCCAGTACCCTTCCAAAGAGAGCCGCCTCCCAACGAACCTACCCCACACACCACCGACATCCCCACACATCTCTCCACACCCTTCTTGTACCTTTGGATGGATAACTGGCAGGAAAGGAAGGATGCTCACTCCCTCCAGCTGGCAGGCCTGCCTCTTCAAAATGGTGGGCCTCCCTTTTCCTGGTGCACCCTGGGATGCACTAGGAGGGGCCCAAGACTCTGATTGGCCTAGACACCTGAGGCCTCTTTTATGAGAGGGGCTTTAGGTGCCTTGGCCAATCAGAAATTTAGACCCCATCCCAGGGTGCACTGGGAAGGGGTCTAAGGCCCAGATTGGCCCAGGTGTCCAAGGCCCCTCCTTTGAAAGGGGTGTTAGGTGCTTGGGCCAATATGAGTCTTAGGCCCCTCCCAGTGAATCTTGGGAAGGGTGCACCGGGAAGGGGAAGGTCACCGATTCTCTAACCGGTGCTGTTGTGTGATTGGTATGCGACTGGCAGCCTCTTTTAAGGCGGCCGTTGACATAGACACCAGTTAGAGAATTTGGGTGGTAGTGCAGAAGCTTTTGAGACCGCACAGCTTTCATTATTTCTTATTAAATATACTCCCTTTCTCAAATAATCCCAAGTACTTGGAAAGTTTCTAAGGCTCCTGTTGGTCCTTTTAAAGGGATCAAAACTTGCAGATTCCATTTCTCTCTAGGACCAATATATTTATTAGAACTATTATATTGATTACAATCAATTGATTTAATAAGTTGTATATCAAAGTATTTCAAACACAGTGTCATGCTCATGGTTATCATAAACACCCATAAATACTCTATATATTGATTCTTTAGAATCATGAAATAACCTTTATTTGGGTACCCATGGAATACATTTCCCAGAAATGTTATACAAAGGTTAGAGAGAGAGAAGGGGATTTTTAAGCATTACTATGGAAATGCAAAACTTAACCTTGAAATTCTCAACCTCGTCCTCAAAGAACAATTGATATACTTGGTTTTTAGTATATCTAAAATGAGCGTGCCCAAGACCTACTTGCATGCACTGCATCCAATGAATGCAGATCGTTCATGTATTTTGGATATCAGGGAAACCAGACTGTTAGTTGACTCCAAGACTCAGGCTGATAACTACTGTTCCAGCCAGTTGGCTAATCAAAGGAAGCAGTCTCAGAAAGAGTCATTTTCAAAGTAATTTTCCCAGTCAGAACAGTGCTTTACCTGCTATATGTGCACACTTTTTCTCACAGGAGCAGCGGCATTCCTAGGGAAAGAGTTAGAGCAGGGGTAGGGAACTCCTGTCCTCGAGAACCGTATTCCAGTCGGGTTTTCAGGATTTCCCCAATGAATATGCATGAGATATATTTGCATGCACTGCTTTCAATGCATATTCATTGGGGAAATCCTGAAAACCCGACTGGAATATGGCTCTCGAGGACCGGAGTTCCCTACCCCTGAGTTAGGGGAAGGGAGTTGCACTTAAGACACATAGGAAGGAATTCAGGAAATACTGCAGAAAGTTTGGCAGCAAAAAAACTTGACTACTAAGTGCTAGTCTGTAAAGGGAGTACATCCTTTATAGCAGGGGTAGGGAACTCCGGTCCTCGAGAGCCGTATTCCAGTCGGGTTTTCAGGATTTCCCCAATGAATATGCATTGAAAGCAGTGCATGCAGATAGATCTCATGTATATTCATTGGGTAAATCCTGAAAACCTGACTGGAATACAGCTCTCGAGGACCGGAGTTCCCTACCCCTGCTTTATAGAATAGTATTCAGCATGGATCTCACCCTTAATTTTTTTGTGCCATATTAGAGCTTGGTAAAAGCAGGTGTAAATGACCAACTTAGGGACACTTTGGGTGAATTCTGTACGTAAATCCACATGCAACTTTTTGCAACACCCCAACATGGCCTTAACTATGCTCCCTTTTCAAATACATGTGATTGAATTTGGGCACCGTACTTTATAAAATAGCACGCAGTGAGATGCGTTCACAAATTTTTAAGACTGCCAATTAACATCAATAATTGTTTGTTGGGACCTAATTATTGATGTTTCTGAACTCATTCATCAATTTATTTGTGTACTCATCTCTGATGCATGCACAAAGTTAGTGCAGAAATTTGGGTGTGATACATAGAATTGGAGGATAGTTTGGAAATACAAAGGTTTATGCAAATATTTTCAAACAAAAACTAACTCTACCAATCAACATGTTAAATGTATATGAATACTTTTCATGGGATATGCTGCAAAGTGGAGGAATGAGTGTACAATACTTTCACTTTGAAAAATCCAGGAAAACCCACAGAGCAAAATGTTTACGTGTACAAGGGGGTGCTGAAAAGTTCTCAGCCCAGTCAAGAAGAAAATGATGTCGATATGGTTCAATCAATGATCTGAAACAATGTTGAAACAGAATTTTGTTTCTGCAAATTGGCACTTAATGAAATAAGATAGCACTCTTTTCAGCTACAGTGGCAAAATAATACGCAGAATTTGGGAAGTTGCTTGGTTGAGCTGAGAACTTTTCATCACCCCCTCGTAACTTGTTTTCATGCTAGCAGTTATAGAATTGCCTCTTAAAGCAGGTCCCTGAGGCAATGACAGACAATATGACCCACTCATGATTTAAAAAAAGAGTATCAGTTTGAGAAATTGGATTTCAACTCTAGTTTTCCCAGATCTCTGTCAACCACTGGCCAAAGTGTGTTTTTTCTCACAGAATCAGGAAATGCCCTCTTTAATACTTTCAAATTCACGCTCATTTTGTTAGCTTAAAGCCTAATCCAGGGGTGTCCAACCTTTTGACTTCCCTGGGCCGCATTGGCAGAAAAAAATGTTTCTGGGGGTGCACAAATGCGCAAACGCTGCAGCAAGACAGAGGAGGGAGCCGGCAAGATGGTAAAAACCCAGGGGCAGCAGAGGAAAACACTGCATCGCCCTCGACCGGGGCCACACAAAATCCTTCATGGGGCCGCAGGTTGGACACCCCTGGCCTAAGCTATTAATTGAAAACTGTAACACAAAATAATCTGGAAAAAAAAAGCATTACAATTTCTGAAAGTGAATGTGTAGGGGGGGGGGATTGTTTTTTTTCTTCAAAAGCTGTAAAAGATATTCACTTATCTCACAGTAAATAATTAGTTAAAATACCGGGTAGGAAAGGTCATGAAATAAAGGTGGGCCTATACTATCGTCCACCCGGGCAAACCGGAGATATCGATAAAGAAATGGAAGCTGAGATGAAGCAAGAATGCAAAAGCGGTAACACGGTTATTATAGGAGATTTCAACTACCCCGGGATAGACTGAAGTCTTGGAAGCTTAAAATGCACTAGGGAGACAGAATTCCTGGAGGCTACACAAGATTGCTTCATGGAACAGCTTGTTAGAAAACCGACGAGAGGAAATGCCACTCTGGATATGAGGGGCTCTTATGAGGGGCCACTAAAAAGTTCTCAGCCCAACCAACCAAGCTGGGGCAGTCTCCATCGAAGGCTATACACTTACCCCCCTTTACAAAACCGCGCAAGACGTTTTTAGCACTGGCCAGAGTTCCTATGACCATTGGAGCAGCGCAGAACATTCAGCACGCCAGCTGGCGCTTAAAACCTCTTGTGCGGTTTTGTAAAAGGGGGGATAATCTAGTGGTTTTCCACTTATTTTGTTCTGTTGGAAAAATACAGAATGAAGAAAGTGGAAAATCGCTGGACTCAAGGAAGACTGCCCCAACTTTGTTGGTCGGGCTGAGAACTTTTCAGCAGCCTCTCCTATTTCAACCAAAATAAAAATAAAAGTCTTAGAAATGATATTCTCCTTAGAATACTAGAATATGTGCAACCCTTTCCATCTTACAAACTGGAACTTCCAGTCCCTTCCTAGTACTTTCATATTCCCTGCTTAGCGTTCCCTAAAACCTAGCCAGTTTCTTCCCAACTCAATAGAGAAAAAAAATGTGTTAAGGAAAAATAAACCAGCTCATAGAATGTACAAAAACAACAAAATATCTAAAGCGCTAAAAACGTATGCGGTGTCATTTGTTCCCAATGCTAACTTGATAACTCAAGGCTCCACCACTAAGAGAGTCATTCACAGTAAAATAAATATATCCGCACTGCTATGCAACTCCCAAGGGTGTTATATGAGTTAATGAGGTCATCTGTAACTCATGGATAAATAATACATTCTAATCCTCATGTGATTTCCTTTCTCATAGAAATTATGAAGGGTCATCAGGAGCAAGTGGAAGTAAATAATGTACTTAATCCAATATTCTTTCCTTGAAAGGGTGATTTTATATTTATTGATGTCTCAGTGCATGTAATGCCTGATTCTGAGGGCATGCTGTGTCACACAGGGACAGACTTCCAGGTAGGGACAGGAGACAACTGTCTAGGGGTAGATGCCTTGGGGGGGAGGAGGGGACGTGGAAGAGGGGCACCAGTCTGCAGCTGGAAATTCACCTCAATCAGTTGAAGTGGTGCTCCTGAATGACCCCATTATAATACTGTGATGGAAAGCTGAGGTGACTTCAATGGGGTACCACCCGGGGCTCACTACAATGCATGGTTATGAAGGGGGGCATAATCTCAGTCTGCCATAGTTTCAAAGCAGGACCCTCTCCCCAGCTGGAGGGCTGCAGACAACTGCCCCATCGCCTAGTGGCAGCCAGGGAGGGGGATTAAATTCACCACTGAGTTCAACATAGACACACTTATAGTCATTTTAAAAAGGGGTGTGAGCGAAGGTACAATACAGAGATTTCAGTTTAAAATCCTCAGATGTATTTTATTATATGTGACCATCTCTTGGAAAAACTGACTAAAGTCAGCAGAGACAAAATTAATGAAGTAGCAAATTTAATGAATTCTGTTAGAGCAAACAATTTTGTAGTACAACAGGCTGGACCCCATCTTTTTATGTGAAAAGCTCCAGCAAATGGTAGAATCTTTGCTTTCATAAATTCAGACATGTAACTTTTATTGACTGCTTATGGACCCATGACATGAACAATTGGCCATTCTCGATAGTTGGGGGTCTGATTTTAGTCAACTTTTCGCAGAGAGGGTCAGATATGTATTTTGTACCTACCAGACCCAGATTTCCAAAGAGAAACCCACAGGGAGCTTCCCTTTGAAAAATATCTTCGAGATCCACAGGTATGTAACTACGGACCTACAAGCTCCCTGGGAAGGACTGAAAAGCGCTCCCCGCTCTCTGTTCCTATGAGTAAAAATAACTGTCAAACACTGCCCTGCAGTATGGTGAAAGAGGGATGAATAACAGGGCAGTTTCCAAACTCTGTAAACATGTTAGAAAGACTTAGATAAATGCGAGAAAGTACTTGAATAGGTATTAATTTATGTGCATATCTTCTTCATTTTGTCTGTAATTAAAATGTAAATGGATGCCAGCTGGAAATAACAACAGAGTGAAGTATGGATGAAATAGATTTCCTGATTAATTTTGTTCCACCGTCTGCGACAACTATTTTTATAGACTGAATTGTGGCAGGTGAAGTCATAGGAGCAAACTTTCAAAATGATTGGGGGTGTTTAAATGCAGAACAAATCACCCCTCTCTGGACACAGTGAAAGAGGTTGCTCAGAATTGGGGTTGCTCAGCACCACAGAGCTGATATCAATGGGTGAAGTGTGTCAAGAATAATCTGGTAGTATTAACAGGAACTCCCCAGCTTCAACAATGCATCACTAAGGGCTCCTTTTACGAAGGCGCGGTAGCGGTTTAACGTGTCTAATAGCGTGCACTAAACCGCTGACCGTGCTAGCCGCTACCGCCTCCTCTTGAGCAGGCAGTAGTTTTCCGGCTGGCGGGGCGAGGGGGGAGTAGCACGTGATTAAAAGTCGCGTGCGTTAAAGCCGCTACCGCGGCTTCGTAAAAGGAGCCCTAACTACGCTTAACAACTTTTGCTAAGCTCAGGCACCAACTCTCAAATTTGCTTTGCTGAACTAGTTTTGAAGAAATCAATCCCTTATACAGCTAGAATTGCCCCACACAGTAATTTTGAACTAATAGTATTCTATTTGGTTGATATAATAATAATATCATATTGTATTATTTCTCAGAATAATCAGTACAATCATAGCATTTTTTTACTTAGTTTAAATATGTCAAATCAAGCAACAAGTTAACTAATGTTACCTTTATGTTTTCCTGGTTTTAACTTAGTTTAACTACTTCAAATCCAGAAACATTCTTATCCTAAAATTATTTTGCCTTCATTCTTTCATATATCCCTCAGACACATTAAAGTATTTGCACACAGCCAGAGGCCAGGAAGTTTAAAAGCAAGGATTCTACCACTTGCTGGAGCTCCAGCACACTTTTACAACTCTATTGTTGAGTTAGATGAATCAAATACACAATTATGCAAAATACAGTAAATCAACCATTTTTGCTTCTCTCTCAACCAATAATGAAAATTATTTTCCTTGAAGAAATAAACCTTTGATATACAGGAAATGATACCCCGCTATGCTGAGCAGTAACTTTTTTTTTTTTTTTGAGATAGCTTAATTGACAAGATTGTATATTACACCATGCAATAATTTTTCTAAACTTAATCAGTGGTTTATTCATTTTTTAATGTGTAACACTATCCTTTTACTGGGTGAATCAACCACAAAGCTGAGTAACCATTAGTACCAAAATCAAGCAAGATCCCTGACGAGAATTGCTCCTCAAAAGCAGCATGGACATTATAATCACTTTAACCAACACTTTCACCAGAATGAGAGCAGATTGCTGCACTGCCCTTGCCCAGATATCACAATTACTATTTTGTGCTAATTAACAAGCCATTTTCTGCTATAAACGTCTAAGACTGCCGATTATTAGTTTTTACAAGTTAAAGTGCCTTTTAAACCAAGGCAATGCACTTTGAACTCCAGCTATGCATTTCAACCAAGACAGAAAACTTTACATCTTATATGCCACGTGTAACATCTAAGTAAGAAGATAGAAAGTATAGATGTTTTCTTTGAGGGGGCTTATCCCAAATCCATACACTACATTCTTCCCTACTGCCTCTTCCTACCAAGGTATAGAAATTGGATTAAAACGGCTCCAAAAGCGTTCACACAAGACCACCTTGCCCATTGCTTGTTTTGTTTGGTTTTCCCCCCGACCTTCAGGACATGACAAATACCAGAGAGAAAGGCATTTCTGCTTTTTTTTTTTTTAAGTGAGCAAGACCACATTGATAGTACGCATGTAAGAAAAGAGGGGGGGGGGAGGGGGGGTGAAAGAAGAACAAGCCCTTCCACCCTGCCCTTACCTCCAGAGCTGGCCGAGCTGCAGGATGTGGACGAGGGACTGCAGGAGACAGACGCAGAAGGAGCAGGAGCCCGAGCTGTGGCCGCCCGTCTTGGCTGCCCGGGTGGCGGTGGCGGCAGCGGCGGTGCCAGGGTTGCTCTTGCTGGCCGTCGACGCTGGCCTCTGCGGGGTGGCAGGGCGCCCATCCCCCTCCCCGCTGCCCGGCTTCGCTTCCCCGGCGCTGCTCGGCTGCTGCTGCTGCTGCTGCTGCTGCTGGGGAGAGGCGGCGCCGGGGCCGCTGTCCTCGGTGCTGAAATCGTGCATGAACCAGCGGAAGCTGAAGACCTGCACGGAAAGGGAGCCCAGCGCCACGAAGAACAGCGTCAGCCCGAACCACCAGCGCTGGCCCCGCTCGTAGTAGTCCACGGCCAGCCAGACGTCGGTGCCCACGTCGGCGAAGTAGACGGCGACGGCGGCCAGGATCCAGAGGCAGTCGCAGAAGGAGTAGCGCCGCTGCTGCTGCCGGCCCAGGCGCAGGCAGAGCGGGGAGGGCGAGGCGCCGCCGCCGCCTCCTCCGCCGCCGCAGCAGCGGGAGCCCCCGGCCGAGCAGCCCGCCTCCCCGGCGGCCGAGCACGACTGCAGCGCGGCGGCCAAGCCCTGCACGGAGCCCGAGTGGTCCGAGTTCTGCAGCGGCGTGAACGCCACGTCGCTCGGCTTCATCTTCAGCAGCCCGTCCGACTTCGCGGCCATGGCCGAGGTCAAGGAGAGAAAACTGGGAAAGGAGGGAGGGGGGAAGGGGGGGTTAAAAAAAAAAAAAAAAAAAAAGGAGGCAACGGCGTGGAGCGGGGGAGAAGGGAAGGCGCGCTCCTTCCCGTGCCACCTTTTGGCTCTGTCTCCTCCTCCCGCTTCTGCCGGGGCTGGGGACGGCGCTACCGGGCAGCGCTCGCTGCTCTAGCGCCCCCTGCTGTCGCCTGCTTGCGCCCGGCTCGGTGCTGGGGAACGATGACCTCATCTCTTCCCTTTCCCAGCAGGGGAGGAGGGGGAGGGGGGGGCGGCAGCTTTCTGTGAGCCTGCTTGGGAACTCCCTCGAGAAGAGACGCTCTAGCGGGGCGAAAGGGACTGGTTGTATCTTTATTCTGTTTCACTCGGGGGGGGGGGGGAGGAAGCTGGGAGGGAGGGCTGGGGACGCTCTGCACGCGACCTGTGCAGCTTCCAGGATCACACGTCCGCAGCCCTATGACTTCATTTGCGAGATCAAACCGAACTGTGTCAGGCTGGGAGGGTAGCAGGGAAGCGAGTTGGAGGCTCTCGCCCGAGGGTGCAAAGGGACTGACCCGGGAATTGGGAAAGGAAGACCCGGGAAAGCTTGGTGAGGAGGAAAGCGCCGCGTGTGTGGTTTTCGTCCTGTTCCCCTCCCCCTCCCCCCTAAGAGCTTTGAAGTTCATAAGGCGGAAAATGTATTATGTGCGATGTGGATTTTAGTTCACGCACGTCTGTATCGCCGTCATGGACTATAAAGCGAGACGCGCGTTGGAAGAATGGCTCCTTTTTAATGAAAGGGAAGCGGTGGATTAGAAATGAAATCGCATTTCCTCTGGTACTGATCACGATATTAAAAATAATTAAAATGGGTTTCGGTGGTACATTTAGATCAGACAACACTGCCCTCCCCCCCCCCCCCCCCGACACACACACAGTAAACATTGCTGTAATAGAAATTGCTCTTCCAGGAAGACATATTTTCATTACAAAATCTTGCATTTATTCAAGCCCAGGCTTCTTAATGTGAATGAAGGGATAACTCTTCCTGATCAAATTATTCCTTCCGATAGTTATCACTCAGTAAAATGGTTTTAAGTATTGAATATCAGAATTAGAGAATGACACAGTGACAAAATTCATCACCGTTCCCGTGGATAACGGCATTAAATAATCCCATGTCATTTTCTAGTGTCTATTTCAACCTCAATCCTACTACACCTGCATTCTTCAAAGCAAAGCTTGCGGGTCAGTAGTTGCGGCCATTCATACTCTGATTCTTCCCTCTCTCCTTAAAGAATGACATGAAGATGGTTTCCCGCGGTTATCCGCAGGGACGGGGACGGTGATGAATTTTGTCACCGTGTCATTCTCTAATCAGAATCATATTATTCACTAACTGACAAATTCTATGCAGTCTACCTATAGCGCCTACATCAGTGCACCTAGCCCATGTAGGCACTAGCTTAATTAATAGGCTTAATTGTCACTGATAATAGGCACTTAACATCTCATAATTGGATTGTTTGACTTAATTGAAAGTTAGGCATCTAACTAAAAAAAAACATAAGTCCATAAAAAGTAGGTGCCTAACTACAAGTGAACATGGCTAGGGGCATTTTTGTGAGTTAGGCCCCTCTCTGCGAATTAGGTGCCTAACTTAGGTATAGGTATTTAGGCGAAAACCCTGGCATAAATTGGGTATGCCTAAAGTTAGGTTGCCTAGTGATGTCTAAGCCCACTTAGGGGGGCATCAAGTGTGATTCTGTCTAACGTGTCTAACTTTTATAGAAATGCTCAAAGTGTCATACTAATTGGTGCCAATGTTATAGGCAGACTATATGGAATCAGGCCCTATAGCAGGGGTTTCAAACTCAAATACACAGTGGGCCAAAATTAAAAACTTGGATACGGGCCAGCCTTGATATTTCTTGAAAAAATGTCTGCAATTGAGGAAGTTTTTCTGGTGAGGACAATTTTCAGCGCTCTAAGCTGTATAAACTGAAAGTGAAGCTGGTGTGAAAAAAACCAACGTTTAAAAAAAAAAAAAAGAAGGGGGAGGAGGCACAAAAAAGTGCCATGTTCGTAACCATGTTTAAGGACAAGGTTCGGCAAAAGAAACTAAGAGTGTAAATGTAAAAGTGGCCAAAGAAGTATCGTGAGCACATGATAAACCAAAACCCAACAAAAAATATAATATAAAATTATAAACAGTGAAAAATAAATAATAACAAAACCTTCTGCGCAGAAAGGTTTAAAATGCATAAATAAAAAGTGCTGCAGAGCATGAAAAAAGTGTAACTGTCCTGCACTAATAAACATCACAGAGTGGCAATAGACTATAGAAAACATAAAAACCATCGGCTAATATTTTATTTATTTATTTAAAAGCTATGGGCTCCTTTTATCAAGCCGTGCTAGCGGGGTTAATGCACACGACATTTCATCACGCGTTAACCCCCGCGCTGGCCTAAAAACTACCGCCTGCTCAAGGGAGGCGGTAGCGGCTAGCGCGACCGGCAGTTTAGCGCATATTATGCGTATTAAACCGCTAGCGCGGCTTGATAAAAGAGCCATAAGAACATAAGAAGTTGCCTCCACTGGGTCAGACCAGAGGTCCATCGTGTCCAGCAGTCCGCACCCACGGCGGCCCATCAGGTCCATGACCTATTAGGTGGTCTCTGACTTTTCCTATAACCTATCTCTACTTCTATCTGTACCCCTCAATCCCCTTATCCTTCAGGAATTTATCTGAACCTTCCTTTAACCCCCGTAGCGTGCTCTGCCCTATCACAACCTCCGGGAGCGCGTTCCATGTGTCCACCACCCTCTGAGTAGAGAAGAACTTCCTAGCATTTGTTCTAAACCTATCCCCTTTCAATTTTTCCGAGTGCCCCCTTGTACTTGTGGTTCCCCAAAGTCTGAAGAATCTGTCCCTGTCTACCTTCTCCATGCCTTTCAGGATTTTGAAGGTTTCTATCATGTCTCCTCTAAGTCTCCGCTTTTCCAAGGAGAATAGCCCCAGCTTTTCCAACCTGTCAGCGTATGAAAAGTTTTCCATACCTCTTACCAATTTAAGAAATGCTAAATATGTTTCAAGACGTCAAACACAAAAAAAGACATTAACTAACGGTACCATTATTAAAATCTTTTAAATTCGTCCTATAAGATGGAAACACAAAATCCCATAAAATCATTTACAGGACAGGAAGGCATTAACAGAGAATAGCGTTAGCACAGAAAGGCATTGACAAATAATTGTGTTTTCAACATTTTCTTAAAGTTCAGTCTCCCGTCACGTTAAAAATAAAAAGGAAGAATGAAATAAAGCCATGGTGGCTCTTACCTAATAGAGACAATCTGTAGCGCTTTGAGCTGAGCAAACCGAAAGTAAAACCGGCTCGAAAAACCGTCAGTAATTTAAAAAGATGTATGTGCTGTCTACCGGCGGGCCAGCTCTAGTAGACATTTGGTATTTTCTTGCGGATCAAATATAATTACACTGTGGGCCATATTTAGCCCGCGGGCCTGAGTTTGACAGCCCTGCCCTAAAGGCTCAACAAGTAAGACAGTGTATCGCAAACTGTGTGCTGTGGCACGCCAGTGTGCCTCCTGAGATTTCAGATGTGCCATGACACACTGGCAAGGAGGAGAGTCATCCATACCGGCTGACTTCCTACAGGTCATGCCTCTCGCCATGAGAAGCACATCCTGTAGGAAGTCAGCCTGCGCAGATGACTCTCCTCCTGGCCAGCGTCTCTCTTCCTCTCCCCGCACCTCTGGGACACCTCCACCGAAGCAGGTCGCGGCCAGATGGGCCTCCGCGCACTTCCGGATGCCTTCCAGCTGGGGCACTAGATTTAGTGTGCCACGGGCCAGAAAGTTTGCGAGACACTGGGTTAAGACATAAACTACTAGTACTACTTCTATAATGTAATGTAATGTAATGTAATGTAATTTATTTCTTATATACCGCAGCCTTCATTTTTGTCTTTTAATGCTCCCCTTTTCTATACATGTTTCCTTCCATGCAAAAGGTCTCTTTGCTAAAGTTTGGTGTTCTTATCCCTTGCATTAACAATAAAAACTCATTTATTCCACTTAGAAAGTCCCATGCATGTCAAAGCAAAGATAA
The DNA here is from genome assembly GCF_902459505.1 of Geotrypetes seraphini. Classification (NCBI taxonomy): domain Eukaryota; kingdom Metazoa; phylum Chordata; class Amphibia; order Gymnophiona; family Dermophiidae; genus Geotrypetes; species Geotrypetes seraphini. The sequence continues at coordinate 117,612,116 of NC_047085.1, forward strand.
ACTAGTCTAGGACAACTCTAGGAAGTATTACAAAACAATCAATTCAAAACTTTCTGGAAAAGAACTGTTTTCAGACTCTTTCAAAATCCCCAAATGTTTAAAGGAAAAGACTCCCAATAATATATGGCCTGGTATGAAAAAGACCACCTACATTTCTTAGATTTTATGCCTGTCACTGAAGGAAATGGGGGTGATTGACAATCCTTTGAATAAGTTTCCCTACTGGATGTAAGCAAAACAAGTAAATGAGTTAAATATAATGGAGCATTACCATAACGGATTCTGTGTATCATCGTACAGAATTTTAAAGTGGCACAGATGTCAAGCGTGTTAAAACTGCATTAATGCTCTTTCATTACCACCAAGTCAAAAGATTATGCAAGTGAAATGATGGAATGCAAAATATGAAAATTGTTGCATCTTGCAGAGTGACATTTGCAGACAGTGTTTGCTTTTGGGACATAGTGGTTGCTGCTAGAATATAAGCTCCATGGCTCCTCTCCTCTTCTCTTATGCCCTTAGTTCTTTCCTGGCCATTCTTCCTCCTACATTCCCACCCTTTCCTCTTTCACTCTAGTGGGTGGGGGTGCCGGCATGTGGGAGTGGGCATCCCTCCTGCCAGGGATTGTTTCGGGGTGGCAGCAGGCAGGATTGTTTGTGACCTGATGCTGCATTCATAAGGTATGTTTTCATTGCTTATATGTGTTGTTCTATATTTTTATATGTAACTTTTTAATATTGTATTGTTTTTAATCATGTTAAACTTTTGTTTATGTATATTCGTATATTGCATTATGTCCTCTCTGTTATACATTTCAGGACTCCTGAGGCAGGCTTTTTAGCCGAAACACGGTCTGTGTTGAGTTGTATGAACGTTTAATGAGTTATATGAATGTCCAATATACAGTATATGGTTATACATGTGGTTCTATTTTCGTTAGTTAAGGGGAGGGGGGTGAAAATGTTTGTTTTTGAAAAATTTGTATATTTATAGTGCTTTTGTTTGATTCGTTTATGTTTAAATTCATTGTATTGCACTGCTAATAATTGAAAACTAATAAATAATTTTTTTTTAAGTATATGGTTGCTATTAAAGAGTGTTTGATATGAAGACCTGGCCTTCTCTGTTCCTTCTAGATTCCTTGGTGTCTGCGCAGAGATAAAAATTCTCCTCTATTTGGTGGGTGAGGTCCAGAGTACTTGAAGACCAGGATCGCCATCCACACACCTCCAATTTTGATAAAATCCTCCAAAGAACTATCCCTAACCATACCTTCTCAAAAGGACATGACACAATGCGACATCCAGCAGTGAGCCTGCTGTAGAATATCCCAAACACTCTTGACTGCACTGCCTGAAAGGCTTGGCAAGCCTATCTCTACTTCAAGAAGCAGGTGAAAGCTTGGCTCTTCTACCAAGCCCTTAATAGAAGAACTATTACTACTATTTATACTACTATTTAACACTTCCGTAGCACTCAATGGCATACGCTGTGCTGTATATTTTGACATTAAGTAGACAGTCCCTGCTCAGAAGAGCTTACAATCTAACTTGGTCAGACTAACATGACATAGAGGATTGGGGATACAGAACCCAAGGAGGAGAGTTAGGAGCTGAAAACAGTCTCAAAGAGGTGAACTTTTAACTTGGACTCAGGACCGAGAAGAGTGGGGTGCAGCCGGTATATCGCTCCAGGACCTATGAAGCTCAAGGGGGCCCAATGAAGCCCAAGAAACATCATGAAAACTAAAATGTGTCATTGTCTCAAGAAGGAGATGTCCTTACAAACTAAGACAATGAATGGCACGAGAACTCTCCATACAAGATCGCGAAGCAATAGAAGGCCATGATAATGATAAAATACTTTTGAGTGACAACGAACAAAAACTTGTGAAAGTGACTGTCAACGAGTGTTCTCATATGTTCATTCCTAGCTTCAAACTTATTGCTCAGATTACTCCTCCATACTTTCCCACCGAATCCCGGTAGGAAGAAGAAAAAAACGGGATTCATCATGGATGACGAAGGAAGAAATAATTCCATAGGTAAAGTTCCCTTTAATGCTGTAATTAAAACATAAAGGACCCACTGATATCATGTGCCTTTTTGTCTATGTTATCGAGAGATTCGAGACTATAAACGGCTTGATGGTTAGTTGAAAGATAATAGCAATATTGTCCTAACTTTAAAATCACTAACAAAATTCTCAATAGCAATACGACAAATTTCTATATTCTATATTTCATTTCAGGCGCTGGCTTTAAACATGTCATCTCAAAAATCTTTGTACGGGGCCCGGATTTTCTCTCTGTGGACCTGCTTGGACTTGAACACTGCCAGAGACTTGAACACTGCCAGAGCCTGCCATAGGGATTCAGACAGTTTGTTCTAGGCGTATGGCGCAGCAAGACAGAAAGGATGGAGTCTGGAGTTGGCAGAGGAAGAGAAGGGTACCAGTTGAGTGGAGCTCGCTGCGGGGAACATAGAGGGAGAGAAGTGAAGAGGGATAATAAGGGGCAGCTGAGTGAATGCATTTGTAGGACAGTAAGAGGAGTTTGAATTGTATTCGGAAATGGGTGGGAAGCCAATGAAGTGACTTTAGGAGAAGGGTAATGTGAGTATAGCAGCTCTCATGGAATATGAGTCATACAGCCAAATTCTGGATGGATTGAAGGGGAGAAAGAGCAGAGCAGAAGGTCTGAGAGTAGCGAGTTGCAGTAATCTAAGTGTGAGGTGGCTGGTCACACCACACACACACACACACACACTCTCTCTTAACATTGGTTGCACATACCATAGCAGGTCTTGCTTATGTACTTCTACTACCCTAGCTGAGATATTCTTGCAGCTTTGTGACTTGACTTCACACTTTCTGACTCTTGCTACTCGATCTTATCTCTGTGTTCCACCTTTGCTTACCTCCTTTGTTATCTGTTCAAATGTTATACTGTATATTGGGTTAACAATTTAAGTGCATACCATAGGGCACATTTTCAAAAGAGAAAAATGCCCAAAAAGTGGCTTAAAGGGGCAGGTGAATGTTTTTCTTGCAAAATCCTTCCAAGTTGCTATTTTCTAGATGGATATCTGCAGGACTGTTTGTCTACAGCTCACCTAAATCTCAAGGGGGCGTGCTAGAGACATGGTGTGGGTGGGACTAGGGCAGGCTTATGACTTGGACATTTTTCTGCTATAATCAAACATTTAAGAATACGTCCAGGACACAATTTGGACGTTTGGGGCTAAACCTCTTTTAATAACAAATAAGTGCCAAAAAGATGCTCAAACTGACCATCTGACCACTGGAGGGATATAAGCATAAACCCTCCACATTCGCCCAAGTGATCACTGACCCCCCTCTCACCCTTCAAAGATGTGAATGAAGCAGTACATATCTGCCTGTATGACAGCTTTAGATGTTATAGATATTCCTAGTAAAGCAGCAAGCAGGTTGCTGGAGTAGCCTGATGGTCAGTGCAGTGGACTGCAGGGAAGGAGACACAGGCCACTATCCTACTCTAACTAATACACTTGTGGTGGAATGTTTGAGCCCACCAAAACCTACCTAAAACCTACTGGATCATCATTTAGGCTACCTGCAGGCATAAGGGCTATTGCTGTGGTGTACAGTTGAGTCCAGTAGGTTTTGGGTGGGGGATTTGGAGGGCTCACCATATACTATAAGGGGGTTATGGTGAAATGTGGATCTGGGCCTTTTTATGTGACGTTCACTGCAGTGCCCCCTGAGGTGCCCCACTGCTCTGCTGGGATGTCCATGTGGTCAGTCTACTAAAACTGCTGGCCCCCTTCCTACATCCCAATGGCTTGTTCTCTGTGTTTTTCCTTTGGACTTGTTTTTTTATTTTTTCAAAAATGGTTCAAAAAGATAGATACACATCTGAAAAATGGCCATTTAAAAAAAACAAAAACAGGATAGATGTATTGTAGTTTTGAAAATATGCATGTTTGGTACTGGATTTTTGTGCGTGTTTTGCAAAAAGTCCATACGAACATCATATTAAAAACGGCCCTCCATGCCATATTTTTTGTCATTTGACTATTTTTCCTGTTGTAATTGTCTATTTATTTATTACACTTCTATTCCATACTATCCAAAATTCTAGGTGGATTACAATGGACATGCACAGCATTCATTTGAGACAATATTGTTTTGCTTTAGATTCTTTTGGGTATCTGTTTGCCAGTTAATACAACACCAAACATAATGCAGAGAACAAGCTTTTATTCCCTGTACATCAGTCTAATAAACTACTCATGCATATATACAGAATATGTTAAACATAAATTAAATATACATCACCCCTGAAGTATGCTTCATCTATGCCAGTGACTGGAGAGATTCAAGTTGCAGCCAGACACAGAGAACTTCAAAGGGCTAAACACCCTTGGACGCCCATACAGAAAAGATCTCCAGGTTTGAATGCTACCTGCTTCCTTTTATACATTATCCAAATCAGATAATTAACTCATAATTAATAAAGCTGGCATTTTTTGGACAGAACATGTGGAGGGGCATAATAAAAAAAAAAACATCTAAGTCTCCTTTTGGCCTAAGGCCTTAAACGTTGAAAGTAGAAACAGAGCAAATGTCCATTATAAAAAAAAACGTGGCCCATATGCCTAAGGCCCTGCCCACAGGAGGGGCCTAAGCCTACTGGGCCTATTCCGGTTGGCCCAGGTGTCTCAGGCCCCATCTGTGGGCAGGATTTGAGCTGTCTGGGCCAATCAGGCCCTAAGGCCAGTCATTCAATGGATGGCTGGCCTGTCGGATAGACAGGTTTGGCACCCGTCTGTCCGACCAACGATTTATATACCGCCTAAAAAAATCCTAGGCAGTTTACAGTCAACATTCAAAGTAATTAAAAACAATACATCACATATTCAATAAAAGCTGCCTTGCCACCTACCCTGGTGCAGCAATTTGGACATCTGGAGTTTAGATGAATACTTGTGCTTTTTTTGAGATATGCATTCATATTTTTTTTTTGAGTTATTGGAACTGAGCGTTCTTTGTACCAAGTAGTAAGCTGTTATGAGATTTTTGGAGACCTGGTTTTTGTTTATTTTTTTGAATGGGAATTTTTTTCTCCACTTTGGAAATTTTTACTTCCCATTCTTTTTTACTAGGTTTTTGCTGGCCAATGATAATATGAGAGTCTCCACTGCAGTTATTAACCCTGGAGCTTTGAGGCCGGATGATTAATTAAATGTTATTTAAATTTGGAGTGCTCTACTTGGTACATTGAACATAAAGACTGTTGAACTTATTTGGTATGTTTAAAAAAGAAATACATTTATTGAAAATAAGTTTCCAGTTCTGACAAGCTGATGCAACATATCATAAGCTCCTGGGAAATGAAATCAGTTGGTTAAATGAATCGTGTTAAGTTATAAATGTAGAAATTATCCTTTCTAGAGTTAATGAAAATGAATTTTATGAGTAAACACTAAACAGTTCAAGGGTTCCCTTATTGTCTAAGACATTTCCATTTGCCTGCTCAGTCTCACTTGATATTCTTGTAGGGCACTCTACATCTCAAATTCATGACTCCATTTGAAACAAGTAAGTGAAGGGTACTATCATCTTTCAAAATTACTGCAATTTATGCTCCCTACTATGGGAACTGGATTAGTTCATGTAAAAAAGTTAATTAAAACATGTAAAATCAGCATTGAATATATGATTCTGGAAACAGACAACAGTTCTTTGAACATGAAAATTTAGGTTGTTTTTTTTTTTCATTTGGAAATATTTTGAGCTCTTACATCAAGTACTGTCAATTTCTTCAGACTGGGAATGAAGAAAGTACCCCCCTCCCACACACACACCTTTTAGAAAGCCACATTAGGCTTTTTTATTTCCAGCTTGGGCAATATTAGCTCCAATGCTCATAGGAATTCTACGAGCATTGGAGCTAATACCGCTGTGGCCAGTGATAAAAAAGCCTAACACAGATTCATTAAAGGGGTTTTTCCATCAGAGCCACCTCTTATACTTGCTATTGGCCCAATTGATCAGTTTCTTGCTTAAAGCACTGGTTCCATTGAGGTCTTGCTGGGATCCAAGGAAGGAGACCCTTTACATTTTTACATATTACATTACATACAAACTCTTATATACCGCACTTTCCTTTTGCATCTCAGAGTGGTTAACAATAAAAAGTGGAGGCAGGTATACCTTGTGAAGTACAAGTCATTAGAAATCATTAGAACTCATTACAAATCTCTAAGCTGACACTAATACATATTTCTGAAAACGATAAAGCATTAAGTGATTTTCTAAATTGTTTATAATCTAATAAGACATATCTTTTTGTGGAAGAGAATTCCAAGCCTTTGCTGCTCAGCTTGATCTATATCCAAACCCCCTTGGAATATGGAAACCTGACTAGTATTTGCGGTCTATTTTTTCTTTGACTAAGTGAAGTCGGAAATACCATTTGCTCCATCAGATATAATAGGGCATGGCCATGCCTAACATGCACCAAAGAATCACAGAGTCACAAAATCACAACTGTTTAAATCGACTACTCATGAAGTATGTCGTTATTGAGGACCGTATGGGGTATCAGACAACCCAACAAACAGTTTAGTTTGAAGGGAGAAATTCCTCATTTGCCCCACGGAACCTCCTCCTCCGTTTTTTTCTTTTTTTATCTTTTTTTACTTTTTTACCGCATTCATTATAAACTATTTTTCTTTCAATATTTTATCGTTTTATCGTTTCATATCCATTGAACATATAAAAGGTTACTTAGCTTTCAGCATTTAGCTTTAAGATCAATCCCCTGAACGCCAACGCGTTTCGAGTGTCTTTGTCAAGGCGACATGGGGAAGCTGAAATACCAAGAAACAAACCATTAGGGTTAAGGCCTCCACTAAACTATTCACATTTTTTTAAAACATTTTTTTAGGACGACCCAAACCCTCCCTTAACTCTACATTACTTACATTTTTAGTAAACATACACAGCGTACCGCCAACCGGCTTAGAAAGGCAAGATGCGGCGTACTGACCAACTACAATACCTCAAAAGTTTAAAGGGGTAAAAACCTACTTAAACCAGAGCCACAATTTTTGAAACCCAGTGGTTGCTGCAGGATACAAGTAGGGACGATAACTCCCTTGATACGGTGGCCTTTGTTCAGGAGTTTTCTACCCTTGCCCACCGGGTTTCAAAAATTGTGAAGAAGCACTGGCCATATATAAGACCAAACATAATACTACCTGTAATTCAGATAACGTTATTTACGTTATTCAGTGCCCCTTTTGGTTAAATAAGTGGTGGCTCTGGTTTAAGTAGGTTTTTACCCCTTTAAACTTTTTTTTTTTTTTTTTTGAGGTATTCATGTCCCTTTGGAACAATCCCAATATCCAAAACCAAGGCAAATCCCTTTCATGGAAACGGTGGCAACGGACAGGTATATGGTTTGTTCATCAATTATATACTCTTAATAAACTAATCCCTTTTGATATACTTTGCTCCACATACCTACTAACATCCTCTGCTTATTCACAATGGATCATACTCAGTGAAATACTGTCTTCTGTACAGATACAATATGACTTCATATCTTCTAAAAATACTATTTACCATTGGTCTTTACGGTCTCTATCAAAAGGGAAAGCTATATCTTTTTTTTATAATATTCTAAGAGACCAATCCTTCACTTTCTCATATCATGCTATGAAACACTGGGATAATATAATAACCATTCCACTTTCTGACATTGACTGGGAACTCTTTTGGTCTTCAACAAATCGCCCACTTTTATCTTCTAGAGTTTCACAGTCAATGCTCTTTGTAATGTGGAATGCAATATGGACCCCATTTCGTATGTGGAAAGCCAAATTAAAACAAGATTCTATCTGCTGGAACTGTTTGAAAGAGGAAGGAACTCTTGATCATATGTTCTTCCATTGTACTCTGGTCCGTTCTTTTTGGTCCAAAATCTGGAATACCATACAATCTATCACCAACTGCTCAGAAGAGATTTCTATGGACATTATAATCCTTCGATCTCAACACCCCTGTTTCGCGCAATCAAATTGTCCTCCTAAACTTATTGATACCATGTTTGTGACTGCTCTCATGCATATTCTGAAAAATTGGAAATCATCTTCGTTATTAGATTATACTTTTTGGTGGAACTCTCTATGTATGTACCACAGATTTGAATCATATGCATATGAAAATAAAATTTCACTCCATAAATCCATGAATTGGAAAAACAAAAAATCACCCTGGTCATTTTTAGATTCATATGTACATTCTACTATGTAGACACTCCTGTCTTCTCCTCTCTTTAAAAATTATATATATATATATATTTTTTTCTTTCTCTCTTCTTTTTTCCTCTCTCTTTCAATTTTTACTTTGTCCTATTTCACTTTCTATTGTCATACATCACCACAAACAAATCCAAAAACAACTCTGAGCTTTTCTTAATAATATGGGCCTTTATAATTAACTGTATATTAATGCAAAATGTTATACTACTTTTATGTATTTGAATTGCTCCTTGTATTTTTTAAAATACTGAATAAAATTTATTGAACTAAAAAAAAAAAAAAAAACTTTTGAGGTATTGTAGTTTGTTCTCCGGATATGTTGTCATTTGGGAGGGGTATTTAAATCCCAGAGTCAGTACGCCGCGGCTTGCCTTTCTAAGCCGGTTGGCGGTACGCTGTGTATGTTTGCTAAAAATGTAAGTAATGTAGAGTTAAAGGAGGGGTTGGGTCGTCCTAAAAAAATGTTTTAAAAAAATGTGAATAGTTTAGTGGAGGCCTTAACCCTAATGGTTTGTTTCTTGGTATTTCACCTTCCCCATGTCGCCTTGACAAAGACACTCGAAACGCGTTGGCGTTCAGGGGATTGATCTTAAAGCTAAATGCTGAAAGCTAAGTAACCTTTTATATGTTCAGTGGATATGAAACGATAAAACGATAAAATATTGAAAGAAAAATAGTTTATAATGAATGCGGTAAAAAAGTAAAAAAAGATAAAAAAAGAAAAAAACGGAGGAGGAGGTTCCGTGGGGCAAATGAGGAATTTCTCCCTTCAAACTAAACTGTTTGTTGGGTTGTCTGATACCCCATACGGTCCTCAATAACGACATACTTCATGAGTAGTCGATTTAAACAGCTGTGATTTTGTGACTCTGTGATTTTTTGGTGTGTATATACTTTTGAGATTACTCATTAAAAGTCATTTTGATTGGTCATGCCTAACATGGGCACTCAGACTGCAGACACATTACAACACCAATCAAAAAACAAAGAAACATAAAAACCATAAAAGGCCAATAAAATATCTTTAGTGGCAACCAATGGCCTCAGCTTTCTTTGAATTCATAATCCAACATTAACAGTATTATAATTTTCCCACCACTCCAAAATTAGAATAAATTTATTTTGTAACATTTTGAAAATCATAACCAAATATATCCTTTAGCTAGATGGTGACATATTAGCCCATGAACCCTCCAAAAACGGGCCTGTGTTACCTCAGGGTCCAAATTTTCATCATTCAAAGTGGTGATGCACTTGAGCTTGTTCAAAACCTATCTTATGACAGATCAACTTAACCCACATATCATCACCTATTTTTCTATCTAGCTGTGACCATCCCACCTTGGTCAAGTATACCACCCATTAAATCTTGAATACCACCCAATAAATCTTGGACAAATCCAATCAAACCCTTAACCCCCCATAAAAGGAAGGGAGAGGTGGGAGCTAAAAAAAAACCCCACCAACCAACCCTCACCACTCTCCCCTCTCCTGCCTATTCTCCCAGTCTCAACAAAACCCACAAGAAAACCTCATATGCTACAAACCTCGCCTTCCCAGCCACCCCTGTCCTTTCTACTATGCAATCCAATTTCTCCACCTCAGATTTCCCTTTTTTCTCAACCAATCCCAGCTCTCCTTAAATCCCCTCACCCTACCTCCGTTACCTATATATTATTTAACTGTTTATGTGCCTGCAACTTCTGTCCTGTTAATAGCTCAAAGGTTAAGCATTGAACTTCCATTATCTGAAAAATTGATACACACATTTTGAAGATAGCTGTAGCCTGTACTGGTAAACAGCACTGAACTGAATGGAAGGCTATAGTGGCAGTAAATTCACAATTCCCTGGATTCTATATATGGTGCCTAAATTTGGGTGCTGAAATTTGCACACAGTTCAAAGATGTATGTGCAAAGTAATTAGCTAACAAGCCGTTAAATGACAATAAACTGATGTCAACAATCAATTATTGCAATTACCTGGAGATAATTAGATTCTGCATGTGCATCTTCTTGGGCTCTATACCATAAACCCCTATGCCTAAATCCCTTAGTGCACAACTCTAAAAAAATTGTGTGCAGAGTTATATAATACATCATTCTCACCCACAATTGCCAAAAGTCGGGTACTCAATTCAATCAGGGGACAAAAGTCAATACAATGCTACTAGAGCAAAATGCCAACCAGTATCAAATAATAGCTCCAGGCAGTAGTTTCCGATCTTTTCGTAAGCATGCAACAATGTAACTTCTCAAAGTGCTCAGAGAAATAGATGTAGAACCCAGAATTTGAGAATTTTGATATTAAGAAAAGTATCTCCAGTGTTAACTTTTTGCAATTATTTTACTTGCATTCATAAGAAAACTGCTAATGGGAGTGCAATGATTGAGAATATGAGCCATTGACCAACGGGCTTTCATCCACAATTGGTCTTACGGTCTCACAATTTACATCTATTTCTCTGAGCACTTTGAGGGGTACATTGTTGTATGCTTAAAAGATCTGAAACACTGCCTGGAGCTACTGTTTGATAGAAATTGGGTGCTGGCATTTACATATAAAGAGAAATTCTACAAAGGGTACCTAAACTTAGTTAATTGAGAAATGGCAAAAAATGTTAATATTAATGCGTCTTGAAACAACTAAAGAAATTAACCCTCTTCTTTCCACAAAAATCACACACAAGGAAACCAAAGAACTTGTGGAGAATCGATGTCCAAGTTGATGGCTTTATTAAGGCAAGCAAATAATCCACATAAGTACGTCTAGGGCTGGAACCTCTAGAAACATATGGAACCTACATGGTCCGTGTTTCAACACAATTGTCTTCTTCAGGGGTCCCTACTGGTCCTAAAAGTGAACTTGTGGATTAAAACAAAAGATCTCTGTATCAAACCAACGTGCTAAAACCGGCAGCATCGTGCTTCAAGCTCCCAGGCTCAAAAATGAAAAGTGTCCACAAGCACCTAAAAAATGGCACCAAAATTGCACCTCTGTAGGTGTTTTAGGCCACTAAACATCACTGTGGGCATGGCTAATGCCAGAAGTGGTGTTAGGCAGCCTACAGCATGATTCACGACAAAGGTAGGTGCCGGAAATGTAGGCCTCGAAAATCCTGGCCTATGTTTCTAGTGCCTATCTTTCCTGAAGGCACGATTCTGTATATGGTGCTGTTCGTTGCGTGATTGAAATGTGATTGGCGGCCACTTTTTAGGCAGCTGCCAATATCGGTGCCATATAGAGAATCCAGGCCATGGTGTATAGCAGGGGTGCCCAAATGGTCAATTGTAATCGACCAGTAGATCTCAAAGGCAACGCTAATCGATCACATTGCCTTGGCAATCTTTTTTCCCTGCTGCTTCCCCGAGCCAGGCCTGGCATGTACAAGCGCCGGACTCACAAGACTTCACCTCCGATCTCAATTCTGATGTTAGAATTGACGTTGGAGTGAAGTCTTGGCCCGACGCTTGTACGCGCCAGGCCTGACTCAGGGAAGCAGCAGGGAGAAATCGGCGTGGTGGCTTGTGGGGAGTATGGAAAGAATCGGGGAAGTGGCTTGGGGGGGCAGGGGAGAGAGAAAGAAAGACAGGCAGGCAGGGGGAGAGAGAAAGAAAAGCAGAAATAAAGGGGGGTGCAGGAGAAGAGAGAAAGAAAGACAGGTAGGCAGGATGAGAGAGAAACAAAGGCAGAAAGAAAGAAATATTGGCTTTACAGAAGAAGGAAGTGCAACCAGAGACTCAGGCAATCACCAGACAAAAATGATTTTATTTTCAATTTAGTGATCAAAATGTGTCCGTTTTGAGAATTTATATCTGCTGTCTATATTTGCACTATGGCAACCCTTTTACTAAACCATGATGGTGGTTTTTAGCACAGGGAGCCTATGAGCTGTGAAGGGCATTCAGCTCCTTGCACTAAAAACCACTATTGCAGTTTAGTGAAAGGGGTGGGGGTATATTTGTCTATTTTTGTTACTGAGGTGACTGCATATTTTAAAGTCATCTGCCTTGACCTCTGGAAAAAAAAACCTGAATGCAAATGATAATTAACATTTTCTCTGTGTACAGTGTGCTTTGTGTATTTTTAAAATTTTATTGTTGGTAGGTCATTTTAAAAGTAGCTCGCAAGCCAATAAAGTGTGGGCACCCCTGGTGTATAGCATTCACTCCACCAAAAGGCAGTACAGCACCCCCAAAATCCAAGGGGACATATTTTTTATTTTTACATTTTTTTTCTTCTTTTAATAATTTAAATAATACTGAAACCTGCTCATCACCATCACTGAAAATGTAACTCAAAGTTTTAAAAATCATTTTATTTAAAAACACGCATAATTTAATATGTATATATATATATGCACATTTATAAATATATGCAACATAATCCCTGAGGAACTTGCAAACTTGCCGCAGAATCTTGGGAAATCTGTCCCAGGAAACATGATCTTGCATTGACGGGCAAATTCTATAAGAAGTGCTCAAAAGTTAGGCACTGAAATAGGCACCATTCAGCATGATTCAAACAAAATTGGGTGCTGTTTAGTGAATCACGCTGAGCGGCACCTGTTTTGGAGGCGTCCAATAAATAGGCCAGCTCTAGGCACAACTAAAAGTTAGGCGGCCATGTGAGCGCTTAAGAACTTTTAAGAGCAGCGATTCTGTAACAAGGCGCCTAACAGGTAGCCACGCCCATGCATAGCGCCTATTTTTTTGAAGGCCACCTAAATTTTTTACAGGCACCTTGTTACAGAATCGCTCTTTCTTGATAGGCGCCTAAGTTTCAATTAGTGCTGTTTAAAAAGTTTAATTAGGCTTTGTTATTCACTATCGCTATTCAAAGCATAAGGTGTGGATCGGGGTGGAAAAGGATCTCAGAAACCTCAGCCAAGTCTGACAAGGTTCCACGTTTCATTCATTGATCCTGAAAAACCTCCCCCTCTCTATTTTCTAATCTTTATTCTTCATATTCTGTATTTATCTTTTTTCTTCTTAAAAAGTTTCTTGATTATATTCTTTTTAAAACACAAATATACAAGCTAATCTTTTCAGATTATCAGCTTTATCATGCGCAAAAACACTGGAAAAACGCCGACAATTAGCACACAGCAGAGAGCACAAGCGATGCAGCTAGAAATTATGCAGCAGCATTTATGAACCCTTGATAAAGCCAATAATTTTGGCAAAACAGGTCCTAAAGATAAGTAATCTGAAAATATTAGCTTGTATATTTATGTTTTAAAAAGAATATAATCAAGAAAAGTTTTTAAGAAAAAAGATAAAGAATATGAAGAATACTCGTAAAGATTAGAAAATAGGGAGGGGGAGGTTTTTCAGGATCAATGAATGAAACGTGGTACCTTGTCAGACTTGGCTGAGGTTTATTCCATACCACCAATCAGGTTTCTGAGATCCTTTTCCTCCTCAGTCCACACCTTATGCTTTGAATATGAGCGTCGGGAGCAGCGCAGAGAATTCAGCACACCAGCTGGTGCTAAAAGCCACTTTTGTGATTTTGTAAAAGAGGGGGTTCGTACTCAAACATACATCTAAACAGTAACATGGATTGCCAGATTGCAAAATGCATATAGAGAATTTTCAAGTTACTTTGTACATTCGGGCCACTTTTGTATAATCAAATCATTCGGCTCAGAGTAAATTTAAAGGCACTGTGATATTCTTTCTGTTTCCATTGTCTCTCTCTTCTTCATTTCACCATCTAGTGCAATCAAAACATATTTTAAAAATTTCAGTTTTTACAGCTACCTAGATGATTTTCTAAAAACTACATTTACTTTTACAGTTTCCCAAATAAAACCAGATAAATTATTCCATATGAAGCAGAAGTTTCTGTACATGACATGTTGCCATGTTGCTTATTTGTGTATTCATGTTAAATTTATATGTTAAATCAAAATTGTTAGAAAAATGCTTTCTTGCCAAGGAAAAGACTGTTCTTAATTGTTTTCATAAGCCACAGTCTCTCTTTCCATTCATATCTTAAAATGACACAGATTAGATTCAAGAGAAAGCACAGCTAACCCAACTCCTGCTTTGTGGATCCTGAATCTTTGCAGGACCCTCTTTCATGAGGGGGGGGGGATTATAAGGCTGACATCCAATGATCTTACCCAAGGGGACTGTCTCTTAAGTGATCACTAATGGGGTCAGGAAATGATAAATCTGTTGGCTTGCAGCCCCAATGTTCATCACAGCCACTTATAGTTTAAATGTGTTGTGACATTATCCCTATAAAAGCCAGTTTATGATGTCATCAGAACATGAAGTCAGATTCTCCCTTTACACCAGACGCTGTCAGCATAGTAATTCAGAGCTCCGCTGATACAATTAAAGATACTTAAAAGGACCATGCAAATCATTAGCTCATAGTTTTTTCAGAGTATTATGTGAAAGGTTGTGCCACATTGTGCATATAAGTTGGTGAAATGTAAATGTACTATTTTAAATTAACAGGAAGGCTTCTTAACAAGTCACAAAGTTCTACAATAGAATAGTCCTTTACTAATGCTGTAAATGTTGTTTTAATCTGTTTAAGTCACTTGCAGTATAATCTTAATATATCAGAGGTAGTTTAGGGGAAATGGAAAGGGACTGGGACTTGTATACTGTCTTTTTGTAGTTATACAACCACACTCAAAGTAGTTTACAGGTATGTCAAGCATTTTCCCTATATGTCCTAGTGGGCTATCTATCTAATGAACCTGGGGCAGTAGAGGATTAAGGGGGTCTTTTAATAAGGCGCGCTAGCAGATTTAGTGTGTGCTAAATGCTAATGCATCCATAGAATACCGCGCCAAGCTCTACGAACGTGGAGATGATGCGGTATACAAACCTAAGGATTAGATTAGAATATAATTTATTTTATTTATTTATATATTCTGCATATCCTACAATTCTATGCGGATTACAAATTATTCAGGTACTCAAGCATTTTTCCCTATCTGTCCTGGGGGGCTCACACTCTATCTAATGTACCTGGGGCACTGGGGGATTAAGTCAAAAGGAGCAGTGTGGGATTTGAACTCACAACCCCAGGGAGCTGGGGCTGTAGCTCTAACCACTGCATCACACACTGTACATTAGCATTTAGCTCGTACTAATATTTAGCGCACGCTAAATCGGCTAGCGTACCTTAGTAAAAAGGCCCCTAAGTGACTTGTCCAGGGTCAGAGGGAGCAGCACAGGGTTTAAACCCACAACCTCAGGGAGCTAAGGCTGTAGCTCTAACCACTGTGCCACACTCTCCTAAAGACTATACCACATTAACACAATAGGATTGGCCAGAAAAAAAAAAAACTAAACCTGGAAAATCTGTTTAAATTGAAGTTTTTCCATGAATTTTATTGTGCATGATCAGATAATAATTTTTTAATTTTTTTTAAAGCCCTTCCTGGGGCCCCTCAAAGCCACTGATTACATAAAGCTATTCCTAATTTGCTATTATTTTTGCTTAATGGAGCAAATTTCTTGGTATTATAGCTGTAATATTTATGTTGTCACATTCAACAATGATACACTGATAAAAAGATATTTATGTCAAGTCTGTTTTGTTGAAAAGGACAATAAATCAGTACAGAAATAACACTGGAGTCTCCAATATGCTTATTATAACAAGTGGGGTTGGATTCCTTAGAACCGCACTAATACAGTGTTATAACCACACAAAAAAAGGAAAACATTCTCCTTTCAACAATTAATGATAATAATACATTTTATGTATAACATCTAGCAGTATTTTATTAAATATGTGCACTTTATTGTGGAAAATAACAGAAGTTATCATACTTTGCCAATAGCTAAATTTGTATATTTTGGTGTAGTCATCTACCAATGGCATGCCGGTCAGCTTGAAGTTGTAAAAAGGCTTGGAAAACACTTTCTACTCTAGGCTGAATATTACCCCATATACAAACTGTGGAAAGTACCATATTTCAATTTGGATTCTTTTTGCTTTAAAGTAGAGCTGTGTTTGAAAACAATTGGGACTCACACTTTTTTTGGAACCTTGTTTGAGAGCTGAAATTGGAAAAACAATATATTGGTCTGGTATTGTTTTAAGATTGGCAGCAGAAGGTCCTCCTCAAAGCCAGGCACAAAGAGATCATATTACCTGGCTGTATATATTAGGGGAGGAATGGGACTTAGAATGCCCTTCTTCTTCCTGTCTTTGTGTCTGATCATGCCTGCAGAAACTCTCTGTAGAGAACCATGTATATAACGATTGTTATTCTCCATCCTAGTTTTAACAGTGGATCTGTCCTTGCAAATCACATTCCATTGTTTATCCTCATTCAGCAGCTTTGCTTTTTAAATACCCATATCTTGTAATTGCTTGCATTTGGTTTACTTGCAGCTGCTCCAAGGTCTGTACTGGAAGTCATGTTTTCCACATTTCTTAACTCTGTTCTGTTTTTTTTTTTTTTTTTTTTTTTTAATATTGTCTTTATTAGCAATTGCAAAGGGAACATACAGTTTCTCTCTGATCACTGTATTTGCTCTATGTCTTGCTTGGGTAGTTGGTATATGCAGATCTCCTGGTAGGTTCTTTCTTCTCCTACTTTGCTAGTTTTGATTCCTCATTTTCCTTTTGACTTGAACCATATTCTCCCTCCTACAAGAGGAAACAGGAAGTTGGGGAGAACCGTGGCAGAAGGAAAGCAAGGAGGAGGCCAAAGGCAACGCTTCAGAATCACTGCTGCTGCAGTCAATTTGTTATCAGGATGGGGAAGGCGTGGGCAACTTCGGACCGTAGTCAAAAGATGGGGGAAGGAAAGACGGTCCACAGGGGGCCTCCCAGAGCTGTGGGGCCCAGGGCAGTTGTCCTGTTTGCCCTTCCTTAACACCAGCCCTGCAGTGGAGGAGGGAAAGAAGAGGAGTAAGAAAATAAAAAGGAAAGATAGGAGGAAGAGACTGAAGAAGGAGAAGAAGATGGAAGAAGAAGCGGTTCATAGACAATTGTCTGCGCGCGATTGTCTTGTGCGTTTTTGACCTGTCACCGAAGAAGCAAGTGAAGAGAGAAGAAAGGAGGAGGAAGAGAATAAAGAAGGAGAAGAGGAGACAGAAGAGCAACCCTTAACAGAAGATGAGGAAGAACGATATGAAGAAGAGGAAGCTCAGATGACAAAGGAATGATATTTCTGCTCTACTGCAGAGGCAGGAGGAAGAAGATGGGATAGGGGAGGCAGAGTGCCAGGCTGAGGATCCTCTATTGTGCTGAAAACCTACCCCAAGCACTTTGCATTCCTATTGAACCTCGTAGGTACACACCAAGTTCCAGTCAAATTCAGTGACCTATAAGTTCTGGATCAGATCAAGACTATGTACCAAGAAAAGACACAGGACTTTTAGGATACCAAACTCAATGATCCCAATGGTTACCTACCTGGAGGGAAACTCTGCCACTTCCAGACCCCTGTAATAGAGCAGCATCACAATTCAAGACCTGTATGTGAGGCATATTGTTTATTTATTTATCTATTTTTACATTATATTTTGTCTCTCTTCATCTTTATTTTACATGTACATTTTTATACTCTTGGTTAGACTGTCTTACTTCTGTTCATGTACTGATTCAGTACCTACAACTGCAAATTGCGAGATAACCATGGTTCACACAATGTACCTGCTCCGAAGCTCGCGCCAAAGTTAAAATGGTACGGGGAAGGGGCATGGGCATGCACACAGCAGTGGGAGGGGCGGAGTAGAGGTCAGGAAAGGGACACTGGTTACCCTTGCTACGCCACCCTTGCTACGCCACTGGAAGCCACCACCCAGGAAAAGGATCTAAAGTGTGCATCATCATGGACAATACATTGCAAATCTCCACTATGTAAGTGGTATTGGTCAAAAAGGCAAAGAGAACTTTACGAATTATTAAGAAAGGAATAGAGAATAAACCAAAGAATATCATTATGCCTCTGTGTCACACCATGGTATAACCATATCTTAACTACTGTGTAGGATTCTAATTGCTACATCTCAAAAAGATTATAACAGAATTAGAAAAAGGACAACCAAAATGATTAAGGGGATAGAACAACTTCCCTGTGAGGTAAAACTAAAACAGTGGATGTGCTGTACAGTACTCCCCACAAATTCACAGGGGTTCCATTCCAGGAACCCCCCCCCCCCGAATTAAACCCCCTCCCCCCACAAATATGGTTTTTCTCCTGTCAAAAGGCAGGGGAGGCAGGAGAGGGCAGCCGGAGAGGCAGGAGAAGGCAGCTGGAGTATCGGCAGGTGAAGAAAATCACTCGCGGTCTGCTCGGACTGCCTCTTCCTGTAGTAAAGGCAGGCTACACCAATGAGGAGCTGCTGTGAAACGCAGCTCCTCATTTGTGTAGCTCGACTTTATTACAGGAAGAGGCGGTCCGAGCAGACCGCGAATAAGCGAGTCCGCGATTCGCGAACCGTGAATTTGCAGGGGAACACTGTATTTAGCTGGGAGAAGAGACAGCTGATGGGAGGTAAGATGTAGGTCTCTATACTATCATGAGTGGAGCTGAATGGGCAAACCTGAATTGATTCTTTATTTTTCCAAGAAGTACAAACACTAAGGAATATGCCATAAAGTTACCAAATATAGTCCTTTTAAAAATATTTTTTCACTGAAATCACAGTCAAGCACTGTGGAATTTATGGCTGGATTATGTAAAAGCAGCCTGCATAGCTGGGACAAATAAAGGTTCAGAAGAGTTCCTTAAGGAAAAGCCTATAAACCATTATTATGACAGGGAAAACTACTGCTGATTCCTGGGAATAGGTAGAATAGAATCAAGCTACTTTTTGGGATCCTCCAAGGTCCTTGTGACTTGGATAGGCCACTATTTGAAATAGGATAGTGGGCTTGATGGACCTTTGTTCTGATGTCAGATCTTATGTCCCCTTACTACTTGTACTTACAACTACTTAAAGATCTCAATCTGTATACTTTGGAGGAAAGGCGGAGAGGGGAGATAGGATAGAGACGTTTAAATACCTACGTAATGTAAATGCGCATGAGTCAAGTCTCTTTCATTTGAAAGGAAACTCTGCAATGAGAGGGCATAGAATGAAGTTAAGAGGTGATAGGCTCTGGAGTAATCTGAAGAAATACTTTTTTATGGAAAGGGTAGTAGATGCTTGGAACAGTCTCCTGGAAGAGGTGATGGAAACAGAGTCTGTGTCTGAATTCAAGAGAGCCTGGGATAGGCATGTGGGATCTCTCAGAAAGAGAAAAAGATATTGGTTACAGCAGATGGGCAGACTAGATGGGCCATTTGGCCTTTATCTGCCATCATGTTTCTATGCTTCTATGATTTCTGTAGTGCAACTAGACATACACAGTACTATATACAAACATGCAAAAGACAATCTCTGCTTGACAGAGCTTAAAATCTATCCCAGACAGCAGGACAAATAAATGCATAGGAAATTTGATTTATGTGTCCTTCACCATACTTAACTCCCTTCTCAAACAGCCATCACTTTCCATGTGGTGTGCTACAACAGCAACCAACTGATAGCCATATTGCTAACATGATTTCTGGCTTATTTTTCCTTATTTCAACTGTTTGGCTGTGGTTTTGCTTTCTATAGTTCCCTGTACAGCTTATTTCTTTTATGCTTGCTAGACATCTAATATATGAAAGAAAAAGTATATTGCTATTGCTTCACCCAATTTTTCTCTATGAGTTTTTCTACATCTTCTGTCTTTTGACTTCTACACTGCTGTTTTGATGGTGCTAAATTCTTAGTTCTTCAACTGCTGAAAATCTCTGCTATACTTTTTCATTGGCATTCATAGATAGGAGAATTGCTCTCAGTCCAGACACGGTCTACAGGCCCTGGACACTTAAAAATCTAACTCCCTCACCTTCAATTCATCCATACCAGGGTTGGGTTTTCTTGTATAGTCTTTCTAACACATAGCTAATTGTTTTAATTAGGCGTTATCTCTCTAGATTTTCCTTTTCTAATATAACTGCTTTATATCAATTAAATGAAAATTATTCAATGCAATAGCTGTTGTGCCTTGATACCAATGTAATCCATTTAGCCTACATCATCTGTCTCCAACTCTCTGTTTTGAACAAAAAAAAGGAGTTGATTCAGTTGAGGGAAGACTTAGCTGCAATAAAAGAATCATCTCTAGGATTCAACATAAAGACAAACCATCTCCACTCATCAAAGAATCAAACAACCTAGAAATAAATGGATTATTGTAGGCTCAGGCAGAGTACATCCTATGGAACACACAAAACGAGGGACAGAAACCCCATGTAGAGTACAACCTATAACACAAAACACCCACTTCCCCAAGGGATACCCCTGAAAAATGCTTTCTCTTCCTTGGAAATAGATTCTGAAGTGACCTCATCAAAGAAGACCAGCACCAAATGTACAAGAAATCCCTTAAACAATGTAAAAAGAGCTCAAAATAGAAAACTGCTACTGCAGTGAGACTTCATTATTGAAGGAATCAACTTGAAATCACAGTTCAAGAGACAGGAAAAGGTTAAATGCCTCATGGGATCCTCAGCCACAACACAAACCAAATTGTGAATGAAATCAGAGCAGATAGTAAGAATTATAAAATTGATGTCATTATCCATCTGGAAAAAAAGGCGTACTAGAAATAATGCCTCAGAAATACAATTTTCAGAAGTTCTATTTGCTCATGGTAAGGGAGAAGAGAGACTGTATCATACAACCAGATTTAACATGAGGCTCCAAACCTGGTGTAAGCAAGAAAGTTTCATATACAATAATATCCTGTAATCTCTCCAAAGTCCCACAACATCAAGTATCTAAAACCGACGTTTGCTTGGTCTTGGCATCCTCTGGGCTCTCTGGAACACCTGCGATATAGTTTTCCATTAGCAATAATCACACCTTGGATTAACCTCATTGGCTACAATACTGCCACTGGGCAAAGCTCTGTCAGTGTTAACAGATGGAATTTCAGTTCCCATACTTTGCAGAAATAGAGATTTAGGAGTCATTCTAGATGATTAATTATCTTTTAAATTCCAGTTGAGGAAGGTGATTGTTTTCTTTAAATTTAGCACGGTGTATAGGTTTGAGGGGTTGTTGTCTGAAAATAATCTCCTCACCATGGTCCATGGAGGGCCATTTTCGAAAAGGACGTCTGTCCAATTTGGGAGTTTCCTGCAAGATGTCCAAATTCAGAGGCTCAGAAATATTCATTTTTGAAAGGCAAACTGCTAGACGACCAAACATTTTTCTTTTTGAAACTCACCTACTTGGACATCTTGGCTAACAGGACATCAAAAGGCCATCTAACCTTAGGATGCCTAACTTTGCACCCCATTTTCAACCACAGAAATGTCTAAGTTCATACCGTTCAAACCCAGACCATTTGGACATGAGAGGAGCCAATATTATAATGGACTGGTGTTACCGTCCCTGCAGACTCTGGCATCTTTTGCAATGTAGGAGACTGCCTGAGGCAATGTGCAATCTTTGCACACTTTAACCTGGACCAGTTGCTTTAAAAAAGGCCCTGACACAGCAGCTAACGGTGCTGTGAAATGCTGGTCACATCGGTTCTCAGAAGAAGCAGTGGCTAGGCTCTATGGAAAAGTAGCAACTCTAAGAAGAAGAAATGATATAGTGGCTCGGAGAGTTCAAAAATTTTCCACTAAGCTGTCTTCTTTTGATAACACTAAAGCTGGTTGATGAATTTTAAATAAGTCTCTTTACTGCTGGCAGTTGTGAATCTGTGTGGTATGATTGACTAAACAAATTGAGAAAATAAAAAAAGGAAAATATATGAATGAATATAAGGAGATATAATAGACAAGTATAAATTGAATTTGTTTTGAAAAAATAATTTTGGGGAGGGGGAGGCTTTTATGCTAATGATTAGAACTGAAGCTGACCTATTCCACCTAAATATGGTGTTCCATTTAATTGGATGGAGTGTTCCAAATCTGAGGCTTATCCTACACTCTTTAGAATAGACTACACAGGGATTTTGCTGTTTGCTTGTTGATTGTCACATAGACATCCCAACAGAGCAGTGGGACACCTTAGAAGGCACTACTGTGAAGGGTGCCCAGAAATACATCTTACCATAACCTCCTTATAATTTATGCTGAGCCCACCAAAACCCCAAAACCTACTATACTCATCTGTCTATCACCCCAATAGCCCTTATGGCTACAGGTGGCACCTATATGGCAGTAGAGTAGGGTTTTGATGGCCTCACACTTTCCACCACTTCCACTTATGGGCCACCCACCAGGCTACTTAAGACATTTGGGTGATGTTGTACTATGCTTTCCCATCCCAAGTGCTGCTATTCTAGAGACAGGTAAGTACTCTTTCATTCAGATCTTGTGGTGTGGGAGGGAGTTAGTGACTACTTTAGCCTTCCTGTGATTGCAGTCTAGCTTCCAAATGATTAATTCAACATTTCATATCAAGGACTACTGCAGGTCTAGGTGAAAACATTTCAGATACATTAGAAACAGTTTCTTCCAAGTCAAAAGATCTTACTTGCTCAGCTTCACCAGCAGCTTAGGTAACTGGAACTAAATTCCTCCTAGGGAGGGAGCCATTTCCAGCTCCTGAGCCAAATAGATGTTCCCAAACAGTGTTACACATGAGAAACACTTCTAATCTCTCTCCCACCTCTGCTCTCAGGCTCTCTTCTACTGTGCACTGGTCTTAGAAGTGGAAAGGTATCGGTGCTCATGGATGCAGGGACAGAGGCCTTGAGTCTGGGTTCAGAGATAAATCCAACTCAAGAAAAACCTCAATTGAACAAATTCCAAGTGAGCACTGCAGTGGACCCTACTCATGCTCTTGGCCTTGTATGACAAAAATGTCTATGGGGGTCAGATATAGGGGTAGTAGAGGCTTTAGAGAGCTTAATCTGCTGACCACCCTTACTTTTTCCTATTAGAATTTTCAGGAAAATCACCAAGATAGTATTTCAGACTTTGGCATAATCACTTGTAACTCTCTTCCAGGATATACATGGTACCTAGGTGGCTCAGAGAGGTTCATGCTTTGCTTCAGAGGCTCCATGCAATTCTTTGGCATGGAGCAAAGTGTGGCATAGTGGTTAGAGCTATAGCCTTCGTACCTTGAGGTTGCAGGTTCAAACTCCATGTAACTCCTTGTAACCCTGGGCAAGTCACTTAATTCTCCACTGCCCCAGGTACATTAGATTGTGAGCCCACAGGGACAGATAGGGAAAATACTTGAAGTGAACCACTTTGTGTGTGATTGTATAACTAGGTGTACCTAAGGATTTAATGCCTACTGGTGCCTAAGACCACATTGGCACCACTAGGCACAATTCTGAATGGTGCCTAGGAATTAGATGTCATTTATAGAATCAGGGCCTAAGAGCCTGGTATTCAAAAAAAGTTGAGCTTCAAAATTTATGCTCCTACTGTAAGCCCCCCCCTTTTATGAAGCTACGTTAGGCTTTTTTAGTGAGAAACGTGACGGTATTAGCTTTGATGCTCATAGGAATTCTATGAGCATCGGTGCTTTTACCGCCATGGTCTGTGATTAAAAAAAAGGCGGTATACAAGTCCCAGTCCTTTTCCCCTATTCTTTGCTGGGGAGGAAGAGATCCTCTTTTTCCAAGCCCAAACTTTGGTATCAAAATGAAAGGAGACACCCTCTGGCCGATATTCAGTGTTTATTAAGGTGCTTATATGCTACCCTTCACAATACCATCAAGACATTTTTTTTTTACATTCAGGTACTTGAAGTATTTTTCCTATCTGTCCTGACTATCTACCAATATTCAGAGGAAGATAGGGAGCTGTCTACCGCTGAATATCCAGGTTAGTTGCTAGCTCGGTAGCTGGTTATGTCTTGCGATATAGCCGGTCACTGCCAATTTTCTGCAGCTGGATAGCTAAGTTCAGTGGCCAGATAAACCCTCCTAAGAAGCATGTCTGTCTTTGGCCACTAGGACTTAGCCAGCCAGCTGATGAATATCAATGTAGCTATGTTTTGACCAGCAAAAAACAAAACAAAACAGAAATTCAATGCCAAACATCAAATTTAGCACAGGCATTGCATTTCCGGTTTCTTTGCTGACAGCGAGAGATAGCCAGCTGTCTCCCACAATCTGAATATCGGACAGCCTAGGTTTAAAGTAACATATTGTAGTGAACAAATGCCTCTTCTGGTAATGGTAGTAATTCCAATATGAATTCATAATCTTTAGAAACATAATGCAAATAGTATAAACAGACTTTGTATGCATTCTAATCTTTCCTGTCAAATTGTGATCTGGAAATCAATTCTGTTTACTTATAGTCTGATACCTTGCCAGGAACAACTACTGAATATTTTATTATCTATCACTTTTCAGAACATCTTAACTTGTTGGTAGGGATGTGCATGAAAAAAATATGCGTTGCATTTCATTGTGCCATTGGATTTGTGTCATTTCGTTCATGTTATTATTCTGATGATTCATTTCTTCCCATTTATGGCATTGCTCTCTCTCCCTACCAGCACTGTAACAAAAGTGGGTCACCTTATCTGTAAAACATAGCTCAGGAGGCATCTGAACAGGTAGCACCCCACTCTCAATCCTCCTTTAACCTCCCTGAATCCTCAGTTTCCCTACTTTGAGTTGGCAGTGTGCTATTTTAAGAAGCATTAAGTATGCGTTAGCATCTAACACAGCTTAGTAGAGGTGGCCTCTTTGCGAGTTATGATCCTAAAATAGCTTCTTTGAAGAGTTACTGGGACTGAATGCCTGCATTTATACTCCAAAGCCCCGATTCTATAAAAGTCACCTACAGTTAGGTGCCAAGATTGGTGCCCCTTCCAATCTAGGCTTCTTAATTTTTTTAGTTGGCACTGATAATTGAAAGTGCCATGAAAAGACCATGCTAAAAATAATTAAAAAATAATTTGCTGATAGTGATGATATCTCTCCCATTGCACCTTCAGTGTATGCAATGGTGATTCCTTCTCCACAGCCTGCTCGCTATCGATTGGTGTACCTCAATCTACACTTGCTCATTTGGAGCGCTAATCTCTTCCCACGGCTTCCAGTATCACCTCTATGCTGACGACTCCCAGATCTACCTCTCTGCGCCAAATATCTCTACTGAAACCCAGACCAGAGTCTCAGCCTGCCTGTCCAATATTGCTGACTGGATGTCTCGCCTCCATCTAAAATTAAATATGCCTAAAACAGAGCTGCCTAAACCCACCTCTCCACTTCCCTCATTCTGCCTCTGTGGACAACACTCTCATCCTTACTGTTTTGTCTGCTCGTAATCTTTGGGTCATCTTTGACTCCTCTCTCTCCTTCAGTGCCCAGATACAACATATTGCTAAAACCTACCGCTTCTTCCTCTATAATATTACCAAAATCTGACCCTTCCTCTCTGAGCACACTACCAAAACACTTATCCAAGCCCTCATCACTTCACACTTAGATTACTGCAACTCGCTATTCTCAGGCCTTCTGCTTAGCTATCTCACTCCCCTCCAATCCGTCTAGAATTTGGCTGCACGATTCATTTTCCGGGAGAGCCGCTATACTCATTTTATCCCGCTCCTAAAGCCACTTCGTTGGCTTCCCATCCATTTCAGCCTACAATTCAAACTCCTCTTGTTGACCTACAAATGCACTCACTCAGCTGCCCTTCACTATCTCTCTTCACTTATCTCCCCCTATGAAGCCCCTGTGAGCTCCACTCTGCTGGTAAGCCCCTCCTATTTGTGTCCTTCTCTTCTACTGCCAACTCCAGACTCTGTCCTTTCTGCCTTGCTGCGCCGTATGCTTGGAACAAGGTGCTCGAATCCCTATGGCGGGCTCCGTCTTTGGCAATGTTCAAGGCCCAGTTAAAAGCCCACCTCTTTCAGAGTGCTTTCGACTCCTAACTTTTCTCACCTTGGGTTCTGCATCCCCAACCCTATATGTCATGTCTGTCTGTCCAAGTTAGATTGTAAGCTCTTCTGAGCAGGGATCATCTATAAATGTAAAAATGTACAGTAGTAGTAGTAGTAGTAGAATAATTTTCCTGGGTTTGAATCTGTGCAGTTTTGAATTTCTTAAATTTAAACCTAGAAGTTCTAAAGTGTATAAATATTTTTTATAGGTATAGGATACTTTTAGTCCTCTATTACTTAAATCCCATACTATCTATAGTTTAGAAGATTTCTGTGTTCTCTCACTTCTATTGGAGTGGTGGGGTGGTTTTTTCATGGACTGACCTGCTAGGAATCTGCCATATGCTTGTGTAATGGGGGTCTCTGATATATTTTATTTATTTATTTTACAATTTATATGCTGTCTATTAACTAGACAGCATGCTCAGAGACTGTGCGGGGGACCATTTACATAAAGAATCTATTGGTTTGGTACCAGGGCTGGGACTAGTAAAAAAAAACGAGATGCCATAGGCAGTTTTACCAAATGCACTGCACACCCCTTCTAGTTAGTAAGATAAACCATTCCAAATGGGGTGTTTTGAACCTGCGCAAATGTTTTAAACCTTTTTAGGCAAATAAATGAGAGTATTATAACAGCAGAGGCAGTAACTTTGGCAGAGTTGATAAACAACAATATTTACAAAGGCATCCTTTTACTAAGGTGCTCTAATGATAAGTGTGTACTAAATTCTGTGCAGCCTATTGTACCTGTGGTCTGCATAACACAACACATATTAAGGGGCTCATTTTCAAAACAAAATGACATAAACCAGCACTTGGACATCTTACTAATCAAAGGCCCAGATTCTGTATACACCCGCCCAAAGTTAACCCGATTCTGTAACCGACATTCATGTTGCAGACGCCGGTTACAGAATCGGGTTTAACATGCCCAACCCTCCGTGCCCCCCCAATGGCCCCCCTAAAGATCGCTGGCAGGAGGGTACCAACTCCTCCTGCCGGACCCCCCCAATGCCCTCCCTAAGATCGCCGGCAGGAAGGTGCTCAATCCTTCCTGCAGACAGAACCCACCCCCCCCCCGACAATCGCAGCAGGAGGGTACCCAACCCCTCCTGCCGACCCCCCCCCAATGGCCCTCCTGACAATCATGGCAGGAGGGTGACCAACCCCTCCTGCCAGCCCCCCCAATGGCTCCCCCTAAGATTGCCGGCAGGAGGGTGCCCAACCCCTCCTGCCAGACCCCCCCCCACGAACCCCCCCTTAGACTTACTTTTTCAAGTTGGACCGGACGGCTCCTCTCATGTCTGGCCAGCAGGCCCGCCTCTGTACAAATGAGGTGGGCCTGCCCCTCCCCAGCCCAACCCACAGGATCCTAGGGCTTGATTGGTCTAGGCGCCTAAGGCCCCTCCTGCTATAGAAGGGGCCTTAGGCGCTTGGGCCAATCAAGCCCTAGGATCCTGTGGGTTGGGCAGGAGAGGGGCGGACCCACCTCATTTGGATGGAGGCGGGCCTGCTGGCCAGACGTGCGAGGAGCTGTCCGATCCAACTTGAGAAAATAAATCTAATGGGGAGGGTTCCGGGGTAGGGGGGGTTCATTGAGGGGTCCGGCAGGAGGGGTTGGGCACCCTCCTGCCGGTGATCTTAGGGGGAGCAGTTGGGGGGGCCAGCAGGAGGGGTTGGTCACCCTCCTGCCATGATTGTCAGGAGGGCCGTTGGGGGGTCAGCAGGAGGAGTTGGGTACCCTTCTGTCACGATTGTCGGGAGGGCCATTGAGGGGGGTCGGCAGGAGGGGTTGGGCACCCTCCTGCTGCGATCGCTGGGGGGAGGGGAGACTGCGGGCATAGCCGTGACCACTTTACAAATCACAGCAGGGAGATCCTTGCCGCGATTAGGTACAGCGGCCGCGTCTACTTACCATGTAGGCCAGCATTTTGCTAGCCTACATTTTAAGTATCTCCCGTTCTGCTAGGGAGATGCGTAGGGCCACCTAGGTTCGCTTAAGGCAACCGCTTAGTCTTATGCAAGCTTAGGCGGGCTTGTAGGCCTCTCTAGGCTACCTGGAGGCACTTTCAATATAGGCAGCCTGCCTGGGGAGCATTTTTTTTTTTTTTAAAGTGCCTCCTGATTGGCTGATTAGACAGCTGTAGGATGCCTACAGTTGCCTACAATTGAAAGCACTTTGCAGAATCAGGGCCAAAACGTCCAAGTGGGCATTTTCGAAATTGACTTTTTAGATGTTCAGGTCATTTTGTCTCCAGTGCATCTAAATCACAAAGGAGCATATATTGTTGCATTGCATTGTCTGAAGGTTGTAACTTCTTCATCAATTGCAGTTTATAAGGGTGAAAGTGCAAGCGATTGTGTAAAATACATGGTCAATTTCAGCTAAAACCGAAACTATGGCTGAAGCCTTTAGGCCCAAACTGAAATCAGGCAGAAAAAATGATTTTGGGCCAGTTTTGGCACCATAATGGAAACCAAAATTGAAATTCTGTCAGCCTCTACTACTGCCACTGTTATAGACTGATCTGCTTATAGCAGCTAGGTATCTCTACCTCAGTGTTTACTTGGGCTTAGATGGCTTTCCTCCCACTGAAGGTCAGCAGTTGGGAAAGACAAGAATTTGAATTGAGGTCAGAATTTTCTACGTCTGACAAATTCCCTCCAAAATCTATTATGATAATGATGAACAGGGTAAACATCCTCCTTTCTGGAAAATGCAAGGTGAAAGTCAAGTGAAAGCATATTAATTTAATAGAGCTTCTAGGTGTTTCTATGGGCAACCTTAAAACAGGATCCTAGAGTCTCTACATCTGTTACCTGCAACTGCTTGACCCAAGTTTTCCCTAAGGTGCCCTCAAGTATACAAGTTTATTTAAAATTTGATAAATCACCTATAGGTATCTCCACCTGGTTGGATTTTCTGGATATCCACAATGAAGACATATATGAGATGTTATCACAAAAAATAAATAGAACCAAGAGAGGCTGTCAAATAAATCTATATCCACATAGCACAACCTCAAGAGTATAGGATAACAAGTCCAAGTGTTACTCTTAAGGGAGAAAAGACCTCAGTGTCTAATAGGGAAAATCAAAGCAACCCATATAGACAGGCTAGTTGCAAATATCACTTGCAGCCAGCAGACACATCCTCGGTCAAAAACTCCCAAAAAGTTGAGGACACAATTTCACAGTGAATTTCAAAAGTCTTAATTCTAAGTCTCAAAAAGTTTTCAAAAAAACACTTATCTGAAAATTGTTGTCTTCTCAATCAAATTGCAAACACAAGAACTTGATCCTGGAGCTTGGAAGCAGGAGAAAATCACTCCATAGGAGACAAACTCAGAGCATAGCAGCTACTAAATATCACCACTAGCATAATCCTGGTAGTCTAGCGGGCTTTCGGGCAGGAACGATCTTCCTACGCTCCTGCCCCATGTAGATCGCCAATCGGAAATGGCTGTGGGGAGTTCCTGTCGTAGTCTCGAGAGACTACGGGAACTCACGGCAGCCATTTCCTATTGGCGATCTGCATGGGGCAGGAGCGTAGGAAGATCGCTCCTGCCCCGAAAGCCCGCTAAACCACCAGGTAAGGCCGGGAAGGCGGGAGTGGGTCAGAGCCGGACCAGAAGATATTTGCGGTATTTCACCATTCGCGGTCCGGCTCTGCCCCTATCCCCCGCGAATCTGGAGGGAGAAGTGTACTTCTTTATGTAGTTATTTTGTAATATGGAAGTTCCTCTGCTGCCATATAAACTTCCATGGCCTTTGTTTTGCCCTGTTCATACTTTGGGCGTTTCAGTTTGTAAAATGGAAGTTCATTCTGGACACAGCCAGAACCTGGAAGTCCATTATCTTAGATTTTAGAACAGTGAGTATGTCAGCAGATACTGTTCCGAAATACATGAAACATAGATATCAATGTCAGACATGGCTGTCCATTTTCTCAGTTGGAAGTCATTTCTAAAATTCCACTCCATATGTTTTTTCACATCATTCTGGGAGCTACTGTTTCTATTTCAGTTGGAAGTAATAATTTGTAGTGAAAGAGTAATCCCTTGCAGGGTGTGGGGGCTTCTCTAAAAAAAACCCACATGCCCAGCATTCTTGCAAAATCATTTTATAGTTTTTTCTTAAGTTCAGATTTTCAACAGTGGAAGTGTTACTTGAAAATGTACTTGAATATTTGGTACATATCCAGGGGCACCGTGTGACAAATGCCTTAAGACCAAGAGAAATGATATGATTTTTCTTTCTCTCATTTATTGACCTGTCTTCTCTATGCCTATTATCTTTCTCATTAGAAAATCCAGTGGCTGCTGTTCTTCCTGCCCAACTCAGCAGAAGGATAGCTGAGCTTCACTGGCAAAAGTGTTGCAGAGATCGATCAACAATAATACCTTCCAAATGAGATGACATCTCTATCGGCACTCCTTTTTAATAAAATTCAAATGTGTTTCTAAAGTTCAAATGTAAGTGCAAAACAAAATAAAGCTGATAGGGATAGTCTCAGTCAGGGCGCTGGTCTTTGACCAGAGGGCCGCGGCGGGAGCGGACTGCTGGACACGATGGACCACTGGTCTGACCCAGCAGCGGCAATTCTTATGTTCTTATGTTTACCATTACATAACAGAAGGAAGAAAGTCACATGTGGAGGGGAATAAGCACTCTTTGATCTTGTTTTAAGGACAAATGTACGGGACTGCATATTTTTTATACAATTAAACCACTACGTTGTAGCTGAAGGTATCAAGTTGTCGGTAAACTGTAAACTCTAATGAACATCTTGTTTTGTGTTTTGGCTGTTATCAGTCCCTATTTGTATAGTGATGGAATGGAATTCCAGCACTTTCATAAGATTAGATGTATGCATCTTTTCTAGGTAGCTACTTACTAGGAGGAAGAAGTGGCCTAGTGGTTAGAGTTACGGCCTCAGCACCCTGAGGCTGTGGGATAAAACCCCACATTGCTCCATGTGACCCTGAGCAAGTCACTCAATCCTCCATTGCCCCAGGTATA
Source organism: Geotrypetes seraphini (assembly GCF_902459505.1). Classification (NCBI taxonomy): domain Eukaryota; kingdom Metazoa; phylum Chordata; class Amphibia; order Gymnophiona; family Dermophiidae; genus Geotrypetes; species Geotrypetes seraphini. Next base: position 117,643,361 of record NC_047085.1, read on the forward strand.
TTAGATAGATTGTGAACCCACCGGGACAGATAGGGAATATGATTGTAAACCGCCTAGACAACCTTGATAGGTGGTATATAAATACCTTTAAAATAAAATTAATGCTACAGCTGGTGAAAAATTTAAGCAGGCGATATGCAGCTTGTAGCAGTCTCTTAAAGCTGTTGACAGCTGTGGGCTGAATAAAACCTGGATATTCAACGCCAGGCCATCTCTAGCATTAAATAGCCAGAAGTTATGCGGGTATTGGCTGATGTGTGGTCTTCATCCTAAGGTGTATGGGGGTCAGACTTCAAGATCTCAATCTGTATACTTTGGAGGAAAGAGGGGAGATATGATAGAGCCTTTCAAATACCTACGTAAATGCGCATGAGTCGAATCTCTTTCATTTGAAAGGAAACTCTGCAATCAGAGGGCATAGGATGAAGTTAAGAGGTGATAGGCTCCGGATAATCTGAGGAAATACTTTTCTACAGAAAGGGTGGTAGATGCAAGGAACAGTTTCCCGGAAAAGGTAGTAGAGACAGAGACTGTGTTTGAATTCAAAAGGGCCAGGGATAGGCACCTGAGATCTCTCGGAGAGAGAAAGAGATAATGGTTACTGCAGATGGGCAGACTAGATGGGCCATTTGGCCTTTATCTGCCGTCATGTTTCTGTGTTTCTATGATATAGTACTGGTATTTATATATCTAACTAGACAAAGATAGGACTGCTTTTTATGCAGTCCATCTGCCAAGTTAATATGTAGGCACCTGCACTGAAGATTGCCAGAGCCACACTCCTCCACCTCTGCCCCCAATATATTCTGGTTCCACCCTAACTCTGCCCATGAAATGGCCCAGCACGTTTATTTATTTATTTATTTATTAGGATTTATTTACTGCAAGAATAAGTCAAACGTAAGCAATAGACAATTGGGAAAAAAAAGTATGGCACAGTATGTTTCATTACAATGTCAACACAATGCATGATAAAACATTTTAATAGACAGCATAAGTTATAAGCAAAGAAGGAGAAGTCTATAAACAGCACTTAAAATTGTGTGCGCAACAGTGGCATAGTTAGACCCAATTTTGGGTGGGCCTGGACCCCAGTTGGGTGAACAGAAGAGCTCATCTTCCCCTCTCCCACCCAGGCACACGGTCTGATTTGGTTCTTACCCCCGCTCTTTCAACTGTTGCTGTCTACCTTTCAAAGAGTCGATCTTTGCCAGCAGCGATATACCTGGACTGATACACGCTGCTCACACCAGCCTCGCAGACGTCCTTCTGACACCACTTCCTGTGTCCACAGAGGTTGTGGAGCTGGTGGAAGCAGTGTGCTTCAATCAGGCTGCCAGCGAAGATCGGTCTTTTAATGGTACATGGGAGGAGGGGTTTAGGGACTTGTAGTTGGCGGGGTTTAGAGATCCCCACCAGCTGCCTTATAGACATGCTGCCACTGGGTGAGCCTGAGATGAATGTTGGTGGGCTTGGGCCTGGCTACGCCATGGGTGTGCATATTCGGGAATGCACCCAATTTGTGTGCATAATTTGAGTAACAAGGCTATTAGCATCAATAATTAATTGGGTGCTATTGATCGATTATTGGCATTAATCAGCAACAATTTGGATTTACACATGTGCATCTTGCTAAGTGAACATAAGAATTGCCGCTGCTGGGTCAGAGCAGTGGTCCATCGTGCCCAGCAGTCCGCTCACGCGGCGGCCCCTAGGTCAAAGACCAGTGCTCTAAATAAGCCCAGCCTCACCTGCGTACTTTCCAGTTGAGCATGAACTTGTCCAACTTTGTCTTGAATCCCTGGAGGGTGTTTTCCCCTATGACAGATTCCGGAAGAGCGTTCCAGTTTTCTACCACTCTCTGGGTGAAGAAGAACTTCCTTACGTTTGTACGGAATCTATCCTCTTTCAACTTTAGAGAGTGCCCTCTCATTCTCTCTTCCTTAGAGAGGGTGAACAATCGGTCTTTATCTACTAAGTCTATTCCCTTCAGTATCTTGAAAGTGCTATTCTATAAAGAAACACAGGCAAATTCTTTAGCATGCAGCTCAAAAGGGGGCAGGACCATGAGAGGGAAACGGGTGGGTATAGGGTAGGGTTACCAGATTTTAGTTAAATAAAATCTGGACCATTAGCCCCACCCCCAGGCCCACCCAGTTCCACCCCATTATGTCCACATCACGGCCCCGCCCCAGCCCCGTGCCCTTAACCTGTTCTTGGTGGAAGGGAGGGCATCTGCGCATGGGCAGATGCTCTCCCGACGCAGTCCCAAAGATGAAGATTTTCAAAACCCGGACATAGTGACGAGTTTTGAAAAACCATCCAGACGCTTGGACATGCCCGGGTAAATCAGGACATCTGTAACCCTAGTAAGGGGCAATCACTAAAGATGGGCACACTATAATAATAATAATAATAATTTTATTTTTTATATACCGCCAAAGCCAAAGTAGTTCGAGGCGGTTTACAATAAGAAGAGCTGGACAGTCAGCGAAGAAATAACAATGAAGTCTTTGGATACAATGAATTCTTAGAATAACAATGATGTCTTTGAATACATGCATATTTGTGGGAAGGAAGAGAAACAGAGTGTAAGTCACATTGTAGGGACGTCAAGTATAAGTAAGTAGAATACAGGGGAAAGGCTTTAAGAGTTCTTGGTTACAAATCGGTTAAACAGGTTGGTTTTAACTAGTTTTCTGAAGTTAAGGTAGGATGAGGAGTGCTTGATGAGATTACCTAGCCAGCCGTTCTGTTGATTTGCTTGGAAAGCAAGAGTTCTGTCAAGGAATCTTTTGTATCGGCTGTTTTTTATTATTGGGTGGCTAAATATTTTTATTCTGCGTTTTGGCCTGGTGGAATAGTTCAATTTAAAATGGGTGACCAGGTATAGGGGGGCCAAACCCAGAATGGATTTGAAACAAAGGCAGGCAAATTTGAACAGCACTCTTGCTTTTAGGGACAGCCAGTGGAGTTTTTGATAGTAGGGGGTTATGTGGTCCCATTTGGGACCTGCACCTAATTTAGGGGTGAGGATTTACACCAGGATTCAGTTGGTGTAAATCCTCATACCTAAAACTTGGGCCCTGACCCCAGCTCTACTTGCTATTCTGACAGCACCATTTCTAGAACAGCACTCATGGATTGAGTCTATAAATAGCGTCTAGTTGTGCTTATCTCCTAGGCTCCGCTCAAGTTTATTTAGGTCTTGATATACCGCTTTTATGTGCAAAGCGGTTTACAATTTATACAAAGAATTTTAAAAAACGATAAAATCTCAATACCATCGCCGGCTGGTGGCTCTGCAGCTGCGGAGGGACTATCACCAGTTTCTGTCTCTGTGGACTTGGGACTTGGGTTTCCGCCCTCTGGTTGCATCCTTGTCTCCTTTGGTACAGCAGATCCCCCGGGTGGTGTAGAGCGCTGAGCTCCAGTAATGTCAATTTTGGGCCCTTCATTGGGGTTATATTTCCCAGAAGCAGGCCTTTCATTTCAGGTGTGCCTCTACCTCTACGTGTTTGAAATGCCACTGGGTTGATAACTCTCTGGCACATGATCTTTGGTCTTATGCAGTCATTGCAGCCTTTTGGCTTGAAGTCCATTGTTATTTGCAGTCCCTGGTCGGCTATGCCCTTCCTTCTCAGGTGGGGGGGATCCTCTTTTTGGCTAAGGGTTATCTGGGTGGGCTCTCTGCTGGTGATTCTTTACTTATCCGCAAGGGCTATTTAGTGGGTAAGAAATGTATTCTAAATCATTGGCTCCAGGACTCCCCACCCACTGTTTGGTATTGACACAATAAATTCCATCTGCTAATGGTCTGAGAATCCCTGTCAGCTCGGTTTTCTCATCATCATAGTAAGCTTTTCTTGTCCGTTTGGGTGCCTTATTTGGACACTCTACCCCCTCTGATTATAAGCCAAGTTCTCAACCAGTTGCGGAAGCCAGTGGTACCCGTGTTGCCAGTGGGTTAAGGGGGGAAAGGGTTGAGGGGTGGGGAGGCTTCTCCTTTTGGGTGAGGCTTAAGAACCCAACCCGGATTCTACCGGTCTTCGCCCGTTCGGGTGGTTTGTTGTTGGTTTTTTTTCCCTGTATGCTGTGTACTAAAAATGCTGTCTCACCTTCTCTGTTTGTTTGGACTTTATCATTTAATAAATTGTTTTGGGGAAAAAAAAAAACCCGATAAAAAAAATATAAAATGGTGGGGGGCAAATTCACAACAGTACAGACATGACATGATACATAAGGGCAAATGGGGAGGATACATTGCTTAAAATAAAAGCAAGGGGACGTGAAATACAAAAGGAGTAGAGGGAATCTAGGAAAATAAGGAGATCTAGGCATAGATCTCAAAAGCGTATCTGAAAAGAAATGTTTTGAGATTAGATTTAAAGTTGTTGAGGTTCTTTCCTTGTCTCAGGGTCAGTGGTAGGACATTCCACAATGTGTGTGCGGTTACTGAAAAAATTGTTTTACGTGTTGTATCATAGAACAACTGACAGACAGAAGGAACTGCAAGGAGATATTGTTTGGAAGAGTGTGGGGCCCTATGCTAATCATAGGACTTCTTTTACTAAGCTGCGTTAGTGTTTTTAGCGCACGCTAAACCTGCTGCTACGTGGCTAGAACTAATGCCAGCTCAATGCTGGCGTTTGCGTCTAGTGCACGTGGCAATTTAGCGTGCGCTATTCTGTGCGTTAATGCCCTAACGCGGCTTAGTAAAAGGAGCCCATAGGGGATCACCAATCCGTCTATGAATGAGGGAATATGATTAGATTGAACTTTGAAAGCAAGAAGAGTTTTAAAAGAGCTTTTCTGAGGAGAGGGGATGGCATGATCGAATTTCATAGTGTTAAAGAATATTTTTATGGCTTGCACTCTCCTAATCTCTTTTTGAATAATGCCCTGGTAGAGGTGTGGTTGTCAACTAGGGTTACCATATTTGTGAAATTGGGAAAGAGGACGTCTGACCCCGCCCCCGGCCCAGACTTCAACCTGTGCATGCCCTACTGGCAAAGCAAGTACCATCGTGGCATTGTGAGCCCTTTTATGCCGGTTGGTATTTTATAAGAGGCCCTTCACACATGTATGTAGATACATATGAGTGAAAATGTCTATAAACTTACCTCAGTAAAATACACACTGGATTACAATGTATGAGGCGGCTTCGTATTAAATTCTGTGATGGATGTGGTAAACGTCCAAAATGTCATGCCACTCTACAATTTGTATTGGTGGCAAGCGTCAGGAGCTTCTCAGCAGGGATTAATTGGAAATGCAATGTTTTTGTCAGACTGCATCAGTGCATACACTTCTGCTTCGCTGGTGCGTCAGCATATTTGTAGAGAGATGGAGAATATTGACAAATGGCTGGGACGATGCCCTTAACGAAAACAGAGCCTTTTGCCGACGAATGAAATAAAAAAATATATACCAAAGCACGGTGATTGCTTCAGCAAATTTATTAGGGTGAATTATGACAACCTCTCTCAGTTTTCCCTTGCTAGAACCTAATCAATGTCACTGTAAGTTCATTTAATATATTCATTAATTTAACGCTCTTTTTCAAGTGCTAGAAAATAAAACAGCATCTCAGCAGGGTACAGTCAACCAGGCACATTGAATAGATGAAGACTGACTTTCAAAACTCCCTACCATTCCGTGATTTCTTTCTTCTTCTTGTTGGTTTTCTTCAAAAATACTTGTAACTCTATTTTCTTCCTGACATCTTTGATTTTTTTCTGATCTTTTTTTCTTATCTCATCTTTCTGGCCTGTCAGGCTCTTTTACTTTACCCAGCTTTCCTCCCAGAATACAAAGAGCTGGTTATCAGGAATGTTACTGGAGGGATACTGGGAGCAAATGGAACATATTCTCCAGCTAGATAAGAATGACTAAGTGCATAAAAATGGCTAGAACAGGTCATTCCCATGGGATTTCTTTGGAAAATGGTGACAATCTATACAGAACTTGTGATTTGCTGATCAAATTTCCTGCACATGATTTCTTCCTAGTTCTTTCCAGATTACAGCACACCATAACACTCAGATCAAAATGAAAATTACACAGTGATATTTAACACTAGATAAATAAGCTGGGAGTCAATTTATTGAGGGTTTTTTTTTTTTGGTATTACAAACATCCTTAAATATTGTGACAGGTGGAGGGGGGAAGGTGTAAGTAAGATGTGTGGGGAAACAAGGTGAGTGAGTGCATGGGGGCCAAGTGTTTGAGAGGACTGGGAAGGGTGAGAGTGGATGAGAGGATCAGAGTAGCTGGGAGGGAAAAGTGAAGATTGGAGGAAAGTGCATGCTGAGTGCTGTCGGATTGATCTATGCCCAACTTGTGACATGAGGATTTATACCTACTGAAACCCTCATTTATTTATTCAATTTTCTATACCATTCTCCCAGGAGGAACGCTGAATGGCTTACATGAATTTATTCAGGTACTTGAGCATTTCCAGTATATCCCAATGGGCTCACAATCTACCTAACATATCTGGGGCACTGGAGGGATTAAGTGATTTGCCCAGGGTCACACGGAGCAGTGTGGGTTTGAACCCACAACCTTAGGGTGCTGAGGTTGTAGCTTTAACCTCTGCACCACACTCTCCCCCTGGGTAAATTAGAGGCAGAGCCCCTAAAGTCTATAATACTGACCTCCCTAGGGCCTATCAGCTTCTTTTCAGTAACCTTGGGGCTGAGAGCTCTTCCCTTCCTCCTCCCCCTTTCTTTCAGAGTCATTCTGTGCTGACTTGCAAGCTTTAAGAATCTTGCCTGCTCTTTGCCATGCCCCCTTTTATCTGTCTTTCCTTCCAATGGGATTTTACCTGTCAAGGTTCTGGAATCTCTTCCCATCTGTGTGATACTGGTTTTGGATTCCCCTCCCCCCAAGACTAGGGTATGTGTATGGTGAGGGTGGGGTGGGGATGGGGCGGTGGCACCATTACAATTATTCATAATATTGTATACATAGCAAAATTTGCAAATTTTTTAGAAACATACAGGCTACCAAAACCATGCGTTTATGAAACAAGTTTTTTCTTTTTTTGGTTCATTCCCTTCACGAGATTCACACCATCCTACAGCTGACTCCTCCCTTTCTCACCATACTGATAGCTGTCTATATTTGCTTATCTCTGATCTGAAGAAGGATTTCGTTCAAAAGCTAATCTAAAAATGCTCTAGTTAGTCTAATAAAAAGGTGTCACCTTAATTCTTTTTATTTTATTTCTACTTATTAACACCAGGACAAAAATTGTGGCTTTTGTTTGATTCCCCAGTAGTGTAAGCTGGCTGGCACTGGCCTATTTTCAGTTGCCTTGTGCTACCAGCTGTTCTACCAATAGAATTCAAAGGGGGGGGGGGGAATAAATGCAGGAATGAGATAGGACATCTCAAAATGTTATGCAAATGCTCATCCTGGTCTCTTCTTCCTATAATTACCGTCATTATACTATTTTGTAGTTGTGCAGTTGATAGTCAATCTCTATAGTTATTTATTTAATCATAGATTCAGAAGTGAAGTAGACTTAAAGAATGATGCAGGGAAAAGGTTTGTCCCTTGCCCCGTACCCACGAGCTCTGAACATGTCCCTGCCTCATCTATACAAGATTTTATATTTGTCTTTTTATTAACGTATACAAAGAAACAACATTCTTTGCAACTTTACAGCACCCAGTCTATATCAGCACAACCAATACTTTAGTGTGATTTTTTTTTTTAAATCAGCAAGTGACTTGGATTGGCCTTGACGAAGACGGGATGCTGGGCCATTGGTCTGACCCAGTAAGGCTATTCTTACGTTCTTAGGAACAACAAGTCATTCCACAATCTCTGGATTCTGTCTAGCTCTCCTTTCTTCAACAGTCCTTCTCGCAATAGAGAGCGTCATCTCCCAAGATGTGCTGGGGCAATGGGGGGATTAAGTGACTTGCCCAGGGTCACAAGGAGCAGCATGGGCTTGAACCCACAACCCCAAGGTGCTGAGGCTGTAGCTTTGGTCTAGGACATGGCAACTCAACTTCAATGCCAAAAAATGCAAAGTTATGCACCTGGGCAGCCAAAATCCATGCAAGTCTTATACCCTTAATGGCGAGATCCTAGCAAAAACGGTAGCAGAACGAGACTTGGGGGTAATCGTCAGCGAGGACATGAAGTCTGCCAATCAAGTGGAGCAGGCTTCGTCCAAGGCAAGACAAATCATGGGCTGCATACGAAGGGGTTTCGTCAGTCGTAAGGCGGAAGTCATTATGCCATTGTATAGATCCATGGTGAGGCCCCACCTGGAATACTGTGTGCAATTCTGGAGGCCGCATTATCGCAAGGATGTGCTGAGACTGGAGTCGGTGCAAAGAATGGCCACCCGGATGGTCTCGGGACTCAAGGATCTTCCATACGAAAAATGGCTTGACAAATTACAGCTATACTCGCTCGAGGAGCGCAGAGTGAGGGGAGACATGATCGAGACATTCAAGTATCTTACGGGCCGCATCGAGGCGGAGGAAGATATCTTCTTTTTCAAGGGTCCCACGACAACAAGAGGGCATCCGTCGAAAATCAGGGGAGGGAAACTACGAGGTGACACCAGGAAATTCTTTTTCACTGAAAGAGTGGTTGATCGCTGGAATAGTCTTCCACTACAGGTGATTGAGGCCAGCAGCGTGCCTGATTTTAAGGCCAAATGGGATCGGCACATGGGATCTATTCACAGGGCAAAGGTAGGGGAGGGACATTAGGGTGGGCAGACTAGATGGGCCGTGGGCCCTTATCTGCCGTCTATTTCTATGTTTCTATGTTTCTTTAACCACTTCACCACACACTCCCCCTTTTAATTCCGCTATATCTTTTTTGAGATACGTCAACCACAATTGCACACAGTATTAGAGGTGCGGCTGTACCATAAAGCGATATAAGGGCATTATAACATTTTCATCTTTGTTTTACATTTCTTTCCTGATAATTTCTAACATTCTATTTGCTTTCTTAGCTGCCCCAGCGCATTGAGCTGAGCGTTTCAACGTGTCCTCAACAATGACACCTAGATAGTTTTCCTGGGCAGTGACTCCTAACATAGAACCCAGCATTATATAGCATCAGTTGAAGTCGTAAGAGGCCTCACCGGGGAGTTGCGGTAAACTGAGAGTTTTATTTTAACGCCGGGAACAAAGCTCTTTACGGCTTTCGCGAGCAGTAAAAGGCTTTGCCCCTGCATCCGCAGTGACCTGCACAAAAATGTTCTCATTGCCTCAGATCTACCATGGCTCCCTGTTTCCATTTTATTCTCTAAGTAGAATTTCACTCTGGTTTCTCCTTCCTATAATTACCATCATTGCGAACTACTACACAGTTGCATGTCAGTCTCTACAGTTATTTGTCTAATCTTAGATTCAGAAGACATGAAATAGAATTTCAAAGATCAGTAAACATCCAGCTTTGATGCTAAACGTTCCTTTCTTTCTATGCATAAAAATTTAGATCGCTGAAAGAGAAATTAATTTTCAAAGTGTCAGGCACATTTGGGTTAAGCATCCATTTGAGTGAATTTATGCATCCATGTTCTTTAATTAAGATGGTTTATATTATCTATAAAGATACGTTTGCAAACAATTAACCATCTAAAACTTTTAATTTAGGGAACCTCACATGAACATCATTGTGCAATTTATCAGAAATAAACTTATTCAGATCAAAGTCTTTATTTAAAAAAATTTCAAAGATGCAACCACCATCAACCCAAATTTATTTATTAAAACAGCTGTAAAAATGTACCACTGTTGAAAAAGTTTTAAAATAAATGCCCTCTTTTATTAAGCTGCAGTAGAGGTTTCTACTGCGGTCCAGGGCACCTACCCCCTCCTTTACAAAGCGGTAAGAACTCTGACACTCATAGAATTACTCAATTTTGAGTAGGCATCTAGCCCAGGTCAGATCGTGGGAGGATTTGGGCATGTTTACCATCTAGATGCCTAAAATGGACTTAGGCATCTTCTATTTATGCCAGGGTTTACGTGACCTAAATGCCAACGCCTATGTCCACTGTTAGGCACGATTCTATTAACAGTGCCTAACTGAAGATTGACAAGCACTATGAGCTATGTTTCTTGGTACCTAATTTTTAGGCGCAATTTATAGAATCAGGGCCTGAGTTCCTGCATTCATTTTAACATGCTGCACCTAACCACTAGGTACACATGCATTCCTACAAGTATTTTTGAAAAAGCTCTAAGAGGGCAGATCCATTTCTAAAATATTACCAAACTGTACCCATTCCAACCTGGACATATCCATTCCTGTTTCTATGTTCTGTCTACAATAGGGCTCCATCTGTTTCTCAACATCATTCATTTAGATTTAATTTAATGGTAACACAGTAGATGACGGCAGATAAAAACCTGTATGGTCCATCCAGTCTGCTCAGGATTTGAACCCTGCCCTCCTTGATTCATAGTTTGTTCCTTTAACCACCAAGCTACTCCTCCATTCCAAAGCAATGACTTAGGTGCATAAAAATATAGCACGAGCTTGGAAACAGTGGCATAGCAAGGGTGTGAGGTGCCCTCCCTGCCCTCTTCCCCACCTCCACTTCCCCATGCTCCTTCCATGCTCCCTCCTATGGCACACACATCACTTATCTTTCCCTGTACCTCAGTAACATTCCTGGTGCGAGCAGTAACCCCCCCAAGCTTCTGTCATGCCAGCGTCGGATCTTTCTCTGACATCACTTCCTAGGCGTGGGTCCAGGAAGTAACATCAGAAGAAGGGCTGACACTGGCGCGACAGCAGGTTGAAGGATTGCTGCTCGGGAACTTTACAGAGGTACGGGGGAAGGGAAGGGAAGCGGCACACATGCACAGCAGTGGGGGGTGGGGTTGGAGCAGGGGCGGAGAGGAGGCAGGTGCCTGGGTTGGGACCCTTGGGACCCTCCCTTTCTTTGGAAATGACAGATTTTAGAACCAATTAACTTTTCTTTGAAACAGGAAGTTTTAACTTGGAATAAAAAAATCACCATGTGTTATTGTTCTTACAGGAGTAAGGACTGAGGTAAGAAATACTACAAACCTAATTAGGATATAAATTCTAAAATAAGATAATTATGAAAAGATAAGCTGAAATCTATGAACCATTGTGGTGTGGTTTATTATAATTGGTAAGAAGTAGAGCACACACTGATAAATTAGGGACACACATGGGAAAAGTTTTCTTTGCTTTTCAGTTCACTGTTAGACTTTCCCCAAGCTGTAGAATTTATTTTGGCTCATTTCACACATTTAACAGATTTTTTTTTTTTTAAAAGCAAATGCTAGAACTTATTAACTTGTGCATTTATTTGTGGGTTAATACATATTAAATCAATTCTTTTTTTTTCACCATTTTCAGAATGTCCAAACAAATTTATATATTTATACATTGAAAACGCACCTAATCTAATCTAATCTAATCTAATCCTTAGGTTTGTATACCGCATCATCTCCACGTTCGTAGAGCTCGACCTACTAGGTGGTACACAAATAACCCACACCCAAATAATAAATCTATGGAAAAGGTGTTTAGACTGGAAACACACTGGTTGGGGCTGCTCTATCATTAGATAAAGAGAGAGGCAGTTGCCTGAGGTGTACAATTTTGTGGGATTACGGAGAGTTCATCTAAACACCCCTGTAGCAACCACCTCACTTTGCCAAAAAGTGGAAGGTGGGGAGGAGAAAAGGGCCACATCCCACTACCTTCAGCACATAGATGCAGTTTGTGATATGGTAAGCAGGGTTTTCTAGCACAGTGTTTTTCAACCGCTGTTCCGCGGCACACTAGTGTGCCGCGAGATGTTGCCTGGTGTGCCGCAGGGCCGCCATCAGGGCAGTACTACCAGTCCTGCATTCAGGGGCCCGGAGCTGACAGGGGGCCCGAGGCAGGGGCGCCAGTAGCTCGCCAAGGCAAAGTGAGTCGATCACCCAGGACTCACTTTGTCTTGGCGATCTAATCTATCAAGCCGATAAGTCTTCTTCTCCCCGACGTCAATTCTGCAGTCGGAGAGGAAGTTCGGGCCAGCCAATCGCTGCCTGGCTGGGCGGAACTTCCTCTCCGATTGCAGAATTGACGTCAGGGAGAGCATGCGTCGGCGTCGGCTTTGGGGCCTGTTATCCATTGGTGGGTCCTGTTCCCCGATGGCAGCGGCAGTGGCAGTGGCTTGGGGAATGGCAGGGAGAAAGAAAGAAAGGGGGCAGGCAGGGAAACAGAAGGAAAGAAGAGAAACAGAAAAAAAGAAAGAAAGGTCAGGGAGAGAGGAAGAAAAAGTTGGGGGAGGGAATGAGGTGTGGAGGAGAGAAAGCATACAGGCTGATAGAAGGGAAGAAAGATTGGATGCACAGTCAGAAGAAGAAAGTGCAACCAGAAATCACCAGACAAGGTAGGAAAAATGATTTTATTTTAAACTAGCTGATGACCCGGCGTTGCACGGGTATTTAATTATAGCAATAACACTGTAAATGGATTCAAATAAAGATACTTTATAGTGGTGAATGAAATTATTTTTTAACAGCTTAATAAAAAGTACAATATTCAAATTATAATGTGAAATATTTGACAAAATGAATACAATACAACTAACGCAAAACGTGATTATAAACAACAATTTTAGTTTCACCTCCTGGAGCAAGAACATATAAATTCTTGGGTGAACCCACCCTTGAGCAAGCAACATAGAGTTGTGGGCCGCGAGACCCCCAGAACATATCACCCCAGGTAGTGAGGGATCTGCATACCAAGTTTCGTTCAAATCGGTCAAGCCGTTTTTGAATTACTGTGAGAATGGCAGCTTTTTACATATTTTCCATTGACATGAATTGGTGAAATCTGATTTTCTGTTTGTAACTCCGCCCACGTGTGCAGGTGGGCCGCGAGACCCCCAGAACATATCACCCCAGGTAGTGAGGGATCTGCATACCAAGTTTCGTTCAAATCGGTCAAGCCGTTTTTGAATTACAGTGAGAATGGCAGCTATTTACATTTTTTCCATTGACATGAATGGGAGAAATCTGATTTTCTGAATGTAGCTCCACCCACGTGTGCAGGTGGGCCGCGAGACCCCCAGAACATATCACCCCAGGTAGTGAGGGATCTGAATACCAAGTTTCGTTCAAATCGGTCAAGCCGTTTTTGAATTACTGTGAGAATGGCAGCTTTTTACATTTTTCCCATTGACATGAATGGGAGAAATCTGATTTTATGTTTGTAGCTCCACCCACGTGTGCAGGGGGCCGCGAGACCCCCAGAACATATCATCCCAGGTAGTGAGGGATCTGCATACCAAGTTTCGTCCAAATTGGTCACAGTGAGAATGGCAGCTTTTTACATTTTTTCCATTGACATGAATGGGTGAAATCTGATTTTCTGTTTGTAGCTCCGCCCACGTGTGCAGGAGGGCCGCGAGACCCCCAGAACATATCACCCCAGGTAGTGAGGGATCGGCATACCAAGTTTCGTTCAAATCGGTCAAGCCGTTTTTGAATTACTGTGAGAATGGCAGCTTTTTACATTTTTTCCATTGACATGAATGGGTGAAATCTGATTATCTGTTTGTAGCTCCGCCCACGTGTGCAGGTGGGTCGCGAGACCCCCAGAACATATCACCCCAGGTAGTGAGGGATCTGCATACCAAGTTTCGTTCAAATCGGTCAAGCCGTTTGTGAATTACTGTGAGAATGGCAGCTTTTTACATTTTTTCCATTGACATGAATGGGTGAAATCTGATTTTCTGTTTGTAGCTCCGCCCATATGTGCAGGAGGGCCGTGAGACCCCCAGAACATATCACCCCAGGTAGTGAGGGATCGGCATACCAAGTTTCGTTCAAATCGGGCAAGCCGTTTTTGCGTTGGCAGCTCTTTACATTTTTTCCATTGACATGAATGGGTGAAATCCGATTATCTGTTTGTAGCTCCGCCCACGTGTGCAGGTGGGCTGCGAGACCCCCAGAACATATCATCCTGGGTAGTGAGGGATCTGCATACCAAGTTTCGTTCAAATCGGTCAAGCCGTTTTTGCGTGATCGCGGCACATACATACATACATTTGCCGGCGTATAAGATGACTTTTCAGTACCTTAAAATCCTCCCCAAAGTCGGGAGTCGTCTTATACGCCGGGTACTGTTTACATCACAGTTCTTCAACCGCCGGTCCGCGGACCGGTGCCGGTCCGCAGAAAATTCCTGCCGGTCCGCACAGGACCGGCGAGATGGACCCGTTAAATTTTCTGCCCCGATGGTGTTTGCAGAAATCTTCTGTTCCTCCCAGCCTCGGGCGATCAAGACAGGCGGTCATTCCCTCTGTGAGTCTCGCCTATGCGGAAACAGGAAGTTGAAACAAAATAGGCGGGACTCAGAGAGGGAATGTCCCGACGTTTGCAGCCTGTCTTGATCGCTGCCCCTGCTGAGTCGCCGAAGAGGGCCGCGGGGAAAGTGCAGGCAGAGAGAAGATGGTCAGCGTGCGCGGGGAGGTCAGTGTGTCGATTGGGGCCATCAGCAGCGTTTGTGCTGAGTCTGCCCACGTGCAGGATGCGGCGGGTAGGGGCCTCCGACTCGTCTTGGGCGGCTGGGCCTGCGGTGCAAAGCTGTTTTTGCCGGCTTGGGGGGGGGGGGGGGTCGCGAATGTGCAGGGCACAGCAGGAGTAAGATCATGGGGAGCCTTCAACAGTGGCTGTCTCCTCTCCTAGCAGCTCTGTACTTACCAGGGCAGTGATTCACTTTGGCAACTTCCCCTTTCCTCAGAGGCGGCAACGGACCCAAGGCTGCCTAAGGAAATCACTGCTGCAGGCAAGTACTGAGAGCTGCTGGAAGGAGAGGAAGCCACTGTTAGAGGCTGGGAAGCTGATGGATAAAGGGAGAGCTGCTACTGCACCTGGAGAGAGGTAGAAAGAGAGATGCTGCTGGGAGGGGAAGAGGGAAAGAGTTGGGAAGAGAGCTACTGTTGGATAGGGGGGAGGAGGGAAGGGAGAAGGTAAAAAGGAAGGAAACAGCTGGCAGGGAGATTAGAGGAGGGAAAGGGGAGAGACAGGAATGAGAAAGTAGAGAGAGATTGATGCTGGAAATGGGGTCAGCAGAGAAATGAGAGAGGGATAAAGATGCTAGATCTGGTGTAGGAGAGATAAAAATGAAGAAAGCAGTGAAGCTGGAATGAATGATGTAAAAAGGAGAGAGGAGGCACAGGCTGGATGGAAAGGGGAGAGGGGCATAGAAAGAAGTCAGATACATATGGAAGGGGGAGAGGCCAGACAGTGGATGGAATGGGCAGATGCTGGAAGGAAGAGTGGAAAGAAGATGAAAGCAGAGACCACAAAAGGTAGAAAAAAATCATTTTATTTCTATTTTGTCATTACAATATATCAGATTTGAAATATATATCCTGCTAGAGACATAACTGTGGACTGCAAAGCCTAACACTATTCCTGTCATGTGTGACTGCAGTATTCTGTTAGCATGATATTTCTGTGTAGCATTCTGTAATAATTTGGCTTGTTCAGTTTTCTTGATAGTAGAGGGGATATATGTGAAGGGGAGGGGAGACAGGGGTTTTGTTGGTCCTTGTTCTGAATATTTATATTTATAAAATGACAATTGTACAGAATATTGTTTCTTTTTATACTTTAATAAAATACGTTCAATATAAAATCATAACTGAGGCTTGTGCAGATGGGATCAGATGGTTTGTGGGGACCGAGCTTGCGGAGATGGGGCGAAAATGTGTTTTTTAAAATTTCGGTCTTAGTAGTTTGCCGGTCCACAAAATAATTCTTTTATTTCTGCCGGTCCACGGGTGTAAAAAGGTTGAAGAACACTGGTTTACATGCCCTTACTTTACATGCCCTAACATCTCCTTCCTTACCTCCTTACGGTGCTTACGGTACTAGTAAACCTGCCGGGACATCAGCGGGGCCATGGCGGGACATCAGTGTGACAAGGGTGCCAGCTCCTTCATCCTGCGCAGCGGGAAGCAGCGGCGCTCTGGCTCCACCCCTTTTCTCTTTACTACGTCTCTCGCACATGCGGCCGTGTGTGGAGTCTAGCCCTTAAGGAAGTTGCGGGGGCGAACAGGAGGCTTTTGAAGGCTTTTAAAGGGAAACTGTCATGCCAGCAAACTTGCTAGGGACTTGCCCGGCACTTGCTCTCTCCCTCTATGTGTTATCTTCCTTCTATCATTGACAGTTTCAGTTTGGTTAACAGTTTAGAAAACAAATAGCATGGCAGCTCCCATGGGTTTATTGTTCTATTCAGCTTTAGTGAATTAATTAAAATTGTTGAAATAAATTCTGATGTTCTTTTAAGTTTTATTTGTTGTGCAGAAGGTGTGCGGAAGACGGGGTAGTCTTATACGGCGAGTATATAACAAACTCTATATTTTAACTGTAAAAGTTGGGGGATCGTCTTATACGCCGGCAAATACGGTATATAGATTTAGCAAAGTGGAGGCAGTATTACCACAGTTTTCAAAGGAATTTGCCCAAATAACTTAATAGTTAACTGGGTAAATTCCCAGAGATGAAAACTTCCCTTCACTTACTATGCACAGTTCTGAATTTATATCTGCTGTCTATATTTTACAATAGGGTCACCTTTTACTAAACCGCAATAGTGATTTTTAGCGCAGGGAGCCTATGAGCGTCAAGAGCAGCGCTGGGCATTCAGCGCAGCTCCCTGCGCTAAAAACTGCTATTGTGGTTTAATAAAAAGGATGGAGGGTATATTTGTCTATTTTTGAATGCTATAAAAACCAAATACAGAGATAGACTGAGAGCTGTTGACGAAGAGCTACGTGTGTGTCTTTCTTCGATTCCAGCCAGAATATCAGCTTTGTGTTCAGCCAAACAGGCCCAGGTTTCGCACTGAATAAAGTATTTTATAATTTTTCACTATTCTGTTTACTTAATATTTCATAATAAAGTAATTATAAAATACTTTCTTTGTGTTTATTTGATTCCTATTCAAGAGAATTACTTTATATATAGTCAATATAGGCACAGAGTTAAATTTTTTAACATTTTCTAATGGTGGTGTGCCTCGTGATTTTTTTCATGAAACAAGTGTGCCTTTGCCCAAAAAAGGTTGAAAAACACTGTTCTAGCAGACTGCAGCAGAAATTGAGAATATGATCCCTGGGTCCAAATTCACAATATGCACTGACAACAGTCTACTTACATATGTGCTGACTACAGCCAAACTCAATGCTACTGGTTATAGGCAGCTTGCTGCACTGGCTACATTTGACTTTTTGTTTGAAATACTGCCCGGAAAGAGTAAAGATTGATGCTGATGCACTATCAAGGAGAATGTACAGCAGTAATTCTTCTGACCCATGGGTGCAAGTACCAGAAGATGGGGTCAGAGCCTTGTGGCATCCTACTAGTTAGGGTAAAGCAGTTACCTCACTGGGATTGTTTGTCACCATCCTACCTGTGGCATATACCATCTATTAAATGTGAAAATGTACAGTGCTGTGTTTGCCTTACATAGGTCAGTGCTATATAAGTGATAAATACCGTGTTTCCCCGAAAATAAGCCCTACCCCAAAAATAAGCCCTAGTTAAGATCCATGACACTAGTGCTTTCCCTTCCTCTCCTCCACTCTACCTCCAAAAACAGTGGCAGGGGCCCGATTACCTGCGGGTGAGGATGAGTGCTGTGGAGAGACTGGCTGCAGACAAGGCCAAGTACGGGAAGAGCCAGAGGCCAATAGTCACCGCCGCCAGCCCCAACTCGCTGTGAGAAAGCAGTGGCAGCAGTAGCAGCGAGGGCTACTTAGGCAGCGCCAAAAAGACCCATGGTAGCCCCCAACTCACTGGTCATGTACCGGTGGGGAGCAGAAAGCTAGAGCACCGGCAGTGGCTGGTAGAGACCCCTCTGCAGACTGCGGGCTCCGGCGGTCCAAGGTCTGGTACGCAACAACTTTGATGCTGTAGCCGAGCTTGTGACCCTGCGCAGGTTCTACTTCAGCGTGGCAACGTCAAAGAACGGCTTAAGTCGGCAGAGCTGCAACGAGGAGGAACTCAGCAAGCAGCTCCACAACAGTAAGAGTAAGGCTTCGCAGATATGTCATGCTCAAGGAGGGAGGGTCGGTGAGGTTCCACTGCTGCTACTACTACCCATATTTTCCCGAAAATAAGCTCTAGTGTCTTTTTTGGAGCACAAATTAATATAAGACCCTGTCTTATTTTCAGGGAAACACGGTAGTAGTGGTAGTAGTAATATCAACAGCCTAAGTTGGTTTACTTTCTTTAAGTAAATCTGACCTGCAGAAGGCCAGGAGAAATGATTCAGGTTTAGAGCCAGTGTGGAAAGCAAAGAAGTACTGCAAACTTATTGAGTCTATAATGTCAAATTACCCGGACGTAACTCTTCTGTTTTGTGAATGGAACCATCTGGTTATGTCAGATGATTTGTTATATCAAACCACCCAAGATGCCACCAGCTGCCCCCAAAAACAGTTGGTCTGCCAGATCTGATATTTCTGTCTCCTTCCCCTCCATGCTCTGGCATCTCTGTCTTCTCTATTTTCTGTTTCTGCCTAAATTAAATTCTCTCTTACTATTCAGTCCTCAGTTTCCCTCTTTTCACTGTGTCTACCCACAGATTGCCACCCCTTTTCTTCACCTCTTCAAAATCTCACTAACTCTCTTCTTCCCCCATCCAGCTTCTTATATTGCCACCATCTTGACTCCTTGCATGGCATTTTTCTATCCCTCCCTCCCTTCCTCCCATCCCCCCATGCAGTAGAACCCTTGAGCAGCAACTTTCTATTACCCCCCGCCATGCAGCTAAACCCCTGCTAACCCTCCTATCTTTCCATCTCTCCCTCCCATCCGAACCCCGCCGACCCTCCCACTGCAAGATGACCGACAAACCTCCCTCCAGCAGTGTCGGCAGCATCAGTGATGGGGCAAAGGGAATCACCGGTGGGAGAAGGCCACAAAGCAGCCTGTTTAGAGTGCTGCCGGCGAATCCAAGGAAGCAGTCAGGGAGTGTCAGGGACATTTGGGAGGGGCTTTGGGGTTGCACTGGCAGGCCCCTCTGACATTTTCGGGCCCTAGGCCCATTCCATTTAATCTGGCCCTGTCTACCACCATTTTGTAAAAGAAGCCCTAAACCTGCTTATGGGCTGTTGAGTCTGTAATGAGAAGGCTTTGAAGGAGGATACAGCTAACTTTGTGTGAGTTGTGGGTCAAGAACTTATCTGATATCTGCTGGTTCTCATGATTTATTGAGATTTCTAAATTAACCCCCCTCCCCCAATTTTTATCAAGCTGAATTAGAGGTTTTTAGTGCAGCCCGATGAGGTAAGTACTCTGACATCCATAGGTATTCTATGAGCGTTGGTGCATTTACCACACCGGCCTACACTAAAAACATATAGCACAGCTTGATAAAAGTTTGGAGTTATATATCAAAGGAAAATTCATAACAACTTTTAAAGTGTGTTTCAGAATTTAAACTGGATTTTTGTGACTCCTGTTGCTAAAAGGAAGTAATAAGTACTGGGAAATTTTAATCCCTACACTGTGTAAGACCACTGATTCAACTCAGATTGTCTGATATTATTGATGTTTAAAATAAACGCTTTATATTTAATTTAGCATTCAGCTTCTTTTTCTGCTGTAGTGTTGGAGTTCATTCCTGCAGTCTTTTCTGATTACTAATCTGCTGACACCTTAACCAGTATATACAGTTGTGGGAAGCTTGGAGAATCTGAAACAATTTTTAGAAGCTAAATTTTATTTTGAGAACTGAAGGTCTTAAGCTTTAAGAATGATCTCTTGACTTAGAATTCTAAGAAGTTCTATGGTGCAGAGCTGTTTCCAGTCAATATTTCTGATATACTATCAGGCTCTGTGTGTGAGACTGTTTCTGAGGAATTTCATTATTTCTGAATCAAAAATACAGTACTTGGATATACAAATAAAACTGAGGTGGCTCAGATATTGTGTAAATATATGTGTTCAAACTCTGTGAGCTAATTTCATATCAGAAGCATTTTGTTTTTGGTTTTCATTAAAGTATCAGCTTAGGGATTAAAGCATTATCTGTTCTTTTGCACATTTAGTTAGAAATATATAGCCTTAACCTAAGAAGACACTGACTTTAGCCTGCATTCATCCAGGGAAGTTAGGGTTTTGCTTCCTTTCATTTGTTTACAGATAGGATAGTATCAAACATCTGGATCTTCATAGAAGCTGCTGGTTCCAGACACGTAACAACAATAAAGCCCCTGGGAAAAAAAACGATACTTGAAAGTCACAATACAAAAAGGAGGGGTTTGCCTTAGATATTGTATATCATATAGAATAACAGTCACCACCAAAGGCTCCTTTAACTAAGGCGCGCTAGGGCTTTAACACGCATAATAGCGCACACTACATTGCAGTGCGTGCTAGACCTTAATGCCAGCATTGAGCTGGCATTAGTTTTAGAAGCATATCATGCGGTAATTTCCTGCATGCGCTAAAAACACTAGCGCACCTTAGTAAAAGGAGCCTCAAGTTCCACACATAAAATTAAATAATCAAACTTTTTAGATATTTAAATATTTAAATAGTGAAGGAGCACCTTCAGTGTGGGGTTGTAGCTCTAAAGAACTGCTCAGCTGAGTGTTCTAATGCTCTTGATAATACAGAGCCAGCACTACTAAAAGGGTCAGCTACACACCATCATCGGGCCGCTCCAAGTGTGCAATTTGTGCAATAAATTAATTAAGTGAAAAATATTCACGTCAAAGAAGTGACAAAGAAATAACTTCCATATGACATACAAGACCCCACTAATGCTAATCCCGCAGACCCACAGGTGATCAAATTGAAAAATTAATACAAGTACTTAGCTGGGTGTAAAGCTAATAATGGAAAAGTGCATTAATGTTCATAGATGATTTGTGCATTCTATTTCTGTGTCCAACTACGGTCCAACCAAGCTGGGTTTCAGGACAAGACACTCCTTCATCAGGGACCAGACCAGAAAAATAGAAACGCTGTGGAGTCTGGGTGTGAGAGGGCCTCACGGCGTTTCTATTTTTCTGGTCCGGTCCTTGATGAAGGGGTGTCTTGCCCTGAAATCCAGCCTAGGGAGGCATGTATAGCCACCTAAGCAAGCTTAACGCTACTTCTGGGTCAAGGCATACCTACACCTAGCCTAATGGCGAACTTAGGCTGGCCTAAGGCCTAGGCTTCCGGAGGTGTCTACAATGTACACAGCCTGTCTCAGGAGGTTTTAAAAAAACACAAACAAACATGCGTCCCGATTGGCTGGTTAGGCAGCAGTTGTTTATAGAGTGCTCAGCCCCGAGCCCATCTTTATTACCCCAGAGTAGGCAAAACTGTAGAATTCTTTACCCATTCTAGTTTGTGTATATCAGAGACTAAGCCAGTATTTAAGACTGTTGTTTATTAAGGTCTTCAGTACTTTAAGGAAAAGGAAAACCCTGCTGGCATCAGCTAATCCATATGTACCATTAAAGTGTACAATATACTTTGAAATATATCTACAAATGTCATGAATAAATTATGAAAATGAGAAAAGCAAACATTTATTTTTAAAAAACAAACATTTATTTAAAAAAAACAAAAATTATCTCCAGTATTTGCAAAAGAAGCGAGAATGTTATTTTATGCTAGAATATAATTTCACATATCAGTTATTTATACAGGCAAACAGATATTTGAATCAATTAACATTACGAAATTGTAAAAACCTGTCAATTATTTGAGATCTTGATTTACAAGCAATTTATTAGTGATTTTAATTCTTCATTAAGAAAATCCATGTGTGGCTTGTAATCAACAACATTGTCTTACAACTACTAAATTATTATTTGCAAGTTTAAAAAAAAAATCAAAACAAACATAAGTGATGACATGTTAGAGGACAATTGAAGAAGTATGTCTAGGAAATATTCAAGAAAATATGTCACTGTGAAGCTCTACCACAGTACTGCCATCATTCTCATCCTTAGCCAGCCACCTTGAAAAGAAGAAAATAGACAATTGGCGTAATATAAAATGAGGGTGATGTTACAATAGCCACCTATTTGGGGCTTTTTAATAAAGTGAACATAGATGCCTATGTGTTTTTATAAAATATCTTCACAATTCCTGTAGTAACAGGTTACTACAGAAATGTGTTGAAGTGTTTTGCGGTATTTTTCATATTTCTACATACTAAACCATGCATTATTCAAATTTTAAGAATATTTCTCTGAGGGGGTGTGGTATGGTCATAGAGGCATTAATCAGGCAGGGGTGTCAAAGTCGGTGGTTGAGGGCCGCAATCCTGTCGGGTTTTCAGGATTTCCCCAATGAATATGCATGAGATCTATTTGCATGCACTGCTTTCAATGCATATTCATTGGGGAAATCATGAAAACCCGAATGGATTCCGGCCCTTGAGGACCGGAGTTGCCCACCCCTGGCCTATGTCAAGAAATCATAGTCAAATGGCCTGAAATAGGTTTCAATGTGGTTTACAAGAACTACAATAAAAAGAAGCAGAGAAAAAAAAGAGGAAAAAGACACTTTTGGGATAAATGAATAATGCAACTTGTGCTCAATCTTGCAAACTGATTTATTTTTCCACCCCACCCGCATTGGGCCACTAATGTGCAGTCCGATACTCCCGGGCATCCATTTAAAGCACTTGAGTTCCTGAATAAATTAATGTAAACCATTCTGAGCTGTCTTGGGAGAACAGTATAGAAAATTGAATAAATAATTAAACATGGAAAATGCTTTATATAATTATCCTCTCTACCCTAATAGATCTAATTTAACTGCCTCAGTTTTAGGAACCTAAGTGACACTTAATTTTAGGACAAAAAGTGTCTAAAGTAGAATACCATATCAACTACAAAATTCACTTAATACTGACAGGTTATATCCAGATCACACGTGTTCAGAGTCACAAAATCAAGAGTTAAAGGAAGACCTGTAACGGGTATCAGACCACCCAACAAACACCTTATGTTTGTCGGAAAAATTCCTCATTTACCCAACGGTGCCTCCACCTCCTGTTTTGTTCATTATTTAGGCTTTTTATCAAACAATTTTTTTCATTGCTTATTTCACTATTGGAATTCTTTTATATTCTTTTATATTATGCATATCTCATATGAAAAACCTTTTACTTAGCTTTTTTGCATTGCAATCCCCAAACGCCAACGCGTTTCGATAATCTTTATCAAGACGAAAATGGGGAAAATTTATGCAGAACAAACGTCACATACCAACCATCGGCAAAAAAAGCCTTTTTTTGCCGATGGTTGGTATGTGACGTTTGTTCTACATAAATTTTCCCCATTTTCGTCTTGATAAAGATTATCGAAACGCGTTGGCGTTTGGGGATTGCAATGCAAAAAAGCTAAGTAAAAGGTTTTTCATATGAGATATGCATAATATAAAAGAATATAAAAGAATTACAATAGTGAAATAAGCAATGAAAAAAATCGTTTGATAAAAAGCCTAAATAATGAACAAAACAGGAGGTGGAGGCACCGTTGGGTAAATGAGGAATTTTTCCGACAAACATAAGGTGTTTGTTGGGTGGTCTGATACCCGTTACAGGTCTTCCTTTAACTCTTGATTTTGTGACTCTGAACACGTGTAAAGTAGAATACATCATATGGTGGAACACAGTCTGTTTCACTACCAAATTTGAAAGTGTTATAGCAGAGAAACACAATTCTACTCATGCATACCTGAAAATATGGAATCCTGTTAATTCCTATTGTAAATGAAATTAGACCGTTGGCATTCCGATTTTGAGTCATGTCATCCAGTTACATAATGTTTTACACTTCTCCCTCCGTATTCGTGGAGGATGCGGGCGCGAATACGGAAAAACCGCGAATAACTTTTTTAATGTTATTCTGGTTTTTAGAAAAAGCCTTCCATTTTTATTACTGGAACTGTGAATAACTTTTCTACAGCGATTTCAGGGCAGGCAGGCAGGCAGGCAAGCAGCGATTTCTGGGCAGGCATGCTGGTTAGAAGCCTTTCTCCCTATGGATGCCGGGAAGCAGCATTTTTCTCAGTGCACACTAGGAAGCATGGAAGCAGCAAATTTGTGGGAGAAAGCATGGTTGCAGCGATTTTCAGAGTGAATGGTAAGCGATACACTTTTTTATCGGTACAGTAAAAGGAAAAATAACTTTAATGATGATGTAATTTTTGGGGGTGGAGTCAGCTTCCGAAAAATCATGAATAAGCGAATCCGCAGTTACAGAAACAGCGGATACGGAGGGAGAAGTGCATTTCTATTATGACTAGGCACTAGACGTGTCTTGTCATGATGCTCTTTTAGGGAAATTGTTTCTCATCCTTTAGTAATATGCTGCTGGAGTTTGTGCTAGTTTTTGTCACATAAGATAGGCATTGATCAATCAGGAATATTTGCTCTCTATATGATTACTGTTATTATTCATGCAACTTGATGGTATCATGTCTTAGTTACCATTTGTGTACCAATAAAACCTTTGAACTAAAAAAAAAGCGTCCGCACTTTCTAAAGCCTTGGAGCCACAGTTGAACCAGTCTGTGTCTGAATTTAAAAGGGCCTGGAATAGGCACGTGGGATCTCTCAGAGAGAGAGAAATGGTTACTGCGGATGGGCAGACTAGATGGGCCATTTGGCCTTTATCTGCCATCAGGTTTCTATGTTTTTATGAACCATCTATGTTATGGGGTTCACCTACCACTGAAAACTAGCCCCATAGCCCATAGGAATAAAGAACTGGTAAAGCAGTGGTCTCCAACACGAGGCCCCAGTCCTCCATTGCAGCCCTCAAACAGTTGGCTGAAATACTCTTCAAATCCTGTAAATGTGTTCATTTCAATATTGCCTACTTGATATAGCAAACAATCTCTTAAGTGTGTTACTCAGGTGTCTCATTTATGGAATTTTCTACTATTGACGATCCAAAATAAAGTGAGTTTTTAAAACATATCCTCAAAGTGTTGTAGAATCAACATTAGTATTAATTTTTAATGTTTAATACCCAGTCTGAATAAGCAAGTCAAAGCGGTTTACAAAATTAAACTTGAAATCTTGTGATGGCCCTCAGAGCTTTCTCATATTCACACTGCAGCCCTCTTGTAAAAAAATGGAGACCACTACGGTAAAGCATACTGACCTCTTACATGAAAAGCTATATGTTTCATCTGTTGATAGATCTGTGATTTCTACTCTTTCAAGAAACCATCCACTTCCTGAAATAAAAAACAAACACATATATTTTTTAACAGATAAGGTATGTATCTAATTTGTAAACCGCATAGCCAATATGTGGTATATAAATTTTTAAATAAATAAATAAACACAAAGAGAGTCTTTCACTACCATTTAGTACATTATCTCCCAAGGGGCCTATTTTATTCCTGTGGACCCTGAAGCAGTTAACAGAAGGTAATCATTTTGTAAAAGACCCCAAAGTTATGTGGTTTTTTTTTTACAATTTGGGTCTAAAGCCATAAGCTTGCAATAGAGCTGCCTGTTGACACTTAATCCCCCCTCCCGTTTTACCAAACCATAGCGTGATTTTTAGTGTTGGCCATGGCAGTAACAGCTCTGAATCTCATAGAATTCCTATGAGCATTGGAGCTGTTACTGCTGTGGCTCAAGCACTCTTCCAACCGGCGACGGGACAAAAGCGCGCCAGACAAAGGCGCGCCGATATTACAGAGCAGACAATTGAGCACAAGACTCCAGCATGCCACCCTAAAAGTTTATTTTAAAGAGCTCCGAGGGTGTGTGTGTGTGGGGGGGAACCCCCTTTACTTAACAGTGTTCGCGCTGCCGTTGGAGAGGGGTGTAACCCCCCACATTATACAGAAAACTTAACTTTCCCTCTAAATGATAGGGGAAAAGTTAAGTTTCCTCTATAATGGGGGGTTCCAACTCCCCAAAACTCCCCCCAACGGCAGCACGAACACTATTGAGTAAACTGGGGGGGGTTCCCCCCTCACCCCCCCTCCTCGGAGCTCTTTAAAATAAACTTTTACGGTGGCACACTGGAGTCTTGCGCTCAATTGTCTGCTCTGTAATGTCGGCACGCCTTTGTCTTGCGCGCTTATGACTGTGAACCCTTCCAACCTCCCAGTCCAAAGGAGAAGTTGGCCAAGAGTTGTATGTGACTCACAACAGTTGCACATGGCAATGGAGAAGTTTTCTGAGGTACATGTATGGCATTTGTAAAATACAGAATACATGTGCTAGGTGCCTATACTTTGGAAGGATCAGTGGTGCAGGCTGAGAAGAGTAAGAATGTGTGAACAGATTTTCTTTCTGTTAGTGAATGAAGTAGATATGATGATCATTAAGAGGTCATCTAACAAACCATTTAAAATGAATCAGCCTTTATGGCTGCTCCTGCCCTAATGGCATGGAGAATGCTTCTTACACCCAGCTTTCAGCCCAGATCTTCTGCATGCATCCAGCTCCTACTTCACGACTTCTTCTAGAGTCCCATGGGAGGATAGTCCACCTCTTTTCATTCTGCTCTCTCAGAGCCAGCTGGCGGAGATGGAGCATTTGGTTCCAGCCTTTCAGGAGCAGGGAAATTGAAGCTGTTGTGGTACTGTCCCAAGCTGGCCTGGCTTAGTTGAGGACATAGAATTAGAAGCTGACTAAGACTGTGGGTAGTGAGAATGACTGGGGTTTATTTTTATTTTTGTTGGGCTTAATTTTGTTATTTATTTTTAGGATTTTTTATTTGGGATTCTTCAATATTGAAGTTTTCCCTTCTACTGTGCATTTTACACACCTATAGTATTGAATTTATGATATTATCTTTTCCCTCTTCCTTCTCTTTATATAGATAAATGTAAGTAATTATTTATTTCATAGGTACAATAGTTAAAATTGTGAGCCCGTTGGGACAGAGAGGGAAATTCAAAGTACCTGATTAGATTTTTGACCATTACTTAAGTCAATTTAATTGTTTTGTAAACTGCTATGAATCCTTTGGGAGATTTAGCAGTATATAAGACACCACATTAAATTAAATTAAAATTATTTGATCATTGCCTTCAACGAAGGCAGTGATAGATTCCTGTTCCTCTGTGGTTATTTTCAGCTTGCAGAGGATGTGGCATTGGTAATTCAGACAATTATGAAAAGGACTTAGTATACTGTAGGTATAGTTCCATTAACTTCCATTAAAAATTCAAATGTGGATCTATCTGTGCTAGGAAGTTATTGCCCTATTTTAATATTACCAATACCGTGAAAGGTTATAGAGAAGGTGGTGTTCAAACAGCTCATTGATTTTTTCATTTGTGGAAGAGACTGGATCCATATCAGTATGACTTCAGAAGGGGGCAGTATAGAGACATTGGTTTCAACGCTTGATTAACTGCAATGTGGAATATAAGGGGTGCTGAAAAGTTCTCAGCCCAACCAATCAACTTCCTAAATTCTGAGCGTTATTTTGCCACTGCTGCTTATAAGAGTGCTATTTTATTTCGTTAAGTGCCAATTTGCAGAAACAAAATTCTACATTTTTGACATTGTTTCAGATCATTGAACCAAAGCCACGTCATTTTCTTCTTGGTTGGGCTAAGAACTTTGCAGGACCCCCTTTTAGACAGCAAAGCATTTCTGTGTACAATTCTGAAGGCCACACCTTCAAAAAGATTTTAAAAGGATGGAATTGGTCTAGATTCTAGAAGAAGGCTACTAAAACGATGTGTGGTCTTCATCATAAGGCTTATGGGGACAGACTTAAAGATCTCAATCTGTATACTTTGGAGGAAAGGTGGGAGAGGGGAGATATGAAAGCGATGTTTTTAAAAAATTATTATTTATTTTGGAATTTATACATACTTCACAAGATAAACTCTTGTTTTAAGAAATATAGATGATAAAAATAATAATACAAATTAGCAATTGCTGCTAAGCCAGAAAATAATAAACAATCTTTCTTAGAGCACTAAATTAGAAAGAGGTAGAGAAGAAAAGAAAAAGGAGTGAAGAGAAACTCCAGTAGAAGAAAAGATAAAAATATCAACACAAAGGCATAGGCTTAACAACCCAATCCCATTATCCTAATTGCCATTCATTGAATCTTTCCAGCTGCCAAGTTTTTCAAGTCCAGAAAAGCTCGCAATTGGTCTGGAGTATAGAAGACATATCGTACTCCCAAATATTTTATCAAACATTTGCATGGATATGCAAGTAGAAATGTTGCTCTGAGAGTCAATGTCTCAGCACCCATTGCTAAAAATAACTTCCTCCACTCCTGTGTAGTTCTTGTGATATCAGGGAATATTGAAACCTTTTTCCCATAATACAAAGTCTGAGGGTTACGAAAGTAAAGCCTCATAATAAGATTTACATCTTGTTCAAAGACAAGTGAAATAAGCAATGTAGCCCTTTCTGTAGAATCAGACAATGTTGTTTTCAATAATTCTGTTACATTTAAAGACTTTTCTAATTGTGAAGGTGTTTCTACTTCTGGTGTAGAGTCATCTTTTTTTTCTTAAGAGGTAGATAATAAATTCAGTTCACTGGCGGAATATGTTCAGAGGAAATATTTAGAACTTCTATTAAGTATTGCTTCCACATATCTAAAGGCGCCACACCAAAAGCCTTTGGAAAATTAAAAAAATGAAGATTAAGTCTTCGATTATGATTCTCTATCTGTTCAATTTTCCTGTTCAAAAGTAACCTCTCCTTAACCAGGTTGTTAGTTACGGCCTGGATACTAACAACATTGCCTTTTACATTACCAATTTCTGAGGACAATTCTTCTTTAGTTGCTGTTAAAGCTTTCCTCAAGACATTAACAGTAATTACCAG
Source organism: Geotrypetes seraphini (assembly GCF_902459505.1). Classification (NCBI taxonomy): domain Eukaryota; kingdom Metazoa; phylum Chordata; class Amphibia; order Gymnophiona; family Dermophiidae; genus Geotrypetes; species Geotrypetes seraphini. The sequence goes on from NC_047085.1 coordinate 117,672,185, forward strand.
GGTGGATATTTCCTGGACTGACCTGGCCACCAGAGAGTTCAACCCCTCAAAAGATTCCCATATCTTCTCAAGGGTAGTCGCCGTCGTTTTTGATGATACAGAGCCGGGAACCGAACTGGCATTCAAATTTCCCTGTTCGCTGCAAATTCTCTCAAGTTCAGCCCTCTGCATCGAGGTTTCCCCTGTCTTCACTTCGGCGCAAGGTTCACCCACCAGGCTCACGAGCTGAGCAGGGTGCGGCGGCGGAATGGATGCTAAAGGGGAGAGAGATATCTCCAGCTCCGAATCTCCTGCCTCTCTTCCAGCTGAAGAACGCTCGGGCACACCTCCAGGTATTTCTGTAGGATTGAGGGAGACTGTTGTGAAATCAAGCATAGTTCTTTGCATTGGGGTAGACGTCCTCACTGCAGTGGGTTCGGGACGGACACTACCCTTCCGTTTAGAGTGTGGCATCTTTGGAACTCCTCCAAAAAAGAAACGCTACCGATTCCGATGTTACAACAGACTCCAGGCTGCCGCCATCTTGATTCTTCTCCACCGTTAGCAATGTTTAAATCCAATTTAGAAACATAGAAACATAGAAAGATGATGGCAGAAAAGGGCCATAGCCCATCAAGTCTGCCCACTCTATTATCCCTCCCCAAACTACCCTCCAAGGGGTCACTCACAGGTGGCATCACCTCTACACTACCCTCGTAGAGATCCGACAAGGGCATCCCATTTTTTCTTAAAATCTTGTATGCTGTTGGCCACGATCACCTGCTCCGGGAGTTCGTTCCAATGGTCTACCACTCTTTCTGTGAAGAAGTACTTCCTCGGTAAGATTTTCACTTTATGCTACCCCCTTTATGGAATAGCAGGTCTGTCTTGAGGCTCACCATTTTTTTTTTTTGCTTAAACATATGTTGGGTTTTTAAAAAAAAAATTATCTTTATTAGCAACTGCAAAGGAGCATACACCCATAAGCAGAGTAATATTATAAGTGGAAAGGGGCACATAGGGCACAGTGCAAGGCAACTATCTATCATTACTGTGGCTAAGACTGTATGATGCTCTTGTCTATAGCAATGCAAATTTATGTTTATTGTGCAAGGTATTAATTCACAGTTCTAAGACACCACGGGTTAGTGAATTGCACTGTCAATTGAGCTGTGGTGAAATGGATAGTTACCGAGCTGCATTAAAATATCACATCATACATTTACTGCAGGGGTGTCCAATGTCGGTCCTCGAGGGCCGCAGTCCAGTCAGGTTTTCAGGATTTCCCCAATGAATATGCATTGAAAGCAGTGCATGCAAATAGATCTCATGCATATTCATTGGGGAAATCCTGAAAACCCGACTGGACTGCGGCCCTCGAGGACCGACATTGGACACCCCTGATTTACTGGGTGCTGTTGTATATGTCCTCTTAAATACTGGCCTGAATGTTTTTATTTAAAAAAAAAAAAGAGAGATACTAGCAAGTGTTATAAGAATCTGTATAATTTGGAAAATTAAGATACCAAATTAATCAAGGCAAATTCCTGAAATTGGTTTACTACATGTTTCCTTTGTGTCAAGTGTTATCTATAGTTAGAAGTTAATATAGATTAATTTCCATTCTGTGGCTGAGCAATAAAAATGCCGAGGTTCACAATTAATGCAAAGCTTTTTTGTAGGAAATATTGTGAGCTAAGTAAATCAATAAGAAGCATTATTCATTTCAAAGTGTAGATATTCTTTTAATTACAGAAAAATATTCTTCCAGCTCTGTGACTATCCTATGATCGTCTAATGTTGGGCACTTATTTTTCAGAAATAATATCTGGATATCTTTTGGACCAGTAGCAAGTAAATTTTAAATATATCTTCATGAGATGTTATAATAAACAATACTAAGTGCCTTTGTTTTCAGCTGTTCTTGGTTGAATATGTTCAAGGACCTTTCATGTATATACCTTAAAACTAATTAGGAAAAATTATTATTTTTTTCTGCTGAAATTAAAGTAGCTGCTTGTGCTTGCACTATTCCTAAGATTGCTTAATCCTGTATATTAGATTTTTAATCTTTGTGACACTGCAGACAAAGAACAAAAAGAAGGCTGCAAAAAATAAATTTACCACATTGTTCACAATACAGGAAAGTTCATCTCAGGTAATTCCCTAAGCCCAGAGATACTTATACATGCATGGGCAAAAGAATGCTAGAAAGCTTTTTACCAAGTAAATACCGATTTTGCAGGGTAAAAGTGTTGTCTGAAAACTGACCAATCCTAACCCAGCTAAAAGAAGGCATAGGGGTTCCACAATGCCCACAGTTCAAGCCAGATTAAGAATAGACCTTTCCAGTTATGTGTCTTGGGTAATGCTAGAAAGGAAAATCGGGGAGTAAACTAATAGAGCAGTGGGTTAAGAACCAGAATTCAAATCTCACTGCTGTTCCTTTTGAACTTGGACAGGTCATTTACCCCCCCCTCCCCCAATTCTATTTTAAAAAAAAGAGAATCCATATTTGTACTTAGCAGGAAAATTAGCATGTGCAAGTTAAAGGATAAAGTCAGTCATAAGTGTAAGTTAATTTAATAATAAGGATATAATTGTTATTAGCAAGCAATAGTAGGTAAACATGTCCTAATTGGTACTAATTAACAGTTACATACGCAACTGCCCTTAGTATTCTAGAAACTGTGCATGCAAATCTGTCATGCACAACTTTTAGGAGGTTTGGACATAGGAGTGGCATGGTGGTCAGGGATGTGCCAAAGTTATTATTACTACTAATAATTTCTATAGTGCTACTAGACATACGGAGCACTATATATCAAAATATAGAAGAGACAGTCCCTGCTCAATAAAGCTTACAATCTGGTCAGCACAGGCAAACTGGACAAGAAGGTGCATTAATACACAGTGCTCAGGAAAGGGGATTACAATGGGAATGATATAAGATCGATATTGGTGCTTAGAAGGTAGATTGGAGTTTGGAATTGAAAGCATCTTCAAAGAAGTGGGCTTTTGAGTCTGGATTTGAATATTGCCAAAGATGGAGCTTGACGTATCAAGTCTGTTCCAGGCATATCGTGCAGTAAAGTAGAAGGAAAGGAGTCTGGATTTGGCCGTTGAGGAGAAGGGTAAAGATAAGAGAGACTTATCTGATGAGTGGAGTGCCTGTGTGTGTGGTGGGGGGTGGGGGGGAGGGGGGTGAAAAGAGATGAGAAAGGAGAGAAGGAGAGATAATAAGGAGCTACGAAGTGAATATACTTGTAAGTCAGTAAGAGGAGTTTGAACTGTATGCAGAAATGGATAGGGAGCCAATGAAGTGAATTGATGATAATAATAATAATCAATATACAGTGGTGCCTCACACAACGGACGCCTCGCACAGCGCACGCTGCGCACAACGAACTTTATGTCTTGATTCGTACAACGAACTTCGTTTCACACAACGAAGTCGCCCGAGCTGCATCCTTCCGCGCAGGCACTGCGCTTAACTGCCCTCTCTCCGCCTGGCTCCCTCTTGCCCCCCCGACTCCCCGACACGATCGGGGCAAAAAGGAGCCCAAGCCCTCTTGCCCCGCCGATTCCCCAACTCCCCGACAATATCGGGCCAGGAGGGAGCCCAAGTCCTCCTGGCCACGGCGACCCCCTAACCCCACCCTGCACTACATTACGGGCAGGAGGGATCCCAGGCCCTCCTGCCCTTGACGCAAACCCCCCCTCCCCCCAATGACCGCCCCCCCCAAGAACCTCCGACCGCCCCCCCAGCCGACCCGCGACCCCCCTGGCCGACCCCCACGACACCCCAACCCCCTTCCCCGTACCTTTCTGTAGTTGGCCGGACAGACGGGAGCCAAACCCGCCTGTCCGGCAGGCAGCCAACGACGGAATGAGGCCGGATTGGCCCATCCGTCCCAAAGCTCCGCCTACTGGTGGGGCCTAAGGCGCCTGGGCCAATCAGAATAGGCCCGGGAGCCTTAGGTCCCTCCTGGGGGCGGGGCCTGAGGCACATGGGCCCAACCCGACCATGTGCCTCAGGCCCTGCCCCCAGGAGGAACCTAAGGCTCCCGGGCCTATTCTGATTGGCCCAGGCGCCTTAGGCCCCACCAGTAGGCGGAGCTTTGGGACGGATGGGCCAATCCGGCCTCATTCCGTCGTTGGCTGCCTGCCGGACAGGCGGGTTTGGCTCCCGTCTGTCCGGCCAACTACAGAAAGGTACGGGGAAGGGGGTTGGGGGTGTCGTGGGGGTCGGCCAGGGGGGTCGCGGGTCGGCTGGGGGGGCGGTCGGAGGTTCTTGGGGGGGGCGGTCGTTGGGGGGAGGGGAAGTTTGCGTCGAGGGCAGGAGGGCCTGGGATCCCTCCTGCCCCTAATGTAGTGCAGGGTGGGGTTAGGGGGTCGCCGTGGCCAGGAGGACTTGGGCTCCCTCCTGGCCCGATATTGTCGGGGAGTTGGGGAATCGGCGGGGCAAGAGGGCTTGGGCTCCCTTTTGCCCCGATCGTGTCGGGGAGTCGGGGGGGCAAGAGGGCTTGAGCTCCCTTTTGCCCCGATCGTGTCGGGGAGTCGGGGGGGCAAGAGGGCTTGAGCTCCCTCTTGCCCCGATCGTGTCGGGGAGTCGGGGGGGCAAGAGGGCTTGAGCTCCCTCTTGCCCCGATCGTGTCGGGGAGTCGGGGGGGCAAGAGGGCTTGAGCTCCCTCTTGCCCCGATCGTGTCGGGGGTGCCAGGGACCACACGGAGTCACCCACCGTACCACCCGATTCGGGTAAGCGCAGGTATCGGTGGGTGGCTTATTTGCGGGGGGGTGCCTTATTTTACATTTTTTTCTAAAAAGGGGGGGCTGTCTTATTTGATGGCCCTGCCTTATCATCGGGGAAACACGGTAGAAAAAAAAAAAAATGAACAGTTAAGTCCCAGTTTTTGCCGCTGAGACTCTGCCCTCTCTCACTGTAAAATTAGACTCTACTTAGTCTGTCTTTAAATTTAAAAAATGTGTGTTGTTTTAAAAAACAATTATGTTTTTAGATGTATCTAAATAAAAATAATAACCAAAAATTTATCTTTTTTTATGTCATCTTAGCATATTTTATGCTACAGAACGAATTATTTTTTTTAACATGTATTGTTATGGGAAAACGCGTTTCACATAACGAACTTTTCGCATAACAAACTTGCTCCTGGAACGAATTAAGTTCGTTGTGTGAGGCACCACTGTATATACCACAAGGCCGTAAAGTTCTATGCAGTTTACAATAGTTAAAAAAAACCAACCAATAAAAAGTTGAATAGAACTAAAAAAGTTAAAAGCCAATAATTAGAGACACTAAAATGATCAAAATAGTGCATAATAAAATTTTTATGAATTAGCTGCCTAATTACTTCGAAAACACATATGTTTTTAGATGTCTCCTAAATTCCCCATAAGTGTCAGTAAGCAAAAACAATTATTCTAAATCCTTACCCCATAACGCTGCTTGATATGAAAAAAAATTTGATGATGTTTTTTAAGTTTACATTCTCTAACAGGCGGAAAAACAAAATTCAGATGTGAGTTTCTCTTATGTCTGTTGGTTGCAAAAGAGAAAAGCTCAATTATATATTTGGGAGCTAAACCAAACCAAACCTTAAAATAGAAGCAACCAAACTTAAACTTCACCCGCGCCTCCATTGGCAGCCAATGCAGTACTCGATAGGAGGGTGTTACGTGATCGTATTTCTTCAACCTAAAAATCAGCCTGATTACCACATTTTGTATTATTTGCAATTGTTGCATATTCTTCTGGGAAATTGCCAAATAGACAATATTGCAGTAATCAAGCCGGCTTAGTATAAGAGACTGTACCAAAACTCTAAATGATGAAACATCAAAATACGCCCTAACGAACCAAAGCTTCCAAAGAGTAAAGAAACCCTTTATACCCAAAGAGTTCACCTGGTTCTTCATAGTCAAGTCCTGGTCCAGTATTATTTCCAAAACCTTAATGGTAGATTGAATAGGATAGCTGAATTTATTTATACGCACGGGCACGGTGAAGCTACAAAAAACTTTGTTTTTCTGAGTTAAGCTTCAGTCTAAATTCAGTCATCCATTGCTCCATTAGACCTAATACTACTGTTGTGGGCATAGTGACATTGACAGAATATGAGGCATGCAGCAGAGTTCTGAACAGACTGAAGGGGAGAGAGTTGGTTTAATGGAAGGCCAGTGAGAAGCAGGTTGCAGTAGTCTAGGGGTGACAGGTGATGAAAGTACGGATGAGGTTCTTGGCAGTTCACTCAGAAAGAAAGGGTCCCATTTTAGCGATATTGTAGAGAAAGAAATAACAGGTTTTGGCAGTCTGTTGGATATGTGAAGGAGAGAGATGAGTCAAAGATTACCCAAGATTACCCCAAGATCCGGCAAGACAGGGAGAATGAGGGTCCCCAGAAATAGAGAATGGGGGAAGAGGAGAGACAGGTTAAGGTGGAAATATAAGGAGCTCAGGGCTAGATTCTTAAAACTTTGCTGTAAAATCTGATGGGCCGCTACACACAGCCATTATTGTAACGATTTCAAAAAGGTGAGTCATTCTCCATAAACCTTGCATGCAAATGATTTTTGCAGAGAGTAACAAAGTTTCGCTAAATTTGCATGTGCCCATCGCTGGTGATAATGATGGGCAAATGCACAGAATAAATGCAAAAATTAAAAATAAACAACAAATCAAAGGTCAGCAGGAGAGATGCCCACTTCCTCCCACTGCCGGTCAATCAACACTTCCCCTTCCCCCCAAACAGCAGTGAGAGAAATGCCCACTCCATCCCACCACCAAAGTCAAGCACCCTCCCACACACACATACACACACAGCAATGGGAGAGATGCCCACTTCCTCCCGCTGCTGAAGTCAAGCACTGCTCCCATGGCAGCGGGAGAGATGCCCACTCCCTCCCGCCACCAAGCAGCACCCTCCAACAACCCACCACCTCTGTTCCCCTTCCCGGTGTATTGTGGGATACACCGGGGAGGGGCCTAGTGCCTGACTGGCAGGTTTATAGACCTGTTTAAGTTTTGATTATGAGCCCCTTAGCCTGTAATTGATTTTCAGAGGTGAACAGCCAGTTTGATTTAGATTCTACTGAATATCAAATTAACATAGCCAAAATCTGGCTGGCAAAGTTAGACATGCAAACAGTTAGAAGATAGTTTTATACAGCTTTCTCTGCATATACAACTATAAAATTCTATAAATGTATGCGTGCAGAAATAGAAGGCAGACAGCAGTGAAAGTTTTTATAGCCGCTGCTGGCATTATTCCTAAATATTCAATAATGGGCTGTGTCTAAGCACCAGCACTGAATATTCGGGTACATGTGGCCATCTATCTCTTGTGCAGTTAAGTGCAATATTCAGCACTTATCCAACTAAATGACATCATTTAAAGATGGGACTGACTTTTTCACGGTCCGGTTTGTGTGTTAAGCTTAAGTAACATAACATAACTTTATTTTTCTATACCGCCTCAATCAAAAGAATTCTAGGCGGTTTACACAAAAGAGAAAAGCTGGACAATCAGTGAAATACAAAATATTAATAGCAAGAATACAGCATATTAACTAAAAGACAATAAAAATTTAAGTTAATGCAGTAAAATTATTATTTTGGGAATAAAACATCAAATTAAGAGATGAATTTATCAAATAATATTGTCTTAATTTATTTTCGGAAGGCGCCTTAAGACAATTTTGCTCCACTAATATAGTTGCCCAACCAGGACTGTTGTTTACTTGCTTGAAATGCAAGCATCCTGTCTAAAAAAGACCTAACTTTACAGCCTAAAATGCTGAATTGGCCTTTAACCACATAAGTGCTGACTCTGCTGACCCCCACAGAATAGCTGGCTTTCAGTTTAGCTGTCAGTGCAGATATTCAATAACACTTAATAGCCCCGAACAAGCAATTTAATTGTCCATGAGCCATATCTACTCAGTTAAATCCCTACCTGCTAAGCACCAATATATGCTTTATCATTCCCTTGTAATTCCCCTGCCTGAGTATTGTGTAGAGATGCACCTTCTTACCCAGTTTAGCTTTCTTGACTACACTCTTTTGAGTCCCCAGAAAAGAGACTTGGGAGTACTTGTAGACAAGTCAATGAAACCGTCCGCGCAATGTGCGGCGGTGGTGAAAAGGGAAACAAAATGCTAGAAATGATTAAGAAGGAGATTACAAACAGATCTGAAAAGGTTATCATGCCTTTATATCAGGCCATGGTACGCCCCCACCTGGAATACTGCGTCCAACACTGGTCGCCGTACATGAAAAAGGACATAGTACTACTCGAAAGGGTCCAGAGAAGGGTGACAAAAATGGTTAAGGGACTGGGGGAGTTGCTGTGCAATGAGAGGCTAGAGAAACTGGGCCTCTTCTCCTTTGAGAAGAGAAGACTGAGAGGGGACATGATTGAAACATTCAAGATATTGAAGGGAATTGACTTACTAGAGAAAGAGAGACTGTTCACCCTCTCCAAGGTGAAGAGATCGAGAAGGCACTCGCTAAAGTTAGAAGAGAAAAGATTCCATACAAATGTAAGGAAGTTCTTCTTCACCCAGAGAGTGGTGGAAAACTGGAACGCTCTTCCAGAGGTTGTTATAGGGGAAAGCACCCTTCAGGGATTAAAGACAACTTTGGATAAGTTCCTACTGGAACAAGCAATTTAATTGCTGGAACAGAACATAATAATAATAATAATAATAGTTTATTTTTATATACTGCCAAACCATCAGTTCATGGCGGTTCACAATAATAATGCACTGGCCATTAAAAGTACAAGGTCATACAGAAAAGGCCAGCCCCGGACCTTCTCACCAACGTCAGAATTGACATTGGGGGTAAGGCTTCTGGGCCGGCAGCGTACAATCGCTGCACCCGCCTGGCCCTTCTGAGTGCTGTGCTGCTGAGCTAGGAGTCCGAGATGTGTCCTCACAGTAGCAGCAGCAGGAGGTAAATAAATCCAGCGGGCGGGCGGGCAGGCAGTCAGGCTTGGAGGGGGAGGGGGGCAGAAGAGGGCAGAGCCTGAAAGGCAGTGAGGGGAACAGGAGGGAGGAAGGGACAATTGTAGGGCCTGAGGAAGGAAAGAACGAAAGAAATCAGCAGACATTATGTTACATTAACTTATGAATGATTTGCCTGTTGAAACTTACCAAATCCTTTCCCATCATGTCCAATTTCAATTCGTTCAAGTTTTCCTACACAGTTTGCCATAATTTTAAATGTGTCAACCTTTACAGATGGAAAAAGCAACAATTAGCTTGAATTTTGAAACATTCCAGTTTATACAGTAGCTTATATACTTTATTTTTTTTTGCTCAAATCACACATTACAGCACATTCAAAGGAACTGAAGAAACATATGATTAACATTATTATTAGTGAATCAATTTGTTATTGGTAAATGATCTAGAAGAATATAAATACAAGCTTGGTCGGGCCACTTAACCCTCTATTGCGGTGTATCACAAACTTTGTGACATGGCACACTAGTGTGTCAGAGCAAATTCCAGGTATGCCCCAACGAGATGCCGGTAAGGAAGAGAGGTGCTGGCTGATTGCTTATAGGATGTGCCTTTTTTTCAGTGAGAGGCACGTCCTGCAGGCAGTCTGCTGGTGCCAACGACTCTCCTCCTCGCCAGCATCTCTCCTCCTTTCCCCGCACTTCCCCTCCTCCAGGATCCCCCACTGAAGTGACAGCTTCAGGGTCACGGCTGGAGGGCCTTCACGCATGCACGTGACATTATCACATTGATGTCCATGTACTTCCGGGTGCCTTCCTGCCAGGGCACCAGGTTTAGTGTGCTGCTGGTTGAAATGTTTGCGGGACACTGCTCTATTGCCTCCAGGTTCAGAGAAATACCGCATGTATACTTCTCCCTCGTATTCGCGGTTTCAGTATTCGCGATTTCGATTATTCATGGTTTTTAGCTTGCTGGCTCCTCCTCCCAAATTACATCAGCTTGCATAGAGAAATCACCGATTCCCAGCACTTTCTTCTCCGTGTTTTGCCTCTCCTTCAGGAACAGGCCAGGTCTCCCACCATGTTATTCATGGTTTCACCATATTCATGATGGTTTTTAATAGAAAACAGCGAATAACATGAAAAAGTTATTTGCGGTTTTTCTGTATTTGTGGTTCTGTTAATCCCCTATCACAGCGAATACGGAGGGAGAAGTGTACTTGAATATAATTCACCTAGAGCTACTACTGAAAAAGTTGTGAGCCAAATTCTAAATAATAAAATAGGGAGGTGAACGATAGACATCCAGGTGATCACTTGTCTTCCCAAAGGAGAACAATATTTCAGTCAAATTGAAAATATAAATGAAGTCTGGGTACCATATATATATAATTCAGGGGATAGTGTGTGCTAATACAGACAGAACAAACAAAAAAAAATTCAGAGGTGATTTTTCTCATTTTATTTTGAAATGACGAAGCAAAATAACTTGATTTGTTGCATTTTTCTTCAAAATGGTAGCCCTCTTATATTAGGGAATGTTAAGCAGGTGAAGTAATGTCAGCTTACTACTATCTTATTTTAGAAGCACTATTTAGGTTTTACAAGTACATAAACCGGCACGTACTCATAGATATTAATTTTGCATAAACTTCTATATCCTGATTTTACAAAGCCATTATATAATATACTTTATATGCCTAAGGGCGAAAGCTAGCAACATGGGCTACTGCTAAGATGTATTATTTTACCTTTATGTAAGAACATAAGAATAGCCTTACTGGGTCAGACCAATCAAGCCCAGTTGCCCATTCTCACGATGGCCAGTTCAGGTCCCTAGAACTTGGCCAAAATCCAAGGAGTAGCAAAAGCCATGCTACCGATCCAGGGCAAGCAGTGGCTTCCCCCGTGTCTTTCTCCATAACAGATTATGGACTTTTCCTCTAGGACAGTGGTTCCCAACCCTGTCCGGGAGGAACACCAGGCCAATTGGGTTTTCAGGCTAGCCCTAATGAATATGCATGAAGCAAATTTGCATGCCTATCACTTCCATCATATGCAAATCTCTCTCATGCATATTCATTAGGGCTAGCCTGAAAACCCGATTGGCCTGGTGTTCCTCCAGGACAGGGTTGGGAATCACTGCTCTAGGAAATTGTCCAAACCTTTCTTAAAACCAGCTACACTATCCGCTCTTACCACAATCTCTGGCAACGTGTTCCAGAGCTTAACTATTCTCTGAGTGAAAAAATATTTCCTCCCATTGGTTTTAAAAGTATTTCCTTGTAACTTCATTGAGTGTCCCCTAGTCTTTGTAATTTTTGACAGTGAAAAATCGATCCACTTGTACTCCACTCAGGATTTTGGCCCACACTGATAGCTATGCCCCTGAGACATGCTATTTTATCACTAACTCATGCTAATTTAGCACAGGTCCTATTTTATGCAATGAGACCTAATTACCAATAACTGAGGCTAACAGTAAAATAACCTTTGTTAAAAGCATCCTAAGTTGATACTGTAACTTCTCCACTAAAATGTCAATGGCAAGGGATTGTGGTCTGGGTGTGTTATAGGCAGGACTAGAGCAGGCCTGAAAAATAAACACAAAGACACAAATTCTCTAACTGGCATCAATTTTTTAGGTGCTACTAGGCACCGAAGCTCAGTAAAAAAAACAAACAACAAAACAGTGTTTAAATGATGTTTTTAACTGGGTTTTAAGGCGCTTAACGGCATCTATAAAAACTGGCGTTGGAATCATGCCTCTGAAGGTGCTTTAGGCCACCTAACGCCACTGTAGGTGTGGCTAATGCGCCTACAGCGGTGTGAGTCACATCAAAGGTAGGTGCCGGAAACATAGTCCTGGAAAACCGACAACGGCACCAGTTACAGAATCCGGGCCGTAGTCCCTATTTCAGAAGGGGATTGCATGTCTGAATCTGCAAAATATCTGCTATAATAAAACCCTTAGCGCGTATGCGCACTTCAAACTCTGTGGTGCCGTGCTCCTGCATGTGCAGTAGGACCCTGCGGCGGTTTCTCAATCAGCACCACTGCCAGGCGCACAGACAGGGACTAGCGGTGTTTCCCCAGCCCGAGGCTGGAACAGGAGCGCAAGCAGCCGCGGTTTCATCAAGCAGCTGTAGGGCATTTGCTAGGCCGGCCCACTTCGATAATGTGATGTGAGCCGCCGTAGCAAAATCCCCGAGGCTGCCCGGGTTAGTGGATGCTGGACAGGGGGATCAGGTAAGGGAGAAGGGATACTACTGGACAAGGGGGAGGTAAAAGTAAGGAAGAAGGGCTACTGCTGGACAGGGGGAGCAGGGAAGGGATGCTGCTGGACAGGGGGGGAGGTAAAAGTAAGGGAGAAGAGCTGCTAGCACCTGTTAATGTAACATGCTAAAAAAAACTAGTATAAACATATAAAGCAAATTATCCGCCTCTTTTATAAAAGCCAGCAGCATAGATCATATGGTAAATGCTCCGATGCCCATAGGAATTGAATGGGCATCAGAGTATTTGTCGCATGCCACTTGGCTGTGCGACTTTGTAAAAAGGGAGGGGGGGTATTTTACTATAGAAAAACAAAACTGAAATACGTGACAATTCCCAGAGTATTTCTTTCTTTCTTGCATATTTCAGTGCAAGAAAAATCTGGTAAGACAAATCAAAATACTGTCCGTTACACGTATCTCTGGAACACAGGCACACGCAGTTATACCAGCTTATGGAAGTGCTCACACCTAAGCACATGCATACCTAATTATACTATTATTCCATGAAGGAAAGTAGACGTCAGTCATAGGATACCTATATATAGGCATACTGCTTTTTTTTTTTTTTTTTTTTAACTTTAGGCTTTAATGCCAACAAAAAGTGCAATACAATTTATATACAAATAATGATAATCAACCAAGCACTTATAATCAATCAGTATCTATATAAAAGATGAAAATTCCCTCCCCCATCCATCATTACCATCAGGAATAATACCAAAACAAAAGATATACCCCCCTCCCGCTCCCACCCTCCCGGATGTGTGGGTGAAAACAACGGAAAATAAAGATAAAGGACAACTATAGCAAATCTACAAAAGATGTCAATGGACCCCAAACTATAGGCATACTGCTAAGAATTACTCCACTAATGTCTGGATATAGAATACAGCTTAGTTTTTATAATGTCTGCTCTTTTACACCATTAAAATTAATTCCTATATTCATTTACAATTGTGCTGTTTCCATCAAACCTTTATCAACTTACTTCTTGAGAGGAGGTTCAAAATTGAATCTCTAGACATACCTTTCCTCTTTCAAAGGGATCATGATGTTCTAATGACTTTGTCAGCTGAATCTCTTTAGATGAGCTCCCGCTCCCAAATAAAGTTATATGCACATTGGCATCTGTGCCTGCTCCTCTCAGGTCGCCTGTATAGACTTTCACCAGATAGTCTACTATATTTTCTGAAGGACCATTTTTCCCATTGGGCATGTGAAATATGTTCCTGTCGAGTTCATTTCCTTCTTCATTAATAACAGAAGATAGTGTAACTTTTCTTCTTATTTCAGGCACATTGGCATCAAGAGAAAACTCTCTATAAATTGGAAATGCACCGTGGTTATTTAGAAATACAACTATTTTTTGCATTCATATAACCTCCCACCCTTTTACAAAACTGTGCAAGAGGTTTTTAGCACCGACAGACGCACTGAATGCTCTGCGCAGCTCTGATGCTCATAGGTGGAGCAGCGCAGAGCATTTTAGCCGGTGCACAAAACCTCTTGCACAGTTTTGTAAAAAGGGGGATTTGTTATTTAATAAACAAGTAGTTCTCTTAACAGTATATTTCAGTTTCTCTTTTCAACTGATGAACTTCATTGAAAAGAAAACCCCAACAGCTGTGGAGTTTTTTGTTTGGTTTTTTTTTGCTGCTTATGGAGTGTGAATGAGGACATAGGTAATTAACAGAAAAAGATCATGAACATTCATATGGAATAGTGAACCTTACAAGCAACATCTTTCACTAAGCTGTGGCAAGCACTAGCACACACTTATCACAGTTTAGTTTATAACATAAGAACATAAGAAATGCCTACACCGGATCAGACCTGGGGTCCATCCAGTCCGGTGATCCGCACATGCGGAGGCTCAGCCAGGCGTACCCTGGTGCATACATTAGTCACTCGTATCCCTCAATGTGTCCTGCAAGAAGATGTGCGTCCAATTTTCCCTTAAATCCTAGAATTTTATTGAAGGAATCATACAAATATACAAGTATACAAAAATATAATATATAATAAACTCATAACAATTAAATTCATAAATATATTTGTCAAACATAGTTCTATTATTCCTCCAAAATATATTTCCATTATCACAGTTTAAAAGGGCTTACAGCAGGACACGCTGAGATGTTCCATGGCAATATGCAATCTGCAAAAGCAAATACATTTATTTTTAAGCAGTGGGGGCATGTGTGGGGGCAGAGTGTGCATGTTTCCATGCTAATCAGTTAGGGGCTGATTCTGTAAACGGAGACTGCCACAGCAGGCACCTAGAAAATGGGCACCTTCCGCTTGTCAATCACCAACATGCGCCACTTCCAGAATCGCAGCTCTTGGGACCCTAGGTGACGGAAATCTAGGCCAGGGTTTCACTGGCCCACATTTGTGGCACCTAGGGTCCTGTCAGAATTGCGGTCAGCAGTGCATAGCAATGCCAAAGTCCAGCACTTCCCCCCCCCCCAACCTCACCCACTTCTGGGCTTCAGCGTCAGTATGCGCGACTAGCCGCCGGTTCCAGAAGCTGTGTAGTGGCGCATTTTTAAAAAATGACTTTTAATTGGTTTTAAATGATGTGGTCAATTACCGTTTTGTTTAGCAACAATCAAAACAAATTAGGTGGCAGAGGGATGCCTACCACCGCCTATCTTTTGGCATCCTGTCAAGAATCCGGTTCTTAGTGCATCTGTGTTCCTTGTTCTTTCTGCCTAAATGCATTACTTTGCACTTTTCCACATTAAACTTCATCTGCCATTTCTCCGTCCATTTCTCTAACTGACACAAGTCACTCTGGAGTTCCTCGTTATCCTTCTGCGAGTAACTTGTGGCCCAGAACTTCCTCTCTGACGTCAGAATTGACATCGGAGGTGAAGGCTTGTGGTTCTAGCGCTTGTACACGCCTGGCCTGGCTCGGGGAGGCAGGAAGAACAAGATCGCAAAGGCAACGCGATCGACTCGCGTTGCCTTTGCGATCTACTGGTCGATCACGATCAACCATTTGGGCACCCCTGGCCTAAGGTATAAATTCAGATTTGTGAGTCCTTCAGGGGCAGAAAAGGAGCCATTATACCTGAATGTGCACAACTTTAATAGCTTTTGGGTCTTGGTATATTTGAATGCAAGTCCCTAGTATACAAAACATCAAAATCTAGCAATCTTGATTGAGTGATTTTAATATTTATATACAGTACCTCAAATCTACAATTTGAAGTGATTAACACATTGTACATACAAAATTAAAATCTACAATATACATCTTAACAACATATAACAACCTAAAAAAAAGTCTAAAAACTCATCACCCTACAGATCTAATTGAAACTATAGATGTGCAAAAGACCTTTGCACAATATGAGGGCCGCTGAAAAGTTCTCAGCCCAACCAAGAAGAGAATGATGTGGAGCCATGAAACTTATAAGTTATTCTACGCTTTTCATTTCATTTGATATCATGGAAACAAAAGTGTTCAAGAAAAGTGTCAAAGCAGCTCCTGATTGGTAAGGCCCGGCTTTAGTACAGGAAGAGGTGGTTGGAGCATACAGTGAGTGATTTCCTTCACTCGCTGGCACTCCGGCTGCCCTCTCCTGGTCGGTGGTTTGCAGTCGGAAAATACCGCGAATGACCGGGACCGTGAACCACCGACTGCGAATTCGCGGGGGAGCACTGTATGCCTGATTTTGTTTTATTTTAGAATTTTTATATAATAATTACACAATCATAGAATTAAGGAAAATACATCATCATAATTATAATGTTATAAAAAAAAGAAATAAAGGAATGCCCTATATATAGGAAAATAGGTGACAACCTGATTTTAACAATGTAAGAATGAGTACACCATGAACTTGAAAATCACTTGCATTTGTATCTACATACTAGGCTGCAGGAAAAACTTGGCACGCCAAAGTACCAGAATTAGCTCCTTCTGCTAAGCTGTTTAGCTGAAGCCTTGCTAAGTCTGTTTCTCTATACTGTTAGTGCGCGCTTGAAAAGCACAGTTATCAACTACAGTGAAGGGTGATGAGTCGAAAGTGCGTGGGACAATCGCGCATCGACAAAACTGCTCAGACAAATACGCTCAGGATGTCCAGATTAAAACTTAACTTTACAGTGCTCTGAGGGTGTGTGTGTGGGGGGGGGGGGGGGGGGGGAACGGATGCGAAACGGAGGGTTCCCCGTTGGGTGTAAGGACTGCCTGACCTGGATTTGGAGGCCATTAGCAGCTAAGTTATTTTTTCTTGCTTTTGCTGTGGATGTTATGAGCTGGACTATACTGCCTTTTGTTACATTCGCCCACTGACTTTCATCTGTCTTAGGCGTGGTGTTTGATACCACCTGGCAGGCGACTTTAGTTGCCTTGTTTTCTTGGACTATTTTTTCAGCATTTGCACATAAACAGCTTTGGTAGGAGTGGAGTTTTTTTGGCCAGATGAAGCTGAACTGAGGCCTTTTTCTCCACTTCTTTTCTTTTTCCCCTTTCTCTTTGGGGAGTGTGAATGTTGTGGGTTGTAAGTCAGGCCTTGTAGTGTTGTTGGGTGTGTGTATCGTTTGTCCGTGTGGGGCTTGTTTTTGAGTGAATAAGGGATATATTCGGGACCTAATCCTTGAGTATTTATTTCTAGGGGAACCCCCCCTCCCATTTACTTAGAAGTGTTGCCGCTGCCATTGGGAGTGGGTTGGGGAAACTCCCCCCCCCCCCCCCCCCACTTAGAGAGGAAAGTATAATTTTTCCCTAAAAACGAAGGAAAAATTACACTTTCCTCTGTAATGGGGGTTCCCCCCAACCCCCCAAAGCAACACTTCTAAGTAAAGTGTGGAGGGGTTCCCCCCATATCCCCCCTTGGAGTGCTTTAAAGTTAAGTTAAGTGCTTTAAAGTTAAGATTTAATCCGGCGCACTGACATCCTGCATGCATTTGTCCAAGCGGCTTTGTGGGCGTGCGTTTGCCCCATGCGCTTTAGTCAATGTACCACAGTGAAGCATGCTGTAGCCCTGCAACTTTCTAGTTTCACGTGGAAATTAAAATAAGCTCAGTCAAAACCTTGAAACTGCTTAACCACTAGAAAACCAACACCCCCCCCCAAAAAAACAACAACAACAAACAAACAAGAAAATGACTTTAAGCTTTCAATGAACTTATAGATGGCAATTGGCATTAGCAGATAATGCCACTAAAATCCAGACTATGTCGGCACTATTCAGATAATGTTAGATAAAGATAGGACAACAGTTATCTGGGTACTGGTGCTGTATATTTGGTATAAAATTTCCATGGCAACTAACAAATATTGGGGAATAATCTTTCTTTCTAAGTGTGGCTGATGCCACCATGTATGAATAAAAGCAAAAGGACAAACTTACTCATTCACGTCAAAAACATAAATTGGATCTTGCTTCATGGCCTCTTTCACATGTATCCGTTTCATATGTAGTGCGCAGTCTGTAATACCAATGGAAAGATGATATTTCAAATAGGATATTGCAACTGTGCTTAAATATATAGCCCCATACATTTTATTGTTTATTGAAAGCTTCTACGCTGCTACTAATGACTGGGGAGTCAATTCAGACTGGTTTACATGAGCTCCTGTAATGGTGCTACAATACATAATAATAATAGCTTTATTTTTTTCTATACCGCCATAATCTTGCGACTTCTAGGCAGTTTACAGTGAAAGAGAGTTGTACAGACAGAGAATTACAGTGTGAGAACAGGTAGAAAGTCACTGAGTGAGCTCTGTAATGGTGCTACAATACATGAGCTTCTGTAAAGGTGTTAACAGTTAGCATGTTTTGTCAGCCATAACAGCAGTTAAACTAAAGTTAAAAATGTTTTAGGACGTGCAAAACTATGCCTGAAATATTTGTAGCTAGAAAGTCTTCTAAGTTGGACATTCTTACAGAAACGCACGCTAAAAACCAATGGGTCCTTTCCCTAAGTGCTAGCGTGTGTTTACCTCACCTTAAAAGCTCTTACTGCATGACATGATGAGGCATCCTGCAGCAAAATCCCAATGGGCGCTAAAAAACATTTCTGAATTTTACTTGGAGGAGGGCATGTTTGGGGGTGGAGAGTACGCGTGACAATGCAAATCAGTTAGCACAGCCACATTACCGTGCATTGGTTAGTGCGGGAAGAGCTTGTGAGCCATCACCACCTATAGCATGGGTTGCACTAAGGGCTCACATGCTATTTTTTGTTAATGACCACATGCTAATGGCAACATTAACGAATGAAACCTAAAATCATACAACCCAGCGGTATATATCACAATCACAAAAGTAGTGTAAAATACCACTTATAAGGAACAATGTACATCAGTATTGTTAAGCCCTTACAGTTTAGGACTTACTATACGGCCTCAGAGATGGAGCCTACGCACAGCAATGCAATCACAAGCTGAGATGATCCGCGTAGTTGTGATACTCCTGCTCCAATCATTGGCCACTAAATACTTTTTTTGTGTGCTATTTTTTTGATAAATATAGTGTTTAACTTAGAGCTAATATAAACCCTTCACCAATCAATACTGAAGATATAGTACTTTTTCAAAAAATCTTCATCAAATACTGTGTATATTATCCAGATTTGAAAAACTAGACCACAAAAACTTATCTTGTTGTTTAGTAGTCTTCACTGTAGGAGTCTTTTTGTATATAAAACCTCAGTTCATGTCCGTCTGCCAATGCGGCCAGCGTTTCGCGGGAATTACATACATCCGCTGCGTCAGGGCCACTGGGACATTAACAAACACACCCACAATCAGTGCACTGTGTTTGTTAATGTCCCGGTGGCCCTGACGCAGCGGATGTATGTAATTCCCGCGAAACGCTGGCCGCATTGGCAGACGGACATGAACTGAGGTTTTATATACAAAAAGACTCCTACAGTGAAGACTACTAAACAACAAGATAAGTTTTTGTGGTCTAGTTTTTCAAATCTGGATAATATACACAGTATTTGATGAAGATTTTTTGAAAAAGTACTATATCTTCAGTATTGATTGGTGAAGGGTTTATATTAGCTCTAAGTTAAACACTATATTTATCAAAAAAATAGCACACAAAAAAAGTATTTAGTGGCCAATGATTGGAGCAGGAGTATCACAACTACGCGGATCATCTCAGCTTGTGATTGCATTGCTCTGCGTAGGCTCCATCTCTGAGGCCGTATAGTAAGTCCTAAACTGTAAGGGCTTAACAATACTGATGTGTATTGTTCCTTATAAGTGGTATTTTACACTACTTTTGTGAACATTAATGAATGGCCATTAATTGGGAAAATGGAAAATCAGCCATTTACCAGCCGTGATAAAAATGGCCTTAGAATGCAGAAAAGAGCATTGTAAGACCACTTTTTACCGCAGCTCAGTATAAAGACCCCCAACATCATGTTTGGGAAGATTGAAGGAACCAGGCAAAGAGGGCGACCTGCAATCAGATGGCTGGACACATTGAAAACAACCACGGGGATAATACTGGAGGACTTTCTGGACTGGCACAAAACCAATTTCTTTTTAGATCCTCAATTCATCAAGTCACTAGAACTCAAGCACAAGTTGGTGGCACCTAACAATGACAACAACGATAGCTACATGCTTAGGGTCTGTCACACTTGCCAGTGTGTGGAAGCAGTTCCTGTAAAGTACACTGAGGAGGCAATTATATGAGTGGGTGCCTCATTTTAGGCACCTCAATATTGCATGGTGAGATCTTGTTCTATAATGGCACCCAGGTGGGACAGATTTCATTAAAAAATGCTAGCATGACTTAGCATTGGCGTGCCTTAAGTTTGCACATTCATAGTTACATCAGCCTGGCATAACTAAAGGCACCTAAATGTGGCAATGTTTGGCATAACTTAGAATGTTCGGTATGTCCGCCTCACTCATGCCCCACCCATATGAATGCGCCTTTGTAATTACGAGCTATACTTCTTACACACCCTGAATAGCATTTAGTAGCTTCACTGTGACTTACCCACACTTAGTTGGAACCTAAGGACAATACTGGGCAGACTTATATACAGTAGTTAGAACCTAAGGACGGTACTGGATGGACTTCTATGGTCTATATCCCAGGAATGTCAACGAGAAACCATTTTTAATCAGGAAATAATAATGTGTGGGGAAGCAAGGCTGATGCCAGAAGGACTTCTATGGTCTGTGTCCCATATGTGGCAAGACAGATCAGGGTGGGTTGGAGTAGATTTTGACGGCACCTCAGTAGCTGGGAAGTACAACCAGTGCAGGGTAGACTTTTATGGTCTCAGTTCTGAAAATGGCAAGGATGGATCAAGAGCAAGTATGCACATTTTATATGACATTCATATCATCTGAATATAGGTCTTGCATATCTCGCGGAGGGGGGAAGATATCTTATAGTGAAACTTAGCAAGTAAAATGTAGTAATATACTGAATTGTTGGTACAACATTGCCTTGATATTGAACGTGACTGTTGAGCAGACTGGATGAACCATGCAGGTCTTTAGCTGCTGTCATTCACTATGAGGCTCATTTTCAAAAGAGAAAAATGTCCAAAAAATGGCATTTGAATGTTTATTAGTTAAAACATCCAAATTGCCATTTTTGAAACACATTTTTAGAGCTGTTTGTCTGGAGTGAAGTCTAAATCTCAAGGAGACATGTTGTGGCTGGGATTAGGGTGGACTTATGATTTGGATATTTTCCTGCAATAATGGAACATTGCAGAGAACATCTAGGGCAAAACTTGAACATTTGAGAGCCTAGACCTGTTTAAAAAATGAATAAGTGCCAAAAAGGTAGCCAAACTGATCAGATGACCTCTGGAGGCATGATGGCATGGCCCCCTTTCTCCGCCAGTGGTTACTGACTCCCACCCACCAATGATATGAATGAAACAGTACATACCAGTCTGTATGACAATTTCAGATGTTATGGTCAGGTGGTTGGTGCAGTGGACTGCAGAAAAGGGGACCTATCAGAAACCTACTGTACTGATGTGACATCTGAAGGTATAAGGACTATTGGGGAGGTATACAGCTAAACTAAACTAAACTAAACTAAATCTTGGATTTATATACCGCATCATCTCCGCAGATGGAGCTCGACACGGTTTACAAGGTTAGGGAAGGAACGGAACTCCAGTGGAATTATATAAGTAAGAGAGGAGAGAGGTTAGGTGTAGGAGTGCCAGGAACGGGACGGGGTTACGTTTTGGAGAAGAGCCAGGTCTTCAGATGCTTACGGAATGGTAGAAGTGGGCTCAAATTGCGGAGAGGGGAAGGGAGACTGTTCCAGAGCTGAGCGATTCTGAAAGGGAGGGAAGAGCCAAGTTTACCAACAAGGGAGATGCCTTTTAAGGAGGGGTAGGATAGTTTTAATTTTTGCGTGGATCTAGTGGAGGTTGGATTTGAGGAATTCCAGGATAGAGGGATAAAAGGAGGGAGGATACCATGGAGGATCTTGAAGGTTAGACAGGCACATTTAAAGTGGACCCTGGAAATAACGGGAAGCCAGTGGAGTTTGGATAGGAGCGGTGAGACATGATCAAACTTACTTACAGCTGAGTACAATAGGTTGTGGATGAGATTTGGAGGGCTCGCAATACATTGTAAGGTGGTTATGATGAGATGTGTACCTGGGACCTTTTATGTGAATTTCACTGCAGTGCCCCCTAAGGTGCCACATTGCTCTGCTGAGATGTCTGTGTGGCCAGTCTGCTAAGAACATTAGCACCTTCTACATCGCAATGGTTGTTTTTTGTGTGGTTTTTCATTTGGATTTTTTTTTCCCAAAAATGATTCAAAAAGATAGACACACTGAGGCAACACATCTAGAAAATGGCCATTTTCAGTAAAAAAAAAAAAAAAAAAGGAGACATTTTCCTGTTTTGAAAATGGTCATTTTCTCTATTGGATTTATGGAAGTCAAATCGGATTTAGATGTCATATTGAAAATGCTTCCTCATTTTATATAAGTGTATATCTACCCACAAAAATGCTTCTGTAGAATTATACATGCAAGTCGTGAATTAAATTGGACAACCAAGTTGTTGAATTGCCCTTTGAATGGGATGTCATGAAAGTTCTAATGTGCTTGGCTGGAGCGTTATCAAAATAAAAATCCAGCCAGATTAGCAGTACAAAGCTGTTGGAGCTCTTCATTCACAGATGGAAATGATGGCATGAATTGAGCTACAGTATGAGCCAGTTTAACTTATTTGTAACATAAGGAAACTTTGTACTGCTCTATATCTACAAAATTTCATTGGGTTCCTCAGTATTCAGCCTGTTCCAATGCTCTGGAAACAAGTAATATTCTGATCAGTTAGATATGACTACAAAATGTTCTTTCAACCTGTTTTTCTTTCCCTATTGCCAGATATAGGATTTCATTTTAAGAAATTCCAGTGTTCTTAGAGAGAAAAGCGCTCAGAAGCATAGCCATCCTGATTTGAAAGTGTACATGAAATTGTTATAGATCCCCCCACATGACCCTCCTACAACACTGATATATTAGAAGTCCTATTTAACACTTGCCCTCCTGCTTAATCAGTCATACTTCTACTTCCTCTCAACTTTCTGATAATTATGAATATCAGGAGCATATAGTATGTTGGGTAGATGAAGTAGTTTGTAGGGATGGGTGGCTATTGTTTTTTTTTTTAATTATTTTATTGATTTTCAAAATAAAATCAAAACAATTAAATTCTTGAACAGGATAATTTCCCATTAAAGAAAATACATAAAAGAAAATGTAATACTGTTACACAAAATTTAAGAAAAAGAAATTTTAGACCACAAAAGGAGAGGGATAAGAAAAGACATCCTAGAAAGCAGAATATCAAAAAGAAAAAAAGAATGAAAACTCACCGCTACAACAACCAGGAACAAGGAAACAGCCTAAACAGGAGTACATTAAATCATAGGCAGGGAACGCTGGGGGGGGGGGGGGGAAGAGAGGGGGTATGGCAAAAGCTCTCTCTGGACTCTCTCTCCTTTCCCATGGTCTGGCATATTCCTTCCCTCCCTCTTGCTGTGGTCTGGCATCTCTCTCTTCTCTCTTTCCATCACCCTTCTCTGGAATCTGATATCTCTCCCTTCTTTGAGTCATCTCTCCTCCCTCCCAGTGTAACAATTTCTTCCTCCCTCCTCTCCATCACTATCATGTCCAACAATTCTACCTCTTTCTTCCTTTCCCCATGTATACCATCTCTTTCCCTCCCACTCCACAAACCTATGGCCAACATTTATCTTTTTCACTTCCTTCACTCACTGGCAGCATCTCTCTTTCCCTCCCTTCCCACCATCCCACATGCATCTCTCTATCCCTCCCTTTCTAACCCCAAGCCCATGCAGCATTTGTCCTTCCCTGCCTTCCCAAACCCCTCCCAGTCCGTGCAATATCTGTCCTTCTTGCTTTCCCAACTCCCTTCCCCCGTAACCCATGCAGCATCTGTCCTCCACACAGCACCCCCGCCCCCTTTCAGCTGGATTCTGTGGTACGACCTCTCCCCAGTTCCTGACTCCCCCTCCTACCACCTCTCTGTTACTGTAATTTAAAATCTTCAGGCAGCTGGCAGCGCAAAGAAGTGAGCATCCCGCTGTTGGCCTGCCCTGGAAGTTTTCTTTCTGCAGCACTTCCTCTTTCCATGTAGGCAGGACGCTACTATTAATTATTTCTATAGCGCTACTAGACATACGCAGTGCTGTACAGAGTCACAAAGAGTAAGAAAACAGTCCTTGTCTCTTTCATATGTGCAGAACACAGACAGAACATCACACAGGACAGAATAACAAACCACAAATTAAAAACAGAAAAATATAGAAAAATATTAAATTGAATCCCCAAGAAGCCATAATGCAACACCAGAGAAAGAGAAAAAGTGATATCCCAGTAGATGTAAATTTAAAAATCTGATGTATTACAATCACTACATTAAAAGTTAACATCTGTTGTATATCTCTCCCTCCCTCCCTCTCTTATACCCCATGTTCAACATTTCTCTCTCTCTCTCCCTCTCCCTCCCTTGCACATTTGGTTCAACATCTCTCTTCTCCCTTCCCCCATGCAGCATTCTCTCCCTTTCTCTGCCATATCCAACATCTCTTCCTCTCTCACACTATTCACCATCTTTCTCCCCCTCTTCTGTGCCATGGCTCAAACATCTCTCCCTTCCACCATAATTTTTAACATTTCTCCTTCTTTCCCCATGCACCCCTATTCCCCAGCATTTCTCTCTTTGCCCTTCTCCTTACAGTCTCACTCTCTCCCCTCTACCCCATATGTAACATTTTTCCTTTCTTGCCCCTCTCCATCCCTTTGCAGTATCTCTCCCTTCCTCCTCTCCACTCCATGTCCTACAAACCTTCTCTTGTCCTCTCAAGACTCAACCCATGTGCAGCATCTTTCCTTCCTAGCCCTCTCCCACCACACTTAGAGCTATCTTGTGAAGTCTCACGAGGCTGCCGCATGAAGTCTCAGAAGCCATTTTGAAAATCTTTGCCAAGTTTATTTAAAATTTGTTAATCCACTTATCAGACTTCTAAGTGGAGTACATAAATTTAAAATTGCGGGTTTACATAAAATATTCAAACAGACATACTAAGACAAAAAAAAAATCAAACAAATTGACTGCTTTTTCAATAAAAATTATATACAAAAAAAAAAAGAACAATTGTGGAGATAGGGGAAGAATTACAATTGTTATAGAACAGCAAGACAATGAAGGTTAGCACATGAAGTAAGGGGATCCCATCTGCAAAAAGGACTTTAAAAAGAGGAGATATTTAATCAAAGGTGTCCTTGAGTAGGACAATTATAAATTGAAGGCGTTTTTGAATAAGAAGGTTTTTAATCTTGATTTAAAATGGTCCAGCGACATTTCTTCCCATAAATGAATGGGTATAGAATTCCAAAGTAGAAGTATGGTTACTGAGAAAATTGTTGAACGCATCGTGTTAATGTGTTGTAAAGAGGGAATCGATAACAGATGCTGAGTGTTTGATCTGAGTGATCTAATAGAAGCATGTGGAATAAGAAGTCTATCTATAAATTCAGGGGAGTTGGTTGCTCATGTTTTAAAGTTAAGAGTAGTATTTTATAAGTAACTCTATGCAAAATTGGAAGCCAGCGGTGACAGCAGCTTTAGCAGTGGCAGGGGCAAGAAAGAGATGGGCTCTTTCCTGCTCCTGAAGAAGTCATCAGACCACAAGGGACATTAAAAAGTAGGCTTAGGGAGGGTGCCCTGGGTCCCCATTGCTGCAATATTACTCTGACAGCGGTTTCAATTCCCACTGCATTACCATAGAATGATCCACCACTACCATGGGTAATACTGGACAAAATTTGTAACTGCATCCTGTTACTTACTGTAGGAATTACTGTGGTAACTACAGAATTACCGCAGTAATCATTACTGTGTCACTCTCTACCACACAGTCAAAAGTATGAACAGTGATTTTCTCCAATTGGCTGACCATGCTTTTTCCTTACAAATCTGTTGACCCAGTCGAGTGAGGGCCAGGATAGCATCTTCTGAGCTTTTGATTAATTTAATTGGAATACTGTCGATACCAGGTGACTTGTTTTTCAATAAAGATTTAATTGCTGCTTATGACTTTTTCTTTTAAAATATCTGGCTCTTCTTTAATGTCAGTTTCTAGTTCCATTTCTCCAGTGTTATCCTCATTGCTTTTTAGTATAAATTTTCTATATATTCTTTCCATATTTTTTTAATGCTTTTTGGATCATTTAAAATCATACCATTGGCATCTTTAAGCATTCCCAATCGATGTTGGAATTTCTGCCACAATCTCTTAATCTCCTGATATGTTAATCTAGTTTTTCTGTTTACATGTTCCAATTCAATTTTCTGACAAATATCCTTGAGATATTGTTCTTTGTCTTGGCAAACTTGACATTGAAACACTCAGTTTATTTGTGATATTTGTTCTCTATCACCAGAAATTTTTGCTTGTCTTCTTTGATCTGCTACTTTTCTGGTTTCTTCTGAGATCTAAGCCAATTTCTTGGCCTTTTTTCTCTTCTGGAGTATAGTTTTAGCTTCATCACTAATTACAATTTTGATGTCATTCCATAACTCTTTGGGCTCTCTGTCTCCTATATATAAAAAAAAGCAAATCTGTTCTCTAGTTTTATCCAGCAGCCTGATGGAATATTTTCAATGTCATATTTTGGGAAGTCTTTAATGATCTTCTTTTTGTGAAGCTTTACTTTGATCTTACATGTGAAAAGCTTATGGTCACTTCCACAATCAGCTCCTGGTTTAGTCCTTGCAGTCAAAACTGCAGACTTCCATCTCTGTCCTATGTAGATGTAGTCAATTTGATTTTGATACATGCCATTTGGAGAGGTCCATGTGTACTGGTGATGTTTGTGGTATTGAAAACACATATTCATGATTAACAGTTGGTTCATTTTGTGAAACTGTACAAAGTTATCACCAGCTTCGTTTCTTTCTCCTATACCATGGTTTCCAACCACTGTATTGTCAGGTGTACCTCCTACTTTTGCATTGAAATTCCCCATAATAATCAGTAGATCTTGTTATGGCATTTGATATTTTACATTTTGAAGTTGTTCACAGAACAATTCTACATCCTTATCTTCAATGCCTGTTATTGGAGCATATACCGGGATCAAGGTGACATTGATTGGCTTTCCCTGTAGATGGATTGACGTTACTCTATCACTCATAACATTGTACTTTAGTATCATCTTTGATAGCTTATTGTTGAGGATGAATGCCACACGATTTTTCCTGTGTGTTTCATGACCAGAGGAGTAGATCCAGTGCTTGTTTGATTGAACAT
This sequence comes from Geotrypetes seraphini, assembly GCF_902459505.1. Classification (NCBI taxonomy): domain Eukaryota; kingdom Metazoa; phylum Chordata; class Amphibia; order Gymnophiona; family Dermophiidae; genus Geotrypetes; species Geotrypetes seraphini. Next base: position 117,699,251 of record NC_047085.1, read on the forward strand.
GGTCCTGTCCTGTCCATTTGAGTTCACTGATCCTTACCAAATCAATTTTGTTTTGTTTTGTTTTTGTTTTCATTTGATCTTTAACAATTTCCAGTTTCCTTAATTCATGCGTTCCATGTTCCTATGTTGAGAATATCTTTACAGCTTCTGATCTATCCTTTTCTGTCCAGCAAAATCAGTATCAGGATGTCCTGGCATGTTTCACAAACACTGGGCATACTCTGGGTGATGAATGCAAGGGTGTCTACATGGGTGAATCATGGGCAGAACATTAAAACATTCAAGAGACAGTCCCTTCTCAGTAGAGCTTACAATCTAATTAAACAAACAGGACAAGTAAGGGGTTAGGGAGTTTCTCAGGCATGAGTACTATATAAGCAAGTGGGGGTTAGGAGTTAAAAACAGCCTCAAAAGGGTGGGCTTTTAATCTGGATTTGAATATTGTCAAGAACGGAGCTTGACATACTGACTCAGGCAGGATCTTCCAGACGTATGGTGCAGCAAGGGAAATGGAACATAGTCTGGAGTTGGCAGTAGAGGAGAAGGGCACAGATAAGAGAATCTTTCCCAATGAACAGAGTTCCCAGGGAGGAGTATAGGGAGAGATGAGAGATATTGAAGATCTGCAGAGTGAATGCACATGTAAGTCAATAGGAGGAGTTTGAACTGTATGTGGAAATGGATAGGGATCCAGTGAAGTGATTGAAGAGAGGAGTGATGTGGGTCTGGCGGTATATAAGTCATGCAGCAGAATTTTGAATGGACTGAAGAGGAGAGTGATGGTTACATGGAAGACCTCTGAGAAGCAAGATGTAGTAGTCTAGGTGAGCGATTATAAGAATGTGGATCACCCACTACCTCCCTGACACCCACTGGATGTTCCTGAAATGAACCCCAGTTGCTTCTACTACATCAATAACTTGGCTCAGTATGGCACCACTTGATTAACAGTGGACTTTATTGTTATTATTAGGGGTCGAGTTGCCCATTATGGGGGATGGGGTGGACCTTGTCAAGTGAGATATATTTGTCATGGGAGTCTGTAATAAGGGATGGACTGAGTTGTTTTCAACACTATTGGCCTCTTTAAGATGTCCCTGGGAGTATTGGGCATCCTGGGGAAGAAAGAGTGCCAGCTCAAAGCTGACACTAACTTTCCATAAATAATGTAATTTACAAGTCAAACATAAGCTCTGTTATTCATTTGCATAATAATGAAAAGCTGCTTTGTATGCATTTGCATGCTGTGCATTTTGTTACTATTTAACAAACATTGCACAGAAGTAATGGGCAGTAAGAATAAATGACATTATTTAACCACTTAAAAGGCAGTTCTATAGACTATGCAACCATATTTATGCACACATTACATGTTTAAGTTTTATTAACATTTGATATACCGCTTAAGCATATTACAGATCTAAGCAGTTTACAATAAAATACAGGTACTAGGAACTTCCCTATCTGTCCCGAAGACTCATAATCTAGCTAAAGTACCTGAGTAAACAATTATTAAAATAGAAAAGATATAACAAAATTCCAAGAATGTACATGTGTAAATATTTAGGACTAGTGTTTAAGCCCGTTACATTAACGGGTGCTAGAGTAGATGTCTGTCTGTCTTTCTTTTTTCTGTCTCTCTCCCTGCCCCATCTATCTTTTTTCCTTTCTTTTTTTTTTTCTCTCTCTCCCTGCCCCGTCTATCTTTTTTTCTTTCTTTCTCTCTCTCTCTCCCTGCCCAGACCCTCACTGAAGCCACCTTCCAGCTGTGACAGTTAAGGGATCCCTTGCCCTTTCCTCAATCCAACTATGGCTTCCATTTTCCAGTGGCTATCCCATGTCTCTCTCCTCACCAACCCAGGCCCCAACTCCCAATTAGGCATCTTTTTCCTTCCCCACCCAAATATCAGTAGCAGCGGCAGCAATCCTCACTCGCCAACCCCCCATTCCTTACCCAAAGCATCAGTTACAGCGCTGTAAACAGGCTGTTCGAAGCCAGCTCCGACAGGGCCTTTCTTCTACCACATCCGAAGTGATGCGGCAGAGGAAAGGCCCTGAAGGACTGCTGCCACTGCGCTGATGCTTCCCTAGTCGGCGGTTCCTCCCTGTGCGGAGGCTTACCTGCTCGGCGGCTTCCCTACTCAGCGGCTTCCTCTACAGAGTCACCACTGTGGTGTTTGCCACTTCAAACTCCATGCCTCCGCCTGTGCAGTAGAAGGAGCCAGAAGACCACCGCACACAAAACGCCACAGGTTCCTTCTACTGTGCATGCGGGGCCACGGAGCTACAGAGGTAGGAGTGCACATGCGCGCTTAGGGTTTTATTATTATTGATAATGGCATATATTTATGTAAGTGTGTACATATGCATGTAAATGCATAATTTTTGCCTAAGCATTATTCTGCAAATACCTGCTTAACTTACATAGTGCGTATTTGCAAGGACCGCACACACAGTGGAGAAGGATGAGGACACAGACGGGGGCTATCACTTACACACATAACTTACAGAATACTGTAAGTTGCACACCCCCTTGACACATTTAGGTGCTCATACTTTCCATGGCTGGTGTGTGTGTGAACGCCTAAATGTTAAAGATCATTGATATGAGGTTATGCCAGTATTTTGTAATGGAGCCTAGGCTCCTAGAAACAAAGAACCACAGATAAAGGACCTGGACCATCCAGTCTGCCTATCCATATTATCTGCAATCTTTTCTTGCAGATCTTTCCCCTAACAGATCCCACATGCCTGTACCATGCTTTCTTGTCTTCAGATATAGTTTTTATCTCTGCCACCTTCACCGGGAGGTTGTTCCACACATCTACCATGCTTTCTGTAAAGAAGTATTTCTTTAGATTATTTCTGAGTCTATCCCCCTTCATCCTATGCCCTCTTATTCCAGTGCTTCCTTTCAATTGAAAGAGACTGACCCCCTATGCATTTATGACACAAAGATATTTAAATGTCTCAATCATATTTTCTTTCTTCCAAAGTATACCTATTGAGTTCTATGAGTCTGTCTCTATATGTTTTATGATTAGGACTATGGATCATTTTAATAGCTGCCCATAGGACTGCTCTCATCCCTTTCCAAAACAGTTCAGCTTCTCTTTCTTTCGCCCTGTCCTCCTTCATCTCGATTTTTCCTAAATGGATTACAGTATGGTTATTTCCCATTCAGAGGATTCAGCCATGTTTCTATAATAGAAACAATATCTAAGTCCATCATTAGGGCTTGCAGCTTAGAGTATATGTATTCATTACTTTCCAGCTATTTTACCTAGCTTGCTTATATTTTAGACATACTGTATATCTTCCTATCTGGTCTACTCTTCAGTGTTGTTGCTGAAGTGCTAATTGTAACAGTTTCTTAACTCTTCTTGCAGTCATCATATATTTGTCATTAGTGGCTTCCTGAATCTACCTGTTTCAATCTGCCACCCACATCCTATAGTTCAGTGAATTGCAAACTGTGTGCCGGGGCAAGATTGCAGATGTGTTGCGAGTCGCTGGCGCTGACTGCCTACAGAACATGCCTTTTGTGGAGAGAGGCCCGTCCTGTAGACCACTGGTGCCAGCGTTTCTCCTCCTGCCAGGCACTTTTCCTCTTGAGCACCCCCCCCCCCATTGGCGGCTCACGGTTTGTCTGCAGGGCTTTCACACACGCGCAGCTATTGGCATTATGACATCAAGCATGTGCACAATGTCATCGTGTCGATGTCCGTGCACTTCCAGGTGCACTCCTGGTGTGGCCCGCTGTTTTAGCATACCGCGGCTCCAGATAGTTTGCAAGACACTGCTATAGTTTATAGAACATCAGTGCATCTCTCTAGAGAAGCTAGCACCACATGAATATCAAAATAGTAACACAGTACATGATGGTAGATGAAAACCTTAATGGTCCATCCAGTCTGCCCAGCAGTTAAGCACATTATTAATTCATGATTAAATTGCCTTTCTTTGACATCTCTGGGACATAGACTGTAGAAGTCCACCTAGTACTGTCCTTAGGTTCCAACTACTGGAAGTGCTCTCAAAACTCACTCCGGCTTATCCAAACCATCCTGTCATTTGTGGGATACAGACTGTAAAAGTCTGCCTGGCATTCTTCTCACATTCAGTGTACAAGCCTACAGAACTGGGACTGAATATTTTTTTTATTTGCAGAGACCCAACACTGCTAGTGTTTCGGCCAAAGGCCTGCATCAGGGGTCTTTGAAACAATTGGAGACTGGTGAACGCTGACATTGTGTTTTATTCAGCTCAAGAATTATGGATCAATTTCATATTGGGGCCATCTTCTCTATATGTGAATCATATAAGAGATAATTTCATAGATCCCCGATGAAGGACTTTGGCTGAAACACTGGCAGTGTCGGTCTCTGCAAATAAAGAATATTCAGTCCCAGTTCTGTATTTGTTGATCCCGTTCTCTGTGTTGTCATTGTCCTCACTTTCCAAATTACTGGAGCTTCCATTGAAGCCCTCCCCAGCCTATTCTAAACAGAATTGCCATGTATGGGACACTGGCTGTGCAAGACTGCCCAGTACTGGCAGTTCTTCATAGATGGAGTCGCCACCTAAGTACCATTTGACACATCAAACACACATGCAGCCATTTAAGTTTTGTTTTTTCAATACCATTCATTTTCTAGTTAGAGAAAATTAATGATATCAATTATTTTATTTATTTATTTTTTAAGCTAAGGGCTGCTTTTATCAATGCTGCTTTTATCAAGGCGCGTCGGACATTTCATCACACGCTAGCCCCCACGGCAGCCTAAAATCCTAATGCCTCATCATAAGAGGCGTTAGATACTAGCGTGGCAGGCGGTTTTAATGCGTGGTATTCCGCGCGTTAAACCGCTACCACGCTTTTGTAAAAGGACCCCTAAATGCAAGTCCCTAGAATAAGATAAGAAGGAACAATGGTATCTAGCAGGTATGAGCTCCCTTCAGGCTGTTATCTACGTTCTTCAGCATTTTCCACCTATCTGATCTTAGTGACAGTGACAAGTGTCATAGGACAGTGGTAAGGGCAGAGAAAATGAGCAGAGAGATGGAATAAACATGACATAAAAATCATTAGTCTTTTCTAGTGAAGTTACCAGGTTGGGCCAGTCTGCCAGGATAATAAGCAGCTATTTTAAGTTTTTTGACAAAAGAAACTTACAATTTTGGCTTTTGATGGACACATCAATTCTGTTTAGCTCTCCTAGTTCAACAGCATCCACTTCTGCTGTAAAGGACTGTAAAAAAAAAAAAAGTAAAATGCTCAATTTTTCTATGAAGAGGAAAATTAACATTTTAATGTGTAGTACAATATGAGTGTTTCCCTTAGAGTTCTGGCTTCTGCAGGCAACCCTTGAAAAGAGGAATGCTGGCCTCTGGCCTAACTCTCAGTAAGCCTGAAAGAGTGCAAAGATGAGTGACCAGAGTGATGGAGCAGAGAGATGAGTGTTGGAGTGACCAGAAGGACCAGGTCAGATTATACTGAGTGGACTAGAGGTGGTCACAAAGTCAAATGACCAGAGCGCCGGAGCAAAATGGACAAGATTGGGACCTGGGCTGGCTACTGTTAGAAACAGAATACTGGGTTTGATGGATCTCCAGTCTGTTCCACAATGGCAATTCTTATGTTCTTATGATTTCAAAATGGTATGAGATACCTCAAGTTTCCCATTGTGCTCTACATCCTCCCCAGGCCAATGAAGGTGCCTGCTTCCTGTATCACCGTTGGAACCATATAAACACACAGTCAACAGCGGAGCATGTCTCTTCCCTTTGAATGGACTGTTGAATACAGTTATATGATACGTCACCACTACAAGAACACAAGGAGAGACATCAAGTCAATAATAACAAGGATCTTCTTTTAGAACCCCTTTTACAAAACTGTGGTAGTGATTCTGCCGCAGCAAATGCATCAAAGCTCATTCATTTCCTATGGGCTTCAGTGCATTTGCAAAGGAAGAACTGGTACTGCGTTTTTGTGAAAGGGGACCTTCAGTTAAGTATCACAAACAACCCTATAAATTATTATAGATAACTGCAGGCTGTTCATATATGATAGGGTAATTTTGTAAGGATAAAGTAGAATAGTATTTTATGACCAGTATTTTATCATTCTCAAGGGCCAGCCTCCCAATTCTATAAATGGTGCTCAAAATTGCACATAAAAATTTGCATGTGCAATTTAATTGCATAATAAGCTAAGTTATGGGCTGATTCTATAAAGAGTGGCTATTAATTGGCAAAATTTAATTTATTTTAATATGGTGTCTTATATACCACAAAATCTTCCAAAGGATTCAAAGCAGTTTACAAAACAATTAAATTGACTTAAGTAATGGCCAAAAATCTAATCAGGTACTATGGGCTAGATTCACTAAGCAAACCGATCGTGTACCGATCGGTTTGAGAGTCCTTTACGACCAGATACCCCTCCTGCACTATTCACTAACGCTTGTAGTGATCCGATCCCGATCCTCCCATGTTTGGGGCACTTGTTGGGGGGGTAAATTTTTTTTTTTTTTAAATCGAGCAGATATTTTGCATGTGTAAAACACACAAAATATCTGCCCGATTAAAAAAAAAATATAAAAAGCCGGTGGCAGAAGCTATGAGAGCAGTGACAGGAGGCTGTTTCTCCTGTCACTACTGTCAGGGCTTTAGCGATCTGTGCAATTGACTGGTGGCGTGCCAACGATCGTCTCAATTTGCATGCAGGCCTTTAGTGAATTTGTCGGCCTGCATGCAAATGGAAACAGATCACACACGGATCAGAGAGTTAGTGAATCTAGTCCTTTGAATTTCCTTCTATGTCCCAACAGGCTAACAATCAACTATAGTACCTATGAAAGAAATAATTACTTACATTTACCTATATAAAGAGAAGGAAGAGGGAAAAGATAATACAATAAAATCAATAATACAAGTGCGTAAAAGGCACAACAGAAGGAAAAACTTCAATATCAAAGAACCCCTAAAGAAAAATCCTAAAAATAAAAGCAGAAAAAAATAGCAAAATTAAACAAGCCCAACATAAATAAAGCAAAAAGAAAATAAAAAATAAAAATAAACCCCAGTCATCAGAGGCATAGTAAGGGGAGCTGGGGGTGGTAGTGGTGGTAGTCTGCCTCTAGCATCATCTAGGTGGGAGCACCGGCATCTCTCCATCCCCCCCCCCCCCCAGCATGCTTGTGCCCTCCCTTCCCTGCCCTTGCACTTCTTTAAAATCTTTGCCAGTGTGAGCAACCACTTGAACCCACTACTCGCTTAGGCCTAGCTCCCTCTGAAATCACTACCGGGTTATGGGGCCAGGAAGTGATGTCAGAGGAAAAGTCAGTGTGTTTCTATGAGCAGAGTGTGACTTAGGTGCCACTAAGCACAATTCCTCAAAAACTTAGGTGCCTAAAATGTAGGCCTTTAAAGTTCTTGCTTACATTTCAGGCGCCTAAGTTTTTACATAGGCATCGCTAGCCACGATTCTATAAATGGCACCTAAGTGTGATTGACATGCAGCTGGATCCATTTTTCTAGCCACCAGCTGATTTAGGCACTGTTTATAGAATTAGCCCCTAAGGGCCAATAATTGGGCACGATCAATTACTGGCACTAATTGTCAAAAATCTGAATTTACGCATACATCTTCTTTGTTGGTATTAATGCCTATTTTTAACACAATAGGGATGTACATTCATTAGTCATATCTGAGTCATTTGAACACCTAAAAGTTTCAAATTTATTATTTTTTTGATACCTCGCAAATCATATAACTAAGCAGCTTACAATAAAAATTGATATAAATAAAAGTAAAAATTTAATAAAAACATCACACAACACGAATGGGAATGGGATGAATTACAATTCATGATAGAAAAGCAAAGGGAAAGGATAACACAAGAGGTCAAAAGGACGGTCTATGTGCTCCAACTGGAATATTCTGTATTACAAAAGATTTTAAAATCAAATGCTTATAAGAAAGCATCAGTAAATAAAAAAAAGTCTTAAGATCCTTATCGATAGCATTAAGAGAAGTTTGAAGTCTAAGATGACTAGGACGCAGATTCCATAGTTCAGGACCCTGGACAGAGAAAATGGAATTACATATGGAATCTAAAAATATCTCCCTAAATATAGGTACTAACTAGATGGTTTTGATTGAGAGATCTAAGTGCTCGAGAGGGAGTATAAGGTGTTAAGAATTTACTGAGAAATTATGGAGTATCTGTAGAACAAATTTTTTTAAAAAAATCTTTATTGATTTTTTATAAAAAAAATAGTGCATTAAATATATATATTCATATTAAATAACTTCAGAATTGCACTTGAATCAATCATCAAAATACTTCAAGACATTTCCCCCCTCCCACCTCAATACCAGAACAAAACACCAAATGCATTACTTCAGACAAGTAATAAAATTCATATTGAACATATAGATCAAAATCTGATAACCCTCCACCCTCCCACCCACCCAGGATGTGAAAATAAAAAAATCAAGGGAATAATCCAGCTAATCATCAATTTTGAATACTATGAGAAGAATTTTATATGTAATACGGTGTGATACAGGTAACCAATGAGCTGACTTAAATAATGGAGTAACATGATCATATTTTTTCTGACCCGTTATTAGTTGTAGTCTAAAATTTAATGTAGACAAATTGATCGCCTTGCCTATGAATTAGCATGAATACAATTGATTTGTAATTGTTATAGAGTTTAAGTGTGCATACAATGTGTGCATTAAAAACAAAAGTGTTAAAATACTGAAACTCCTCCTGAAAGTCAGAAAACATTCCGGAAAAATGAAACCAGTATGCATCAGAGGGGGCAGGAGCCAATGTTCCCTCAAAGGACTGAGTTGACATGAGCAAAAGTTTTCCGTTACCTTATCTTGTGAGCATTTCTCAAGATGCGCACATACACACATATAAACACTCGCAGGGAAGTGGTAAAGAATTCCATGAGCCATACTCTGCATTCTTTCCCTACTTATTGTTTATTGAAAGCTTCTATACCGCCACTAATGACTGGGAAGTCAATTCAGAGCAGTTTACATGAGCTTCTGTAAAGGAGGTCATGAGTTTCTGTAATTTGCCTGTAGTCTATAGCTATGTGATAGACTAACCAACTTTCTGCTGTGCACCCAGAGCTGAAAGGAACATACCTGGAAGAGTGGTTAGGGCAGGATGTGGGTAGGATGGGGGCCAACCTAGACTTAGTTGTCCTGGAGGGATAATCAAATGTTTTACTAGACATCCTAGATGAAACAAACTTTGTGAGTTAGATGATGTAAAAACAGGTATAAGTGCCAAAAAGGTATCCAAAGTGATCAGATAGCCACTGCAGAGACAAAATAAAGACCCCCACACATTCCCCCGGTGTTCACCGATCCCCTCACACCCCAAGATCAGAATAAAAAAGTACATACCTGTCTCCAGAACATCAGCACCTGGTATAGAAAAGCCTAGTAGAGATGCACACAGTTCTCTTAAATAGCCTGGGAGATGGGCAAGTGAACCATAGAGAGGACCCAGGCCCATAAGCCACTCTAACCACTGCATTATGGTGGAACTTGTGCGCCTCCCAAAATCCCCCCAAACCCTACTCTACTATCATATAGGTGCCACCTGCAGAAATAAGGACTATTGGGGTTATAGACAGGTGGGTATAGTAGGTTTTGAGGGGGCTCACCATAACCTATAAGGGAGTTCTGGTGAGATGTTTATATGGCATCCTTTTTGTGAAATTCACAGCAGTGCCCTGTAAGAGGCCCCATTGCACTGTTGCCATATCTGGGTTGTCAGATTGGCCATCCCATGTCCAAATGGTCTCGTTCTGGGCATTTGGGACTTGGACAAAATTTTGGTTGAAAATGTGGTATAAAGATAGACGTCCTGGCGGTCTGGATAACCAATAGCCTGGATGTTCAGATAAATGATTTAAAAAAAAAAAAAAAAAAATCGGTCTTAGACATAAGTTTTTATTATGCCCCCTCTATCTGTATAAGAAGGGGGTGAGTTTGGAGTGGGTTAAGGATGGGCCAAAAATTGTTCTCTTAGGCTTCTGCGGCTGACGTCATGATTGTTGCAGTTGTCCAGGTCTCGCCACGTCTGGGTAGGTAGAACCGATGTGTCAGCCATCATGCTGTGGCTTTCTTCAAAAGAAAAACGGTTCATAGACAACAGCGCGAAAGACAAAAGCGCGCGCCGACAATTGAGCGCAGTGCGCGCCGCCGTGCCGCTCTAAATTACAGTTTTTAGGGGCTCCGACGGGGGATTTTGTTGGGGAACCCCCCCAGTTTACTTAATAGACATCACGCCAGCATTATGGGGGGTTTGGGGGGTTGTAACCCTCCACATTTTACTGTAAACTGAACTTTTTCCCTAAAAACAGGGAAAAAGTGAAGTTTTCAGTAAAATGTGGGGGGTTACAACCCCCTACACCCCCCACAACACCCCCACAATGCGGCGTGATGTTTATTAAGTAAAGTGGGGGGGTTCTCCCCCCCGCCCCCCCGTCTGAGCACTAAAAACAGTAATTTAGAGCGGCGTGGCGGCACGCGCTGCGCTCAATTGTCTGGGCGCGCCTTTGTCCCAGCGCGCTTTTGACCTGACACCAGAAAAACATCAGCTTGCAAATTGTTTTATGAGAACCAGGGAACAGAGCAGTATTTTCTTTGACAAATATACCCCCACCCCCTTTTCAAAATTGCGATAGTGGCTTTTAGCGCAGGCCAGTGCCCTGAATGCTCTGCACTGCTCCTGATGCTCATAGGAACTCTACAAGTGTCGGGAGCAGCGCAGAGCATTCAGCACGCCAGCCTGCGCTAAAACCCGCTATCGTGGTTTTGTAAAAGGGACGATAGATATTTACGAACATCCGGTGTTCAACTATTATTGGCTACCTGAAGGCCAAAAATGAAGGGGATGAATCTACCCTACATCACTAACTTGTTTGTACCAAAGGCTGAATTTCCCTTCTTTTGAGATGAGCGGTTGGTAAAAATGAATAACACTGTTTTGAGTTTTGCAAGCTTATTAAAATTAAGCGTACTGTGACTGCTAATTCTTTTCCCTTGTTTTGGTTCATTGTTTTCTTTTTATAGCAAACATATTTTTTTAATCAAAAGTGTTTACGCTATGTAAGCAGCAAGATGGTAATGCTCATGAACATCACTTTTCATTTGATAGTGGATATCATGATGCTTCACAATGCGAAGAAATGCCATCAATATACTTGTTTATATACTTCACAGATGTTTTATTCTTTCCATTTTCCTGCACTACCAGATAATTTTGCTTTAGTCCAGAATGTTTGTTCCATGTTTAGAAACGTCCAAGTAATATATTAAAATGCCAGCTTTCTCCCCAAATTATTCATATGCAAGAAGAGACCCCAAATTATTAAGAGTTCTAAGAACTCCAGAAGTTCAACCCATTACTAAGGTGCACTAGCATTTTTAGCGTGCGCTGATGATTAGGACGTGCAAACCCCGCGCTACACGAAAATACTAACGCAAGCTCTATGGAGGCATTAGCGTTTAGCGCGCGTGCAGCAATGTAGCGCACCTTAGTAAAAGGAGCCCAAATATTTTCTGTGTTAAAAGAGAATTCTGTTCTTACATAGTAGCATAGTAGATGATGGCAGATAAAGACCCTAATGGTCCATCTAGTCTGCCCAACCTGATTCAATCTAAAAAATTTTGGTTTGTTTTTTTAAAATTATTATTCTCTTTAGCTATTTCTGGGCAAGAATCTAAAGCTCTGCCCGGTACTGTTCTTAGGTTCCAACTACTGAAGTCTCTGTCAAAGCTCACTCCAGTCCATCTACACCCTCCCAGCCATTGAAGCCCTCCCCAGCCCATCCTCCCCCAAACGGCCATATACAGACACAGACCATGCAAGTCTGTGCAGTACTGGCCTTAGTTCTTCAATATTTACTATTATTTTCTGATTGTAGATCCTCTGTGTTCATCCCATGCTTTTTTGAACTCCGTCACCGTTTTCCTCTCCACCACCTCTCTCGGGAGCGCATTCCAGGCATCTACCACCCTGTCCTTGTCTTTACCCCATGTTCACCATTTGCCCTTTCAATGTCTTTATCTCCCCCCCCCACACACTTTTTCAGCATTACTTCTATGTCTCTATTTCACCTCCTCTTCATGTCCCCTCTGTATCTCTATCCTTATTCAGTAGGTCCTGCTTACCCTTTCTCTTCTTTGTGTCACTATCTCCATTTTCAGCTTTCCCCCCTTTTCCTTTGTTACTGCACCCGGTAGCCAGAATCTTTCCACCCTCCCTCCACTCCGGCCCAGCCCAGTATGAAATATTTCCTTTTGTTTCCCTCCCCTCTCTCTTTCTCTCTCTCTTCTCCTCCCTCACCCACGAGTCCTGCATCTGGCCCTCTCCTTTCTACCTGCACCTGGCAACACCCCCCTGCTCTGCGGCTCTCTTCAGCAACTCGTCAGCAGCAGGTGATCAAGACAAGCTGCCGATATCGAGGCCTTCCCTCTACGAGTCCCGCCTTTGTGGAAAAAGGAAGTTGAAACAAGCGGGACTCGCAGAGGGTAGGCCCCGACGTCAGAAGCTTGTGTCGATCACTGCTGCTGAGTTGCCGAAGAGAGCCGCGGAGCAAGGGGTGTGGCCGGAAGCAGGTAGAAGGGAGAGGGAGATAGGAAGGTTGTAGAAGCTCCTGGAGCATGACACCGACCTCGGCCAGGATGATTTCTTTTTCAGGCTGCTGCTGCCGCTGCCACCCCCCACCCGAAAACAGACAAAAACAGCCTAATGCCCGCGTCGGTGTCGTTGAGAGGAATTTAGTGATAGGCCCGGTAGATCGGGACGGCAACACGAGTCTATCACGGAGCCGGGATGGGCTCTGCGATCGACTCACGTTGCCTTCCTGAGCTACCAGTCGATCGCGATCGACGTGTTGGGCACCCCTGATCTAGAGCTATGTTCAATGAAGCCACCCCCCTCCCCTCCACATGCATAAGCAAAAAATGGGGAAAAATCCTTTTTGTTTTAAGCTAGTAGATTTTAAAACTGACTGAACAAAGAATGCCTGAGGTAGAATAGGCACCAAAATGTAAATTGGGCGTGCCCTAGGACATTGCAGGAAAGTTAACTCCCTAGACTTCACACCAAAAATATATAAACCTCAAATCGAAATTTTTTTAAGCTTTCAAACTCACGCTGAGGGTGCTCCTTATTAGAGAGTTGCGCAGGTACAGAAATCCCACCCATCCCCACCAAAGTCTCACCCGTCCTCACCCGTCCCCATGAGGACTCCCACCCGTCCCCACCCGTCCCCGCGAGGAATCCCTCCGTCCCCACCCGTCCCCGTGAGGAATCCCTCCGTCCCCTACGTCCCCGCGAGGAATCCCCTACGTCCCCGCGAGGAATCCCCTACGTCCCCGCCCATCCCTATAAACTACAGAAATAGTTATTTCATTTAATTATGCTACTGAATTAAAGGCTCTGGTAGAAACCCATTTAAAAATAAGCAAAAAGACTTTATTAATTTGGAAATATTAATTGGGAAGAATACATACTTTGTAAACGGGTTTCTACCAGAGCCTCTAATGTTTATAAATTTTTATCAACACAACTAATATACTACTTTATCCTTAAGCAAAAAAAAAAAAAAATGAATTTTTTTCCTACCTTTATTGCCTGGTTTCTGCTTTCTTCATGTTCTCATTCAATTTCTTCCATCCACTGCCTCTCTTCTCTCTGTGTCTTCCATTTGCTCTGTTACTGTGCCTCTCCCTTTCTCCCCCCCTCCCAAATTGGTCTGACACCCATTTTTTTCCCTCTGCTCCCCCCATAGTCTGGCACCTCTGTCTTCTTCCCTGCCAGCGTCTTCTTCCCATTCCCTCTTCCCCATTTCCTTTCAGTGTCCTTCTCCCCCACCATCTTCCCCATGTCCTGTCAGGCAGCATCCTTCTCCCCCCCTCTGCCTTCCCCATGTCCTTTCAGCATCCTTCTCCCCCCTCTGTCTTCCCCATGTCCTTTCAGCGGCCTTCTCCTCCCCTGTTTTCCCCATGTCCTTTCAGTGGCATTCTCCACCCCTTTGTCTTCCCCAGTGCTTTCAGGGTCCTTCCCCCCCCTTCCTCCCGTTTACCCCATGTCCTTTCAGCGTTCTTTTCCACCGCTTTGTCTTCCCCAGTGCTTTCAGCGGCCTTCTCCCTCCTTAAGCGTCTTTTCTTCTCCACTCCACCTTTCCTCCCTCCATGCCTCCACCTTTGTGGCGCTTTTGCACCCAACCGACAACTGAACAGGCCCGGTCGGACAAATCTCCCTGTCCTGTAGCCGCGAATCTAAATTACCTTCTTACAGCAGCTGGAGTAGTGAAGCTGCTGTAAGAGGTAATTTAGATTCGCGGCTACAGGGCAAGGAGATTTGTCGGCCGGGCCTGTTGTCGGTCGATCGGGGGACCTGACTGGCTGTGCACATTCTCTGGGGCGGACCGCCCCCTTCCCCCTCTTTCGTACGCCATTGCCTTCTCCCTACCTGCCCTGCCGCACACAGCCGACCGGAAGTCTTCCTGATGTCAGCGCTGACGTCGGAGGAAGGGAGGGCTTTGCTTAAGCCCTCCCTCCTGACGTCAGCGCTGACATCGAGAAGATTTCCGTTCGGCTGTGTGCTGCGACAGGGCAGGTAAGGAGAAGGAGACTACCCTCGCGGCTCGAGTGCACTGCGATCCAACCCCGCAGGAACCCCGCGACCCTCGGAGGCGTCCCCACGGGATCCCCGCGACCCTAGGGGGCGTCCCCACGGGATCCCCGTGACCCAAAGGGGGAACCCGTGGGTCCCGCGGGATTCCCGTCATCCCCGTTCCTGTGCAGCTCTCTACTCCTTATCTTAAAAATTTAGATTTGAGGTTTATATATTTTGGGTGTGAAGTCTAGGGAGTTAACTTTCCTGCAATGTCCTAGGGCACGCCCAATTTACACTTTGGTGTCTTTTGAGGTTGAATAGGAACAGAGGCATACAATCTCCAATGTGAAAAGCAAGCTCGACTCGTTAAAAGCAGCTTTTTTCACAGGAAACTTCAGCTACTTGTTACAATTGGGAGAAAGCTGTTAATTTATGGGCCACCAGGTAGCAAATGCATAGCTCCAGCCTTTTCAAAAGTTTTCCAGATAATATTTGGCCATTTAAACTGCTGAAGAGCTATGGCCTAATATTTACAACCCCTTATCTGGACATTGGAAACCTGTTATCTGTATGCATGCTACTGACTGTGCTGATTTTCAGTGACATTATCTGAAGAGTGACTGAAAATCATTACTGACCGCCCCTGTAAAACCCAGATAATGCAGGGGCAGTGCTTGGGCAGTTCCAGGAATTATCTGAGTAGTAATGATATTCACTCTGGATAGTAAGATTAAAAATCACTACTACCAGAATAATGTTGTCATTGACTGTGGTATCTAGATTTATTTATTTTATTTAAAAACACTTTTATCCCACATATCCAAACAATCTGTGCAGGTTACAGAAGTACATGCACATATCAATAAACACCTAGATATAGAAATTATCCAAGTGGCTATGCAAGTAGCCGGACCAACTTCATCCACTCAATATAATAATACACCGGCTAACTATTACATCCCCATATTAATAAAAGGATGGTTATAAGAGAATATTTTGATACTCAATCCTCAGAGGGAAAATGTACCCGTTGGCTCAGGTGAATGAAATACCCTGAACCCACTCTTCACGGGATCTCATAGGATCAAAATATATCATATTATGCAAGATATTTATTAAATTTTTCTGTAATAAATATGAACTTGTACTTAGCTTATAAAGTTCTCTCTTTTTTTGAACTTATTTAAAATAGGAGCGCCTCCACCTTTTATTAATATGGGGATGTGATATTTAGCCGGTGTATTATTATATTGAGCATATCAATAAACAAGCATAAAACAATACAATTTTGTAAAAAAAAAACCAAAATGCTAAAATTGTATATAAAAAAAAGCAAAAGCTAATGATTCAACAGTAAAATAAAACCGTTTCTTGATCACATGTCTTTTTAGCTATAAATTACAATATTATTATTAAGACTTAGCCAAAAGGAAAGATTTATAAACTATAAAGAGTTTTACCTCATGCAAAATTGTCATTTCTTTAATAAGACATTAACTATTTTTTCTGAGGCCCTCCAAGTACCTATAAATCCAAAATGTGGCCATGCAAAGGGTTTGAGTTTGAAACCACTGCTATATAGGAATGTACTATATAAGAGACTCCTGCTGTTCTATGAATGGGTATGTTTCAATGACTTTAATATCTCCACTGTTTAAGTGTACTGTTAGTACCTTCACAAACCTATAGTTGTATACATTCAATATACTTTGTAATTTTGCCAGTCAGCCTTGTTTTGGTTGTTTTCCTGAGAGAAAGGGAAGGAAATCCATTAGCTAACACTCTTCTCCCTGAGGTGGAGACACCAGGCCCCAAGTATCCAGGAACCAGTGGAGACCACTTGAGGTGGACTCTTGTCATGTTGTTCTTGAACCCAGGGATGGCCACAAGGAGGCACTGGAGCCAGAAAAAAAAAACTACATAATAATTATCTTTTGGAATTCAAGCATTTTCATACTACATGCATTGACTTCTATCTCACATCACTCCTATCAAATATAAAGCAATATCTGAGTTTAATCACCCCTTTGTGCACGTTCTTTCTTCACATGTTTAGATACATTCACACTCCTAATACAATTCATAAGGCCTGAATTACCGAATAGATTCTAAGGTTATTAGATAGCACAATTCTAATGACTATTTTCTGGTCAACATTTTACTTGCTGGTAATTTTTCTCCAGATATAATTTTCTTTATGGGAAATTGACAGTTTTCCTATATTTTCCTTTCTTTGATTAACTGTAGGTTGTACGATAACGGGTACAGTCAAATCTTCTATTTCCTACCGATATATCTTAATACAATAGGGCTCCTTTTACTAAACCATGGAAGAGCTTCATACCGTAGACCAGTGAGATAAATGCTCTGACGCTCATTTAGTTCCTATGAGCGTTGGAGCATTTACCTTGCTGGCCCGTGGTAAGAAGCTCTTCTGTGGTTCAGTAAAACCCACTGACAGTGTTTCTAAATTAGCCAATAAAAAAAACCATAATTAACTCTCCCCCCCCACCCCTTTTACAAAACCGTGGAAGCAGTTTATAGTGCAGGCCAGCACGCTGAATGTTCTGCGCTGCTTCCGATGCTCATAGGAACTCTATGAGTGTCGGGAGCAGCGCAGAGCATTCAGCGCACCGACCTGCGCTAAAAAGCACTTCCGCAGTTTTGTAAAAGGGGAGGAAGGAGTACATTATTAAGAAATATTGCAGGTCTTGTGACTGAAGTCATTTTTCAATCTGTTTACTTAAGTAGTTTCCTGCTAATAAAAATGAATTATTTGTTCATTCATTTGAAGAACACAAGTGTTATAAATTAGATAAGGCTCGATTCATGTCTGAAAAATTTCCAACAGAGAAAGTTTGCCAGCTCCAGTGAATAAATAAATGTGCTTCTAGCTTTAGAAGAAACATTCTGGCGTGGCAGAAGGACTAGGCATCTCAAAACATTTGTGTAAATATTTTTTTTATAAAGGATTTTTTAATGATGTTGGGTTCTGGTTTGGTCCACCTAGTTCAATACTATATTATATAGTGGATTCAATGTTGCAAAATCCCCAATGCAAACTAGTCCCATGTGAAAGGGCATTTGGGGTGTGTGAGTGTTTTTGATGTGGTAGGGAGATATCTTTTCACCAAACCCCTCATCCCCAAAGCTGGCCCTGCCACTAATTACACTATGCATCTGCCTAGGGTAGAGGCATTTGGGGGCATTTGAAGAGCAGCATCTCTTCTCCCCTTTCTTACATAACATAACATCGTACTTCTCAACCGTGTAACCATAAGTTCTACGCGGTTTACAAAAGATTAAAAATAAGGACAAGTTAAGGATGACTGAAGGAAAATTAATTGATCAGATATTTAGGAATAAGATATGTTTTCAATTGAGTTCTGAGTGGGCTCCAAGCAATAATAATCAAAATTCTTTATCATGTGAGGCTACCTGGAATGCCATGAAATCTGGTATGATCATGAAATCTCTTACTTTTGCAGCCTTGTACTGACAGAGAAATAAACAAGGCATGAGATTTCCTATTATATTTATGTGATGCTATAGAAAATCTATTAGCCATGTAAGCTGGTGCTGTTCCATATATAACCTTATAACAAAAGCAGCCTAACTTAAACAGAACGCACGCCTCCATTGATAGCCAGTGCAACTCACAGTAAAAAGGAGATACATGATCGTACTTTTTGAGACCATAGATCATTCTAACCGCTGTGCTCTGGATCAGTATAAGTCTAGCCATATCTTGGGAACTGTTAAATATACAACATTACAGTAATCCAAAAGACTCAATAACAAAGACTGTACCAAGAGTTTAAAAGCCGAAAACTCAAAAAAGGGTCTAATGGTGCGCAATTTCCAAAGCGTGTAATAACTCTTGCGTACCACAGTATCTATTTGTTTTCTCAGTCAGATGCTGATCCAAAACAACTCCAACTACTTTATTTGTAGGTTAAATTATATATAAGGAAGAAGTTATACTAATTAAAGGTTCGTGAGTTATCTTATGTGATGATTCGACAAAAAACTTTGTCTTATCAGGGTTAAGCTTAAGTTTAAAATCCTGCATCCTAGAGTTCATCATTTTCAACACAGATTCAATTTTATGAGAAGCATGGGATAGAACTGTACCACAAGGTATAACAATTGTAATATCATCGGCATAACTAAACAATTCAATTTATGTTTCCTGAAATCAGGCCAAAGTTGAATGTAAACTCAGTGCAGGTGTGTGGCCTTTAAAAACAGATCTGTGCTCACGAGCTGCCACATTTATCCTTCTCCTGAAAAAGTGGCTGGGAGTGCAGCAGCACTTGAGTGCAGGTCTGTGTTTAAAGGCTCCGTGCAGGTGCTAAGTCTGCTTTCAACTTTAGCCTAGGTTCAAGAAAAGGTAGAGAAGTGGAAGCAAGATGCTGTACAGGGGGCAGGCATAGTAGGGAAGGAGCCAGGAGATTATTAATGGTAGGTAGGAACTGGAATGGGGTATAATGGCCACCTGAGAAGGAGGGTAAAGAGGGAAGTTCAGTGTTGGAATATGGGAAATTATGGAAGGGAAGGAGAGATGCTGGATTATGGAGGAAGGAAATAGGGAAGGGAAGGGAAGGGAAGGGGAGATGCTGGAGATGATGGGGAGGTGAAGTAGGGCCTTGAGCCATCCCAGGGGAGAGGAATGATTGACTGAAGGTTTTCCTAAGGTATCTGATACTCTTAGGTTGGTCCTGCACACACCTTCTACCCACACACATCACCACGGATACATACCTACATTCTTAAGATAGACACAAATATATATACCATACTGTTCTCATGAACCCCCTATACAGTTCCCCAGCTCAGTAGCCTCACCATCCTACCAAAACACACGTTACCATGTTTTTTCCCCATTGAGTCCCTAACTGCAGTGTTGACTAAAAGCTGCATAAGAGCCCTCCTCTGAAGCTATTCCCTCAGCTCTACTTTTCAGTTGGCAAATGGGTTCTTTCACACTTGAGGCTCTGTTGCATCACTTCCAGGATTTGCTTGAGCGCTACTTTCTCTACTGGACAGGACACTCAAACGTTTTGCATTGTACAGGGCATAGCACTATTGAAAACGCAATGGTTGACCATGCTCATTAGTAGGAACAAGAAATGGTTGCTTTGTTTGCAGATTTTTCAGAATATTTTTCCCGTTTTTGAGGTTTTATTTTGAGGGGGAGGGGTTAATTTCACAGATTCACTTTAGCAGCTTATTTTGGGTGGGTTAAATCAATTATATTCTCCTTAATTTGTAAGTGTACCTAAATATAATCAAGTTTTCATGCACTAAAAATTTTAAGGTGCCGAAATGATACACATGCTAATGAATGTACATGCCCCCGATTCCCCTCACAACCTCCTTCCCTCAGCCTGTGTGTCTTGTAAGCGCGTTGAGAGATGAAAAAGGTTAAAATCACTAGGTTAGGATAGGAAACGTTTGGGAAATCCCTCCCCTCTCTCTCAGTTCCTCAAAATGAAAGCATTTGGTTTCACTTTCTAGCCCTTAATGCCATTCTACTATTTAAGTACAGATTTATATGGTACATACCAGTATGGGATGGCTTTAATGGCCACTCTATCGGGATTTCAATCCATCTATCTCCATTAAAAGAAAGAGGCAGTGTTTTATTTATGGTGTGGCTAAAGGTGTCCAGGGTTTCTTTGTTCTGCATTTTGAAGTGAAGAAGAGAAGCCTTTGGTATGTCACCTGACAAACTCTCAAGCCCAAGTCGAACTTTATAGAGCTCCCCTAGATCAGAAGGGAGATGCACCTAGGAAATATATATTGAAATAATTTAACTTACATTATGTGCAGCTTTCTTGAGAAGAAATCATTATAAAGTACATTCTGGCTTCTTTTAAAATACAATAAAATCAAGACTTATTAAATAATATAGGTTATATTGATAAAGATGAATGTCTCCACATTTTGTTTACAAGAATTCTCTTAGTGGCAGTAAGTTTAATAACAAGATCAAATCAAACAAATTCTTATATTAGCTGTGGTCCACATTTTGTATGACATAAGTACAATAGGCTATATTTAGTAAATGGTTCCAAAAAGATCCACACTAAATTGACATATCTACAAAGGGTGCTCATTAATTTACAGAATACTAGCTTAACACAGATCTCACAACTAACATTGATGCCTGCTGAAACCTGGTGCAATGCCGGCACCCAGCTTAAGCTTGGATATGAATTATTCTATAACATCACACCTAAATTCTGGGAATGCCCCCTGATTTATCTATACTCATCTCCTAGCTATGAAATTTAGGCACTGACATTATAAAATAGCGACTCGGCCAGATGCACAAGCAAATCCAAAATGATGCTAATTATAGTATGTCCTCATTAACTCCATTTGCACATGCATCTGGCCTGTGTGTCCAGTTTGGGGTGGCATATATAGAAACTGGGAGAATATTTATAGTCTTATGGACTCTTTGAAGACAATTCTTTAAGTGTCAGTGGCTATATGTGCTCTGCATCCATAAATAGTGGGAAAAAAAAAATAGCCATTTAGCTGAGAAAGTGGAATAGCACATGTAAATGCTATGACATTCAACTGTAAAGAACCCTGAATTCAGTGTTTGAGAAAGAACTTTGAATTCTACATCTGAGCATTTTGATATTAAGAAGAGTACTGCCAGATAAGTGCTTATTTACTGAGATTTGCTACTGGAAGTGCAATGATTGAGAAATGAGCCATTGATCAGCGGGCTTTCGGTCCAGATTGGTCTTGTGGTCTCACAAGTTACATCAACTTCTATGAGCACTTTGAGAGGCTACTTGTATGTTTAAAAAACATTGCCTGGAGCTATTGTTTGATATTGGTTGGCATTTTGCTCTAGTTGCATTGTATGGACTTTTGTCCCCAAGTGAGTTAGGTTTGATTCAACTGCAAAAGGCATGGGCAGGGCTCCAAGTTATAAAGATAACTTACAGAAAACTGTAAGTAATGTGTTCCCTTAACATATTTATGTGCCCACAGTAACACAGTATAATTGTGTGTGCCTAAATGTAAGATGGGAATAA
Source organism: Geotrypetes seraphini (assembly GCF_902459505.1). NCBI lineage: Eukaryota > Metazoa > Chordata > Amphibia > Gymnophiona > Dermophiidae > Geotrypetes > Geotrypetes seraphini. Next base: position 117,720,987 of record NC_047085.1, read on the forward strand.
CTAGTGAGATAATTAACCCCCTCCTTTACAAAGCCACACTAGCCTTTTTATGTTAAGAATCACCGCCCTGCAAAAGGATCTAGGTGTCATTGTTGAGGATATGTTGAAACCCTCAGCTCCATGTGTGGCAGCAGCTAAGAAAGCAAATGGAATGTTAGGAATTATCAGGAAAGGAATGGAAAACAAAGATGAAAATGTTATAACGGCCTTAATCGCTCTATGATACGGCTGCACCTCGAATACTGTGTGCAGTTTTGGTCGCCGTAGCTCAAGAAAGATATAGCAGAATTAGAAAAGGTACGACAAAAATGATAAAAGGTTTGGGATGACTTCCCTATGAGGAGAGGCTAAAGCGGATAGGGCTCTTCAGCTTGAAGAAGAGATGGCTCAGGGGTGCAGCCAAGTTGATCTTTGCAAAACGCAAATCTGACCATGTCTCCCCACTCCTGTCCAATCTTCATTGGCTCCCAGTGATTTCCAGAATCCATTTCAAATGCTCCTGCCTGGATTTTAAGATCATTCACGGCATTCTTTCTCCCCTAATCCCACTATCCTTTAACATCTCGAATCCTGACTCCACCAGACCTGCCCAAAGATATAAACTATCCTTCCCCTCTCTACACGGTATTCTCTATGCAGGTAAACTGGGAAAATATCTTCTCTTCAAAATCACAGGTCTCTGGAACGACCTTACTATCCCGCTGCGGAACCTGGGCTCTCTCCAACTATTCCGCAAGCAACTGAAAACTTGGCTCTTCTCTAACATGTAATTCTATTTTCCCCCTTACTCTTCCTTTCTATATATAAACTCATGTAAACCTTTTCCTTTCTCTTCTTATATTTAAGTTCTTGTAAACCGTGCCGAGCTCCACTTCCGTGGAGATGATGCGGTATATAAACTTAAGGTTTAGATTAGATTAGATATAACAGAGGTGTATAAAATAGTGAGTGGAGTGGAAAGGGTAGATGTGAATCGCCGGCAGGAGGGATACCCGCAATGTGTGAGTGGGGGGTGGAGTTCTGTCAGGAGGGACTGGGCATCCCGCTTGCCCCTTGCTGGTAGTCTTCATGGGGGGGAGGGGGGAACGAGTTGCTGCAAAACTTATCACGGCAGGGGCAAGCTCAGGGGCAACCCGATTCTCTAACCAGTGCCTGTGACATGGACACTGTTTAGAGAATTGGGTTATTAGGCGGGCTTAGGCATCTGTCCGTGAGGACAGATGGAATTTTCTATAGGACGCCTGTGTGCTATTCTCAAAAGCTGCTTACGCAGCTTCTGAGACTGGGCGTCCTATATAGAATCTGGCCCAAAATGTTTTTGTTGATTAAAATTCATTTTGCTGTAATGTCATACCATTTATTACATTGTTGATTAATGCTATATAGTGCAAAGATTTCAAAATTTTATGTACTTTTCTCTTTCTCATCTACCATGTTTAGAAAAAATCTGAACGACTCCAATCCTAAATTTGTCCTTAAGGTAAACATGTTTAGTAATATTTTGTCTTTGGAAATGCATCATTCCGTGGCATAGTAGTAACTATTGATTCCTATAGAATGAAATTTGTAGTGACTTTTAGATCAATGTTCAGGGTAGTTTTGAAGAATTACACTTGCAAATTTAACTGCACCTAAATTTCATATATTTTTATTTATTTATTAGGATATTTACTGCCTTTTTGAAGAATAAGCTAAACATAAGGCTTCTTATACTAAAGGGCATTAGAGATTTTTAGCATGGGCTGGCAAGGTAAATGCTCCGATGCTCACAGAATTCCTGTCAGCATTGGAGCATTTATCTTGCCGGCCCGTGCTAGAAACCTGTAGCGCCATTTAGTAAAACCCAGTGTAATAAATAAATACATAAATATGGGGTCGATATTCAAAATTACAGTAAAACCGTTACAATTAACTTGGTATGCAAGTGTTTTGCAAGACAAGCAAAACATTTTATTAAATTTTAATCTGGTATACAAGCGAGGTTTTGCAATACAAGTACGTATAGTATTTTGTCTTAAAGTTTTTGGGTTGTGGAACGAATCGTCTGCGTTTCCATAATATTTGGAACTCGCACCCTGCATTCAGACATCTCATAACTCCTCAACTTTAAATAAATAAAAACACTTACAATTTAAACTTTGGCAGAAATTTGGCCACAGCTTTATTAATTATCATACTTTAGTAACAATGCAACTCAAATTCATATCTCTCATCCTAGGTGGCCTTCCTGATTCCCATTCCAACAGCTAGTCGGTCCCGACCTAGCTGCTTATCCCAACATCCCAATACATTATATTCATTCCAAATATCTCATTTGCAAGACCTGCGGTGTCGCCCGGCCTCACCTCAGTCTGTGGTGGTACCGCACACAGCATTCATCATTATATTTCATAAGTATTTTCCCATAATCCCTGGCCACCTGTAGGCATCCATTCTCATTTACCGCCCAAGCTGCAACCGCCAACCCCCCCATTGTACCCCCCATGCCCACCCACCCAAACACAGATCTCAGAACCCAACAACAAACACCCCAACAACTGTAACAAACCCAAACATAACTCGCCCCCCCCCCTCTAAAACCACACTCACTCACCAAAAAGAGAGACAGTGACAACAGAACATGAGGGAGGGAAGGGCGGGAATTAAAACTTCAAACTACCCTCACAAATCCAAATTTTCTATCTCCTCTTACTGCCTACCCTCCTCAGACCCCAACCTCCCACAGACAAACTTCTCAGAATTCTCCCGCACAAATAAACCAATCACATCATTCCCTTTCCCACCAATCATTACCTTTCACACCTCTGTTTCCAATCATCAATAAATCTTCCTCTTCCCATTACTTCCACTCTTTATAAAGTTCCATTCAATCCCCTTAATTATTTAAACTTCCTCACCTCCTCCCCCCACCCCAGCCCCGAACTTCCTCTTTTTTCTCTTGCAGGGCTCGTCCAATATTAAGAGCCCTTTGATTATTTCAAAGGGCTTACCTTATTTCTTATGGGGAAATTCGCTTTTATATATGAGTGGTTTGGAGTACAAGTTTTCGGAATGAATTATGCTCATAAACCAAGGTTTTACTGTATTTAAATAGCTGGGAGAGGTCCGGCATTGAATATCTGGGGATAAAGCTGGAGGTGGCAAAAAAAAAAAAAAATGCTGACTGCTGCCAGCTGAATACCTGCCATTTAATATTTGCACAAAGTTTGGCAAAAGTATTGTACAACAACAAAGACAGGACAATCCTTGAATACAGAACACAAACCAATAGGTGTTTAGGGTATATTAGAAAGTAACAGTACCTCATACTTTAGCGAATGATTTGCCTGGTATTCTTCACTGCTTGCTATTTTAATTGTCTCAGACTTGCCTTTCCCTCCATAAAGCACTATTACCAAGTTAGAAGGAATCCTTTTAGAATCTTTGTGCTGTCCAACTCCTCCTACTTGACCCATTGTCAATGAAATTTTCCATTTTCCATCTCCGTAAAAAGTATATAAAATAAAGACAGGTAAGACAATTGACAATACAAACTCTAGTTTCATAAGAATTCACTTCTCTGAACCCCTTCCTCCCCACCCCCTAGCACACATTTACATAGAATGAAATAGAACTTTCTGTTTCTTCTTTGGCAAACTATAAGGACAGGTTAGAAGTTGTAAAAAATACTATAAGAAGAGGCCCATATTTTGAATCATCATCTTTTTATCTTTAGCAATGCACAAAGGGTAATTATTCACATTTTTAAATGCAAAGGCAATATCTGATAAAGCAGGGCCTGAATTTTCGAAAGGTTACCTGATTTCATTTGCTGCTTTCCAGGCGACTGGGTTACTTCATTGCCATAATCTGGAAAGCAAAGTAGGTGGTTACAATCCTGCAGATAAAATCCAGAAGACAGAAAGTGGAACCAGCCACAAAAATGTGCGAAGATCCAAAGAGTTTATTCATGAAGCAATACAATAGGTCTCTCCATAATAAACTGTTTTGATCTTCGCATCTCTTCGTGGCTAGTTCTACTTTTTATCTCCTTCATAAATCTGGAAAACAACTGCATATATACTGATCATTTATAGGAATACATTTCACCAAACAGCCTACACACTAGAAACTATTTGCTCAGTAGTTGCGCCCATATTTTGGAATGCCCTTCCCCTAACACTTCGGCAAGAACTAATTTAAACAATCTCAAAACCAATCTTAAAACTTCTCTTTTCAAAGATGCCTATGAGATTTACAATCTCCCTTGAAAAGAGAAGACTGAAAGGGGACATGATCGAAACATTCAAGATAATGAAGGGAATAGACTTAGTAGATAAAGACAGGTTGTTCACTCTCTCCAAGGTGGAGAGAATGAGAGGGCACTCTCTAAAGTTGAAAGGGGATAGATTCTGTACAAACGTAAGGAAGTTCTTCTTCACCCAGAGAGTGGTAGAGAACTGGAATGCTCTTCCAGAGTCTGTTATAAGGGAAAACACCCTCCAGGGATTCAAGACAAGGCTGGACAAGTTCCTGCTGAACCAGAACAAACGCAGGTAGGGCTGGTCTCGGTTAGGGCACTGGTCTTTGACCTGGGGCTGCCGCGTGGGTGGACTGCTGGGCACAATGGACCACTGGTCTGACCCAGCAGCGGCTGTTGTTATGTTCTTAAAAAAGAGAGACAAACGCAACGCTATTCTGTTCCTGACCTTCCCTCTCCCATGTCATTCGTTTCCTGTACCCTATCTTTTTATTTCTAATATTGTACCCTTACCCTTACCCTCTCCCATTTTGTTTCTTTGTCCTATTTGTCAGTGTTGGTTTGTTCGTCTTTCCCCCAGGTTTTTAAATAATCTTTAAGATTGGAACGTTGTAAACCGCTTTGGTATGTAAAAGCGGTATATCAAGTCTGAATAAACTTGAAACTTTAGTAATACCGAAAGCTGATCTAGTTTCTTGTGAAACTAAGGGGCAAAGTCAATAGAATGACAGCTGGTATATGATAATAACCTCCTGCTGCCATATAGAATAAAACATGTTGAGACATTCAGACTGAAAAAATAAAATGGCAAGGGAAAGTCAAACGTTTGTTGACAAAGCAAGAGATCACTCTACTAGAACCTGACTTCCCACTGAAGTCCCCTATTATACCAAGTAAGAAACTCACAGAAAACAGAGAGATACTGCTTCAGGACAAAGACAGTGTACTCTTCCTGCTGTTAGTGAAAATCTATTCTCTGGCTGACTTGAGAGCTTTAGGGAAGCATCAGCCAGTCTTTTCATAAGTGTCTACATTTTGTCATACATTTATTTAAGTTTTGTGATTTGACCGGCTGCGTCTCAGCAATCGTAATTCTAATGTGCTTGAAGGTAGACGGCAGCCTTTTGACTGACTGAAATAAAAGGCTTGTTCTTTTATTGGCTAAATGCTTTCTCTTTACATATTTGCTTTCATGAGCTAATAGGGGCCAGTCATCCAGCAATTCTAATGGCCCACAGGTTTTATTTTATTTGCTGTAATATATTTGAAGGTGTTGCCTGGTTAATTTTTATTTTGTTTTGCTGTTTCAACTCCAGCTATTTGTGCTATGTGGAGTTTTGTGGAGCAACACCCAAGGCCACACAATATTTAACAACTCCACTGCTAATAATATAAAAAAAAGGTGAATATACAATAATATAGGAATAAAGGAAGGAAAAAGGCTTAGAGATCTTCAGCCAAATACCATTATTTCTCTAAATGTGTATCAACATTCTAGTTATTGGTATACAAAACCGTCCCTTTTAAGCTTGACAAATAGAAACTCTATAAAAAAAGTAAAAACTTATCTAAAAAAAAAATAAATTTTCATGAGTGTAGTCCTTTTTTGATAGTGGCCTGGATTTTGCACTGTCACATTGATGTATCAGGAAATACTTGGGATCTTAAACTCCCAAAAGCAAAAAATGTAATCAAAGTCTCACTAGCTACTGACTTAATACTTGCTACTTTCATACTGTAGTCATTTATCTCTATCTATGTGAAACAAATAAGACGGCCATATTTAAAAAGACATTAGTGGTACCACAAACCATTAGAGTGACCAAGGGTTAATCTGACAGAGTGAGTGGCATCTATGACCCTAACAGATGTAGCATAACTGCCTTAGGCTTCAAAGAAGTCTCTGGATAATCACTGAAGGATGGAAGTTGTGGAGGCAGACACAGTCAAAGTTGAAGAAATCTTTGAAAATCTTTATTAAAATAGAGTAGCATTTTACAAGCATTTGGGGCTCCTTTTACAAAGGTGCGCTAGGGCCTTAATGCTCGTAATAGCACGTGTTAAATTCCCGAGCGCGCTAGCCACTACTGCCTCCTTTTTAGGAGGTGGTAGATTTTCGGCTACCCTGCGTTAGTCCACATGGCAGTTTTTATACTTTTAGACAATTTAGAATGGCCCATCAGTTATTTTAACATTTTTATTATTTTTGTGTGTTTTATTTGTTTATAAAGTTGACTTGAGCTTCAGTGTTTTACAGCATTTCAGTAAAGATCATGTGACCTCGCAAATGCTTACGCGCAGTAGCCTTACTAATAGTCTATGATGCCCATGCCCTCTTTGGAGTCATGAGGTTCTGCCTTGGCTAAATAGCACTAAATTTTGAGAAAAGCTTCCTCACTGTACTGTTTTTTTTTACCATCCACAGCAATGCCTTATAGTGGTGTCTTTTCCTAACACTATTCCCCTCTTTTATTAAGGTGCGCTAGTCGATTTAGCGTGCACTAAATGCTAACACATCCATAGAATATAATGGACGCGTTAGCATTTAGCACACGCTAAATTGGCTAGTATGCCTTATTATAAGGATCCCTATGTAACATAGCTTGACCTGGTTCCCATACATTTTATATACGAGAGAACAAGCCTCTACACCAGGGGTAGGGAACTCCTGTCCTCGAAAGCCGTATTCCAGTCGGGTTTTCAGGATTTCCCCAATGAATATGCATTGAAAGCATTGCATGCAAATAGATCTCATGCATATTCATTGAGGAAATCCTGAAAATCCAACTGGAATACGGCTCTCGAGGACTGGAGTTCCCTACCCCTGCTCTACACAATCTGTATTTCTTGTGCATTTCCTTCAGATTTACTTTTTTTATATACAGTATATGATGATTTTAAGAATGTATTATTTTTTCAACTATTTATTGGTTATGTATTTGTTACAGTTGTTGGGGTGTTTGTTGTTGGGTTCTGAGATCTGTGTTTGGGTGGGTGGGCATGGGGGGTACAATGGGGGGGTTGGCGGTTGCAGCTTGGGCGGTAAATGAGAATGGATGCCTACAGGTGGCCAGGGATTATGGGTTATATAATTTATTTACATATTTTTAATGCTTTGTTTGTATATACGTGGAGGGGCATAATCAAAAAAAGCGTCTAAGTCCCTTTTTGGACTAAGTCCTTAAACGTTCAAAGCAGAAGCAGGGAAAGTGTCCATAACCAAAACAAACGTCCTTGTTTTGATTATGGCCTGCCTCTACTAAACGCCCAGATCACCACTACGTCTAAAAGTACACCCCCACGACATAGAAACATAGAAACATAGAAACATAGAAATAGACGGCAGATAAGGGCCACGGCCCATCAAGTCTGCCCACTCCAATGACCCTCCCTATCTATCTTTGCGGATAGATCCCACATGTTTGTCCCATTTGGCCTTAAAATCTTGCACGCTTCTGGCCTCAATAACCTGAAGTGGAAGACTATTCCAGCGATCAACCACCCTTTCTGTGAAGAAGAACTTCCTAGTGTCACCGTGCAGTTTCCCTCCCCTGATTTTCCACTGATGTCCCCTTGTTGCCGCGGGACCCTTGAAAAAGAAGATATCCTCTTCTACTTCGATGCGACCCGTGAGGTACTTGAATGTCTCGATCATATCTCCCCTCTCTCTTCGTTCCTCGAGTGAGTAGAGCTGCAACTTCCCTAACCGCTCCTCGTACGGGAGCTCCTTGAGTCCCGAGACCATCCTGGTGGCCATTCTCTGGACCGATTCCAGTCTCAGTACATCCTTGCGGTAATGTGGCTTCCAAAATTGTACACAGTACTCCAGGTGCGGTCTCACCATGGATCTATACAGTGGCATAATGACTTCCGGTTTACGGCTGACGAAACTCCTGCGTATGCAACCTATGATTTGCCTTGCTTTGGATGAAGCTTGCTCAACTTGATTTGCAGACTTCATGTCTTCCCTGACAATCACTCCTAAGTCTCTTTCTGCTTCAGTTTTTGTCAAGATCTCGCCATTTAGGGTGTAAAGTTTGCGTGGATTTCGGCTTCCCAGGTGCATGACTTTGCATTTTTTGGCATTGAAACTGAGCTGCCAGGACCTAGACCAGTGCTCCAGTAGAAGTAGGTCATGCATCATGTCATCTGCCATTGAATTATTGTCTGTTGTGCTCTTGTTCACTACATTGCTTAGCTTGGCATCATCGGCGAATAAAGTTATTCTTCCTCGGAGCCCTTCTGTCAAGTCTCCTATGTAGATGTTGAACAAGATCGGGCCCAGGACGGAGCCCTGTGGCACTCCACTTATCACCTCTGACATTTCGGAGGGGGTGCCATTCACCACTACCCTCTGAAGCCTACCTCCAAGCCAGTTCCCAACCCAATTTGTCAATGTGTCGCCCAGACCTAAAGAACTCATCTTGCTTAGCAACCTGCGGTGTGGTACGCTATCAAATGCTTTGCTGAAATCTAGGTAGACAATGTCCAGGGACTCACCAGCATCCAGCTTCCTCGTTACCCAGTCAAAGAAGCTGATCAGGTTGGATTGGCAGGATCTCCCCTTAGTAAATCCATGCTGGCGGGGATCCCTTAGTTTCTCCTCGTCCATGATTCTATCCAATTGGTGTTTGATTAGGGTTTCCATTAGTTTGCTCACTATCGATGTGAGACTCACTGGTCTGTAATTTGCCATCTCCATCTTGGAGCCTTTCTTGTGGAGTGGGATGACGTTAGCTGTCTTCCAGTCCATCGGGACGTTACCTGTACTAAGGGAGAGATTGAAGAGCGCGGATAGCGGTTCCGCTAGGACATCACCCAACTCCCTGAGCACCCTAGGGTGTAGGTTGTCAGGCCCCATTGCCTTGTTGACCTTGATTTTTGACAGCTCGCAATAGACGCTGCTGGGTGTAAACTTGAAATTACTAAACGGGTCAACTGATTTAACCCTTGTCTGTGGCTGAGGGCCGATTCCCGGCGCCTCGCGGGTGAAGACTGAGCAGAAGTATTTATTTAACAGTTGGGCTTTTTCCGAGTCCGTTTCTACATAGTCTCCGTCTGGTTTTCTTAGACGTACTATCCCTCCCGAGTTCTTATTTCTGTCACTGATATACCTGAAGAAAGATTTATCTCCTTTCTGGATGTTCTTTGCTAGAGACTCCTCCATGCGGAATTTGGCCTCCCTAACTGCTGCTTTGACGGCCCTTGACTTGGCCAGATATTTTACTCTAGAGTCCTGTGTCCCTGATTGTTTGTAGGAGATGAATGCTTTTTTCTTCTCTTTGATGATGTCCGAGATCTCCGTAGAGAACCACTGTGGCTTGTTGTTCCTACTCCGTTTGCTTACTGATTTAACATAGCGGTTTGTTGCTTCCTGTATGGTGGCTTTCAGAGTTGACCACATTTCTTCCACGCTGTCGGTGTCTGCTTGGCTTTGTAGCGCCTGGTGAACGAAGTCTCCCATGTCTTGGAATTTTGTGTCTTTGAATTTGAGAACCTTGGTCATTGATGTAGATTTCGTGAAACCTTTCCTGATATTGAACCATATCATATTGTGGTCACTGGAGGCCAAAGTTTCACCCACCGAGACCTCTGTGATACTTTCCCCATTGGTAAGTACTAGGTCCAGTATTGCCTGATCCCTTGTTGGTTCAGATACCAGTTGCCTGAGTCTTGCTCCATTCAAAGAGTTTAATAGTTTTCTGCTGTTGCCGGAAGAAGAGGAAAGTGTGACCCAATCCACATCAGGCATGTTGAAGTCACCTACCAATACTGTGTCACCTCGTAAGGTGATATTCTCTATATCTCCGATTAATTCCTTATCTAGGTCATCTTGATGTCTTGGGGGTCTGTATACTACGCCAAGATACAGGCATTTGTCCTTCCCTCTGGCCAAATTTACCCAAAGGGATTCCCCAGTGTACTGTACATCCGTGATTCTGGTGACCTTAATGTCATCTTTAGTATATAATGCTACACCTCCTCCCATTTTACCCTCCCTGTCCCGGCGAAGCAAGTTGTAACCTGGTATGACCATGTCCCACCCGTGAGAGTCTGTGAGCCAGGTCTCAGATATCGCCACTACATCCAGGTCAGCATTCCTCATTTCTGTTTCTAAGTCTAGGATCTTATTTCCCAGACTGTGGGCGTTGACGTACATAGCCCTCCACGTTGTGTATTTGTTGTATCTCAGTGGGGACGATCCCTCTTTATCAACTAGGACCCCATTAGCATTATTCGCATGTCTCTTACACTCCCTAACATTATTTGCCTGTCTCTTACACTTCATAGACCCAGAGCTAAAGCTTGAACCTGTCTCGGACTCCCCATGACTATAGTGTGCTCCTATCTCAGACTCGGTAATGTGTGTACTCTGTGGGGCTATTCCCGTTTGGGCTACTCGAGCTCCTTTAGTGCGATTTGCAACGTGTGCACTCTCTCTGGACCCAGAATTATAATGTGTACCCCGTCTAGACCCAGAATCGCTATGTATCCTCCCCCTAGAACCAAAATTGTAATGTGTCCCAGAAATATAGTATTTACTTAGCTCAGTCTCAAAAGAGTATTGGTAGCTTAGCTCGTCATGTGGGTTGTTTGTGCCCGTACCCTCCCCCAACTTACCTAGTTTAAAGCCTACACTTTTTGGCCATAATGAACCAAAAAAATGCCTAAGCCCCAAACGTCCAAAAGAAGGGCTTTTAGGCGAAGGAGGAGCCAGTCCTTCGCCTAAAAGTTGGATTCTGTAACCGGTGTCTGTCAAAAACAACACCGGTTACAGAATCCCCCCCCCCCCCACAATGATCCAGGCAGGAGGGTGCACAAGCCCTCCTGCCATGTCGAACCGCGACCCCCCCCAACAACATACCTTTAATGTTGGTCAGACGGACGGGTGCCACACAATCCCATCAACCATCCCACTGTGAGACTTACATACCTCTGCTCCAAGGCCCCCAAAACAGCAGCAGCAGCAATCTGAATGGGCTGCTTTGCGGTCTTCCCCGCTGGGGCCAGGCCTTTCCTCTGCAGCATTTTTATATCCCTCTCACCCATCCCCCTGTGCAGCAGAACCCCACTGACCTCTCACTGTGACGCGGCAAAGGGAAAGCCCCAGTGGGGAAGACCATGAAACATCCCGTTCAGAGTGCTGCTGCCACTGCTGCTTTAGGAGGCCTTGGAGTGGAGGTATGTCAGGTCTCACCAGGGTGGGGATCACTAAATTGACAAGACTGAATTTTTTTGGTGAATCGGGCAACACTAGTGTCTGGGATGGAGTCAGGGGCTTCGGGGGTTGATCTTAACTAGGGCTTATTTTTAGGGTAAGGCTTAAATTAGGAGCATCTTTAAAATCATGTGAGGGCTTATTTCTGGGATAGGTCTTATTTTCGTGAAAACAGAGTATATTAAATGTGAGAGAGTGGTAGTGTCTTATAGACTCCCTCACAGTGTCTAAATTGTGGCAAACATTTATCAAGAATGTTGACTTTTGCCCATCAAATGCTGATCCAACTGCAAACCATCTTAGTGAATTTCACAAGTGAGCAAAGTTGAAAAACTGTCCACTTTGTCATAAAAAATAATTTCTGGTTTACTTTAACTATTGTTTATGTGACAAAGTAGACAGTTTTTCAACTTTGCTCACTTGTGAAATTCACTAAGATGGTTTGAAGTTGGATCATTTACTATTATCTTGGTTGAACTTGCCTAAGCATGGTCTTTCTCTGCTCTTGTTGGATATGATGAATCATAGTTTAGTATCAGGAAATGTTCTAGATTCTTGGAAGTTTTCAGTGGTTCGACCTTTACTGAAGAATGCAATGGAGGTTCAATCTCAGTCTCAAAACTATAGACCTATATTGAATTTGCCTATTCTGCCTAAAATTATTTAACAGCTAGTTTTAGAACAACTGGTGAGATTTGTTAAATCAAATAATTTTTTACATCTATGACAAGGTGGGTTTAGAGAAGGTCATAGAACTGAGACTTTGATTACAGCTATGTTAAGTGAGCTCTATGAAATTTTGGATAGTGCAAACATAGCATTGGCCATATCTTTAGATTTAGCTTCGGCTTTCAACTTGGTGGATCTGAATTTACTGTTAAAATGTCTTACAGAAATAGGTATTTCAGGAGTAGTGTGTCAATGGTTTGTCTCATTCTTTGAGAGGTAGGTCATTTCAGGTGACTATGAATTCAGTAGATTCTCAAAGATTTTAATTGCTATGTGGGGCACATCAGGGCTCTGCTTTTTCCCCCATTTTGTTTAATTAACTTTGGCATTTCCACCAATCCTCGGGTAACACAACATCCACATCAAAATAACCACACTACCCTTCATTAATGGCAAAGCATGGGCCGCAGCTTTCTTAACCTTTAACAAGCAATTCTTTTAAAACAATAACATCCTTACAGTATAATTCACTGTATCTTAACAATCTTAAACTCCTGTAGCTATTCGGTGTCGAACATAGCCCAGTTCAGAAATCTTACTCTTGAAGCTATTTGGTGTCAAACTAGCCCCAGCTCCCCAAATCATCACTTTACCATCCCAACTTCCCCCAGCAAGACTTGCGGTGTCGCAGAGTCCTGCCGCAACCCATTGCAGTTTCGCATGTGAGCAGATCAATACATTAAACATAACTTTATATAGCCCCACTGTTCCAAAATTCCCCCACACTCATCATTTTCTGCCCCAAAGCTGCGACTAACCTTGCCCCCATAAACAAAGTTCCCCACCCCACCAAAGGGAGGGCAGGGAGAGAACAATTTCGCTCCCTAACACCACTCACACCCTGCCGCACTCCCTCCCTTCAAAATAACAAAGAACCCCCAATTTACCTCATGAACTTCACCAATCCCATTCCCTCTCTCCCAATCAATCCCTATCCCACTTCCTTATTATTAGCCAATCATTTTCTCCAACTACTTGCACCAATCCCACACTCAAAATTAATTCCTAACATCCCACCACCCAATCAACTCCCGATTTTTTCTTAAACTTCCCACCCCCTCCTTGCATTCCCCACCCACCCCCTCCCTGCAACCTTTTAACCCTCGGATGGCTCAGCCACTGTTATCAACTTACAGTCAAAACCTTAAGTTCACATATTTCTGAACTCATTGTTTACATTAATTTAAGGCAGGGATCTCCAAAGTCCCTCCTCGAGGGCCGAATCCAGTCAGGTTTTCGGGATTTCCCCAATGAATATGCATGAGATCTATGTGCATGTACTGCTTTCAATGCATATTCATTGGGGAAATCCCGAAAACCTGACTGGATTCAGCCCTCGAGGAGAGACTTTGGAGACCCTTGATTTAAGGTTTTAGGTTAAATGCATTTTGTTATGCTGATGAGATTTTGATAATTACTAGAGTTAAGCAATCTACATTAGGCCTGTCTTTATTGCAAGATTGTTTAAATTCTGTAGCAGAATAGCTGAGAAAATGAAAACATCATGAATTACTGGCCATCAGGACTGTCCTGCGCTAATTCCAATTTTATTTGGGATCCTATACAACCTTTTGAGTGCTTTCAATATTTGGATATCCTTATTAATTCAAAATTAGCATTTGAGGAACAAGTATCCAAGGCTGTAAGAGAAGGATTTATAGTTTTGAGGAAATTAAGATCAATAAAGTATTATGTTAATGAAGCTGTCTTACATATATTACTATATTAGTTATTAATTTCATGCATAGTCTACAGTAATGTAGTTTATGCTGGTCTAATTTTCAGATTGAGACCTAAAGCTTTGCAAAATTTTGTAATTAGGTTTTTAGGTAGCAAATATAAAGTAGGGAAATATGATCACGTTACTCCCCTCCTGAAAGAAGCCCACTGGCTACCCATCATGCACCGTATCCTATATAATAAAAGGCTAACTCGCGCATGCGCACTCCTATTTGCGTGTTCCGTGCGCTGTAGGTCTGTGGTCGCAGGAGTGTGCATGCGCGAGTCCCCAGCCTTCTTCCCAGAACCTACCTTGGTCGCCAGCAGTGGCGGCTCCTCTCACAAGCCCCCAGCGCTGCTTTCAGCTCCTGCTGCATAGGGACCACACCGAGCCATCTGACAATTACCATAAAATCTTCAGGCGCGAGCGGCGGCTTGCCGCACACGTCCCAACGCCAAGCGCTCTTTTAAAATCTTCAGGCGCGAGCGGCGGCTTGCCGCACACGCCCCAACGCCAAGCGCTCTTTTAAAATCTTCAGGCGTGAGCGGCCTGACCTCCAAACCCCCCTGCTGGCATCTATTTTTCCTCCTACTCCTTCTCGCCTGCTCACAGCTTTTAACTGAAAAGCGCTGCGCTGTGCTGCCACTGGCCTCACAATCTTCTCTCCACTGCGGCCCGTCCTCTCACAACTTCCTGTTTCCGCTAGGGTTGGCCGCAGTGTAGAGAAGACACCGAGGCCAGCAACAGCGCGGTGCAGCGCTTTTCTGTGAGGCAAGTAGATTTCTGTGGGTCATATGCACAGGGGGAGCAGGAAAGGAATGCTGCTGGACGGGGGGAGGGAAAAGGAAGGGAACAGGGGGAGCAGGCAAGGGGTGGGTGCACAGGGAAGGGGGAATGCTGCTGCACAGGGAAGTGGGGGGGAATGCTGCTGCTACACAGGGAAAAGGGAAATGCTGCTGCACAGGGAAGGAGGGAATGCTGCTGCTGTACAGGGAAGTGTGGGGGAATGCTGCTGTACAGGGAAGGGGGAATGCTGCTGTTAGTGCACAGGGAAGTGGGGGAGGGGGGAAAGGGGGCCAGGGAGCAATCTTGGTTTGCCTTGGGGGGAGACAAAAGGGGGCCATGGAGAGAGACAGAAAGATAGGCAGGCAGCGCACGAGAATGAAAAACAGACACACAGAAAGACAGCAGGCAGGAAGAGAGACAGAAAGAAAGAAACACAGACAGACAAAGGGGGCCAGGGAGAGAGACAGACAGAAAGAAAGACAGACAGTGGGAGGGAGAGAGACGAAGAAAGAGACAGGGGCAGGGAGAGACAAAGAAAGAAAGACAGATAGACATATTCTAGCACCCGTTAATGTAACGGGCTTAATGACTAGTTACTTATAAAACCTTAATGCTGGTTTTTAAAATCAAACTCTCACATCTTCCATCTTTTCTCGACAAACTTATCATCCCTCTCTGTCCTTCTCAGACCCTGAGATCAGCAGATCAGAACTTACTAGCCGTTCCTTTCATCAAAGAATTCTACTATACTAGGAAAACTAACTTCTCCGTAGTTGCTCCAAACTTATGGAACGCCATGCCACCTCAACTCCGTCATGAAAATCTTCTCGACAAATTCAAGACTAAACTAAAAACATTCTTATTTCAAGATGCATACCATAACCTCTAAATACCTCCTTTCCAAAAGCCAGCAAAATCATCTCAACCGCTTTTACGAAGTGATCCCCATTCCTGATGTCAAATCCCCCCTCATCCCTTTTCTTTTAAATTTTGTTTTTTAATAATGTACTTATTGACTCTTCCTTCCCCTTATTATCCTCAAATTCATGTAAGTACTTGTCAATCATCTTTTTAATGTTCACTCCTCCCCCCATATATATAATTATTATTTTACTTTTTATTTTAAATTTTAGCATTGTAAACCGGCCAGATACATGTTGATGGTCGGTATATTAAAAACAGTAAAACTTGAAACTTGATCACCATTATTTCAGTATTATCATTGGTTACCAGTCAAATACTGAATACAATTTACAATATTGATGATAACTTATAAAACTTTTTATGCACTAAAACATATTTGTGTGCCTAACTATACTGTACTCATATATCCAGTAGAATTCTTAGATTCCTCCAGAATTTCTGATGTTTACTCCTAGTTTGGTGAAATCACAGTATGAAGTGACCAGGGATAGGACTTTTTTCTGCCTGGTCCCAAGCCTGTGGACTTCCTAAAGATTTGCAGGATGAAGTAAATTTTAAAACATTTATCATGTTTAAAACCTATTCTTTTTCTCAGTCCTTTAGTGTATTTGACAACATGGAGGCAAAGATCTATTGATATTCCTATAATTGTGAAAATGACTTTGTATGAATGTTCTTGGTAAAGATAGTGAGAGGTCTTTTCTATCTGAAAGATGGAGTTCTTTTCTGAATTTAATTTTTGGTTTTATTGTTATTCGTTGTGATCTAAGCTAGGCAGAATATAAAATGTAATTAAAAAACCCCATAAATATTATAAAAGACCAACAAACTAGATATGCATCAGCTTCCAAGTCTGCACATACCTCTTCTTCAAATGAAGACCGGCACCGTATTAATGAGAAATTAAAAGATGGGGAAGTTGTTTTATTTTGTTGATCACTCGTTTAGCTTATATGGAATAGATAGACGTTCCAGTGTACAAAAGAGTTATAGATTGGGAGGTGAAGAGTGGCCTAGTGGTAGAGCTGCTAACTCATCACCCCAAGGCTGTGGGATCAACCCCAGTGCTGTTCCCTGTGACCCTGGGTAAGTCACTTAATTCTCCATTGTCCCAGGTACAAAATAAATATATATATATATATATAAACCACTTTGAATATTTTTCCACATTTCACTCATATTTATAAGATTTTTATCATCCACACTGATATTGTCATGCCAACTCCTTAAACAATGTTGCATAAATATGCATTACAATGCTACTAATTAGGAAGCCTCATTTAGAGATTATCTTCTATTTCTTTTTTCAGTTCAAAGATTTTATTGATTTTAATATACAGCAAGAACAAGAAATGTAATACGGACTGATGTCATTCAGTTACTGTGCTAGTCTATAGTTACCAATATTTGAATGTATATATCATACTATGGCTCATCTTTCATTCCTATGGGGGTATGGCTCCGGTGTCTCTTGGTGCTTTGAATACTGTGCTGACATTCTCCTGTTAGATAGGCATGGTTCAATCTTTTGAGATACTTTATTTTGTGCAGCTTATTTGTATCTATTTGTAAATGAGAAATGCTGAAAGGGTGCTTACCTTTGGGGTGCAAAGTTACCGATGTTGTTTTTGATTTTCCATCTTTTAACCACGTTTGAGCCATGAACACTGTGGTTTTCATAGTGGGTGCTTCTTCCCTCACCACAATCTTCTCCAACTGCCAATCAGAACCTTTTCCTTTTTCCACAGTAAGTTCTTTCAGCTGACCAATATCTACAGCTTCCATTCTGAAAGCATCAACCTGGAAAATACAGCCAAAAATGTCTTGAGAAGCACATCAAACAAAGAATCCAAGAGTCGAAAAACAATTTTGTTCACATCATTTTGTTCACATCATTTTCTTTTTCATGTATGCTCACATTACACTGAGAATTTTGCACATTATTGTCTTATATTATAGATAACTTGGATCACACATTGTATCCTTTCAATTCCTTTTACTTCATTTCTTTGCAGTCACATTTCATAATTCACTCATTATTGCTTCACGTGGATCACACATTTGTTGTTTTTTTTTCAAATTTTTCACATTATTTCTTTGCTGTCACCAATCTCACTCATGCATAATTTCATTCATACATGATCAATTGTTTACATTAGGACCCCTGAGGAAGGAGTGTTTCTTCGAAACACGGACCGTGCCGGGTCTGGGTTCATCAATCCTTTATGATACAAACTGTTTTATGATTATATTTTATGATTGCTTATTAAAGACTTGGCATCTTGTACATCATCACTGCAGTTCTTGCCTTTGTTTTTCGACTTGAGAAGTACATCTTCAGTTTGGAATAGTTCAAAGTCAAATAAGAGAACAGATCAGTCAAATCTCACAGAAATAGAAAAAGATGGATTGAAAGAGTAGCTTAATGGTTAATGAAGTGTGTGAATGTGATTTGTATACCATTTATATAGTACATCTAAGCCAGTGTAATGCAAACTGTGTGCCTCCTGAGATTCCAAGTGTGCAGTAGCACACTGAGGAGGAAGAGAGGTGCCGGCCAGCTGACATGCCTATAGGACGTATCAGTTTTGAGAATTTATATCTGCTGTGTATATTGTATATATGAAAAATGAATGGATAAAATTTCATTACAATTAGTAAAGAGGGTGGGATCTGGGGAAGAGCGTGGTTGGGTGTAGGGTGGAGCTTGTAAGGTCTGTGGTTGGGGTACTCGGTTGATATTTGTTAGACTTAGGGGGTACTTAGCTTGAAGTAGTTGAGAAACATGGCAGTAGGCAATCAGCCGGCGCCAACACCTTTCCTTCTCTCTGGCCCTCATCCCTGATGGAACCCCTACTGGCGTCTCAGGACCCATTTGGAAGGCCTCTATGCATGCTCAGATGTCAATGTGATGATGTCACACATGCGTGTGATGTCATTCGGGTGCCTCGAGCCATGGCCACTACCTTTAGTGTGCCCCGACTTGAGAAAGTTTGAGAGACACTGATCTAAGTGGTTTACAATGAATAGTGATCAGGTACTCTAAGTGGGCTGGGAACCTAGAGAACTGGGTTTAATTCCCACTGTGGCTCCTTGTGACCCTGGGCAAGTTTCTAAACCTTCTATATCCCCAGGAAGAAAACTTAGATTATGAGCCCACTGGGAACAGAGAAACTAGTTGTGTATAATATGTAAACCACTTTGATTGTATCATAGACAGGCAGTATGTCAAATATCCTTTAATAATAATCATGTCCCCCCCCCCCAAGCACAAACTCTTCTATATCTGTGACACATTTGCAGTTCAAAAGAAGCACATTATCCTGACCCAAAGACTAAGGGCTCCTTTTACTAAGGTGCACTAGCGTTTTTAGCGTGTGCTAATCAACCATGCACTAAATGAAAAATACTAACGCAAGCTCTATAGAGGCGTTAGCGTTTAGCGTGTGCAGTATTGTAGCGCATGCTAAACGCGCTAAAACTAATAGCGTACCTTAGTAAAAGGAGCCCTAAGCCCCCTTTTAATAAGCTGTGATAACAATATTTTAGTTACTCATGTTAGTGGGCAAAATTAACATGTGATATTCATAAGGGGTGTTAATGCATGTACTGCTCATTATCATTCCTTTCAAAAGGGAGAAATTAAATTCAAGGATGCTGCAGCATCTGCACTGTTAGGGATCAAAATAGAAAACTGTATTCTTTGAAGGTCTAACTACCCGAAGAGTTAAAATAGAAATTAAGTAACCGTATAATCTAAGTTCCTTTTGAAACGTTTTGAGGAGAAAATGTGCCTGAAACGGTACTAATGATTTTAAAAGCTCTGCTGGTGGAAAAAGGGAACTTAAGTGCAGCTATTTTTGCCTTACTTCATTGTCAAATTAATGGGAAAAAATTGTTTCCCCCCCCCTTTCTGAAATTTGAGTGTATGCGAGTATGACTGAAGTTGTGTGGGCTCTAGAGCAGCAGAAGTTGACAGCACAAAAGAACGTTAACCTCTCCTGTAGAAAATATAGGGCTAGATTCACTAACCTGAGATCCGTGTCCAATTGCATGGAGGCCGACTAATTCACTAAAGGCCTGCATGCAAATGGAGGCGATCGTTGGCACGCCTCCCTCAGACCACACAGAACCTTGAGCATGTGCAGACCATCTTCCTTGCCTGTAGATGGTCTGCGCATGCACTGGCCCTTCGTACCCAGCGGAGCTTTTTTTTTTAAACTTGACTGGCTTTTTATTTTTACTTCGCGAATCCTTGGTTTTAATCCACTTTAAACCCACGGGTTAAAACCATGGGCTCGCACTGCTCGGAAGGGCAGGCGAATCGGGGCTGAGCAGGGCAGGCGAGTCGGGGCTGAACAGGGCTGGAAAGTCGGGGCAGAGAGCAGGGTGGACACAGCAGGAGAATCAGGGCAGAGAGCAGGGCTTTAGTACATACGACTGGTCCTCACCAGTCGCTAATTTTTTAATCAGCCAGCCAGTCGGTGTGCCAGAAGAAAGTTTAGCAAATCGCGTCCTTCCTGCTTTGCATGCCGATTCTCCTCATTTGCATGCATGGATCGGGATTGGATCGGTACACAGGTTAGTGAATCAGGTCGGAGGGCAATCGGGTCACAAAGGGCTCGCAAACCGATCGGTACTCAATCGGTTTGCTTAGTGAATCTAGTCCACAGGGAATTAGCACAGTAGTGCAGTAAGGAAATTCAGGAAGGGAGTAAATTTAATTTAATTTTATGAAATTAGAACTTCACAGTTCAGGTATCCTGAGCTGCAGCCTCCAACCCAAGTGCACTCACTTTTTATTTTGTTTAAGCTAAGTTTAGGGTGAAGTCCAAGAGTAAATAAAGTCAAGACAGCAGAAAAACTGAAGAAAATTCAAGAAAGCAGGCAGTTAAGAAGCCACAAAATTCAAGATTTATGGGACCGGTGGTTCGCACAAATTTAGATGCCTGCTTAGCAGTGACACAGTAAGGAGGGAAGGGGTGTGGACCACTCCAGGCGCTGTCTTGGCAGGGGCATCGACGCCTCTCCTCCTCTCTGCCCCCATGTATCTCTTGAAATATTTGCCGGATTTGCCTCCCTTCTGATATCACTTCATGGTCACGGGACCAGAAAGTGACTTCAGAAGGGAGCAGAGGCCAGCGCATGCAGGAGGTGAAAGATGTTACTCGCACCGGCGAACATTTCAAGAGGTACTGGGAAGGGGCGCGTTTGAGTGGGAGAAAACATTAGGGGTCACATGGTACGGCGATGGTCTTCCCTCTCTCGCTATGTCACTGCTGCTTAGATATGTTGGCTTGCTAGACTCTTCAGAAATGTGAACTCAAGCTTTATCAAGTGTGTGGTGTGGTGGTTAGCGCTACAGCCTCAACACCCTGAGGTTGTGGGTTCAAATCCCACACACTGCTCCTTGTGACCCTGGGCAAGTCACTTAATCTCCTGTTGCCCCAGGTACATTAGATAGAGTGTGAGTCCACCAGCACAAATTCTTGAGTACCTGAATGTAAACTACTTAGGTTATAAGTGGTATATAAATACTGAAATTAAAAAATAAAATTGTAACACTTGTAGTTGAAGGTGTTTAGAAAAATTGCTCTTTTATAATTTTGCGCTTTAGGATTATATTATGCCGACCAGTAAGAACAACATTTTAAAAATGTTCTATGTATTGGAAAATATTTTAAAGATTTAAAACTTATTTACTTTTTAACTGATTTTAGTGCAATAAATTTCTCTTGCACTTTACTGGTACTGGATGATTTGGAAATATCTAGGGCTCCTTTTACTAAGGTGCGCTAGCGGTTTTAGCGCACGCTACAATGCCACACGCGCTAAACGCCAACGCCTCCATCGAGCTTGCGTTAGTATTTTTCATTTAGCACGTGGTTTGTGCTCGCTAATCTTTTGCGCGTGCTAAAAACGCTAGCATACCTTAGTAAAAGGAGTCCCTAGTTTCATCTCTTTCTCGAGCTTTCTCAAAGTTCTGAGTGGGTAACCCAATTGGGTGAAGTCCTATTTTGTTGACCCGGTTTCCACTTTCTGGAAGTGATTCCTTTTGGCAAACCGTGGACTATAGAAAGAGGCAATTCTCACAGGGGCGGGACCATGTCAAAATAACAATGAAAAGAGCAGGGCTTGAAAATTTTGCAGTTTCAGGGTAATCAATTTTCATTTCTGCAATTTTGACGTTTCATTGATAACCATTTCTATAATATCTGCTTCTCTCCCTGACAGTTGTTTTGGAGCAGTTTGCCCCAGAGACTGAAGTTTGCAGTTTTCAGAAGAGCTCTGATTGTAAATTGTGTAAGGATCCGGTCTGGATAAAAACTCTATACAAACACTAATTGTAATTACAACATCCTCTTCAATGACATAGTCAGCAGAATTGTAAGGACCGTATCTAAAAAAAAAAAAAAAGAGTTGTGCAAATGTTCTCACTCAGCAGATGAATTGCTGGTAATTAACTCCTTTCATTTTAAGGTTTTTAGAACATTTTCTCTTGCTAAACTCACTTGCATCTGGAGCTGCAGTATTTCTGGCTTTGTTTTTCTCTAACACAGAAGGCAGGAAGGGAGGTAGGTATGCTTTGGATGCAGAATAGAGATATGACAGGTGCATTCAAGTACGTCAAAAGTGTCAATTAATTGCAAAAAGCAAGCAACTTTTAGATGATAGAAAACTCTTGACCAAAGGATCATGATATGAAGGTGAAGGAAAAGGAGACATGGATTCATAAGTAGTAAGGACTGAATGGTTGCTAGGATGCATTCCCAGCTACAGTGGGGAGCAGGGGGAACAACACCTGAGACCTGGCTTGGGCCCGCCTTCAGTGGTAGTTTGCTGTTATCTTTGCTTTGATCCTTTCAGTGCAGCAGTGCAAGTATACCAAAATGTCCAAAGTCTGAACAAAAACACAGTTCAATAGTAGAATTCCTTCCAAATAAAAAGGCAAAATGCATGGGTACAGCATAAAACGCATTCATTAGAAACCATCTGGGGCTTCATCCTTCTACCATCTACGAAACAACACAATTGGGAAGGTTCATAGACAATATATGTTTTGCTAATTAATTAAGTACTTACAGGGAAAACGTAGAACTTTGAAATGCCTGTTATAAAGCTTCTCTCTCTTTTTAAAGGTTTGTAAATTCCCAGAAGACAGCATTGTATGTGAAGTAGTTTAATTTGATTTGTAAACTCATACTAATTGCATCCACACTGCTTGAAAATAATTTTACGTTGAAATATAGCAGAGCAGATTCTATGTGGCATTCATTCTGAGCAAACAGTACTTGTTACTTGGAAGTGGCAGACAGGTGTGAATATGCCAGCAGCTAATCCGAAGCCAGAGGGATGCCAGGTGGCGTCCCACTACCTCTGACCATCAGTCATTGTAATAATTTACAATAAGCAATAAGCAGACAAAATCAAGTAATTTATAGCATAAAGGCACTATATTTCATCAATTGTGACTCATTTGCTTGTCATTTTTGGTACAATATACTGTCTTTTCCCTTTGTAGCTACTGTACATATATGAACTGAATTGCAGATGGGAAGGCATCTTACATTTTGAATTTGGCTGGCGGATAGGAAACAGAGAGTGGGAGTAAATGGACAATACTCTGACTGGAAAAGCATCACCAGTGGAGTGCCGCAGGGTTCAGTTCTTGGGCCCGTGCTCTTCAACATATTTATAAACGATCTGGAAATTGGCATGACGAGTGAGGTGATTAAATTTGCAGATCACACTAAACTGTTCAAAGTTGTTAAAACGCATGTGGATTGTGAAACATTGCAGGCAGACCTTAGGAAATTGGAAGACTGGGTGTCCAAGTGGAAGATGAAATTTAATGTGGACAAATGCAAAGTGATGCATATTGGGAAGAATAAACCAAATCAACAGGAATCACTTCCAGAAAGTGGAAACCGGGTCAACAAAATAGGATTTCACCCAATTGGTTACTCACTCAGAACAGGTTGAGCTTTGAGAAAGCTCGAGAAAGAAATGAAACTAGGGGCTCCTTTTACATTTTTAGCACGTGCAAAAGATTAGCGTGCACAAACCATGCGCTAAATGAAAAATACTAATGCAACCTTGGGGGGTAACGTCCAAGAAAGGGATCTGGGTGCCATTGTAGACAATACGATGAAACCTTCTGCCCAATATGCAGAGGTGGCGGCCAATAAAGCAAACAAGATGCTAGGAATTATTAAAAAAGGGTTGGTTAACAAGACTAAGGATATTATAATGCCTCTGAATCACTCCTTGGTGTGACCTCATCTGGAGTATTGCATTCAGTTCTGGTCTCCTTATCTCAAGAAAGATATAGCAGCCCTAGAAAAAGTTCAAAGAAGAGCGACCAGGATGATAAAGGAGATGGAACTCCTCTCGTATGAGGAAAGACTAAAAAGGTTAGGGCTCTTCAACTTAGAAAAGAGATAGTTGAGGGGAGATATGACTGAATTCTACAAAATCCTGAGTAGAGTAGAGCGGTACAAGTGGATCGATTTTTCGCTCCATCAAAAATTGCAAAGACTAGGGGACACTCGATGAAATTGCAGGGAAATACTTTTAAAACCAATAGGAGGAAATTTTTTCACTCAGAGAATAGTTAAGCTCTGGAACGCGTTGCCAGAGGTTGTGGTAAAAGCGAATAGCGTTGCTGGTTTTAAGAAAAGTTTAGACAAATTCCTGGAGAAAAAGTCCATAGTCTGTTATTAAGACATGGGGGAAGCCTCTGCTTGCCCTGGATTGGTAGCATGAAATGTTGCTACTCTTTGAGTTTTGGCTAGGTACTAGTGATCTGGATTGGCCTCCGTGAGAATGGGCTACTGGGCTTGATGGACCATTGGTCTGACCCAGTAAGGCTATTCTTATGTTCTTATGTTGGACAATTTCCTGCAGGAAAAGTCCATAGTTTGTTGTTGAGAAAGACATGGGGGAAGCCACTGTTTGCCCTGAATCGATAGCATGTAATGTTGCTACTCCTTGGGTTTTGGCCAGGTACTAGGGACCTGGATTGGCCACTGTGAAAACAGGCTACTGGACTTGATGATCCTTTGGTCTAACCCAGTAAAGCTATTCTTATATTCCTATGTTCTTACTGATGCATGTATAGATGCAAATTCACTAATCTATGTTTTGTTGTAATGTTTTGCCTTTCTCCTGTTGATGAGGTATGGGTACTGACCACTGGGCTATTGTGGAGGATCATTCCTACTTAATCTTTTCATATCAACAAAGAAATTAATATATCTTAAGATATAATGATGTGCCATATGGATTTATATGGGTCATCTGTGATTTCAATGCAAACGTTAAACAGGTGGCTGAATTAGAGATGCATGTGTTATTTGTTCTTCTGGCACAGGAATTTGTGCCTCCCAGATGTCTCCTAGCTATTAGTCCTCTTCTAATTACAGCATTATGAAGAATTTAACCAGCAGTCAGGAAATTATGCACTCTTTGAATACTGTGTGGGAAATAACTTTTAGATTCATTGAACCATCTAAAATATTTTTTCATTGAAAAAAAACAAGACTATTTCAGTACTATTTCTGTTAAAACCATAGAAATAATGCATAGGCATTTCCCCCCAGTTCTATAAAGTCTGCCTTTTAGGTGCTTATATTGGTATGCCAAGCCAATGTAGGCGCCTAACTTAATTGATTAATAGGCTTAATTGGCACTAAACACATCATAATTGCCATTAATTGGATTTAATTGAAAGTTGGACAACTAACTCAAAAGCACAGTTACTTACCGTAACAGATGTTATCCAGGGACAGTAGGCAGATATTCTCACATGTGAGTGATGTCATCCATGGAGCCCAGATGCGGACAGCCTTGCAAGCAGACTTGCTTGTAAAACTTTAAGAAAGTTTGCGACTACATTACCACGCATGCGCGAATGCCTTCCCGCCCAAGGTAGGGCGCGTGTCTCCTCAGCATCTCCTCAGTGCAGATAGCTAGCTAAGAAGCCAACCAGGGGAGGTGGGTGAGTTGTAAGAATATCTGCCTGCTGTCACTGGATAACACCTGTTACGGTAAGTAACTGTGCTTTATCCCAGGACAAGCAGGCAGCATATTTTCACATGTGGGTGACCTCCAAGCTAACTAGAAAGGGATGTTGGGAGTGTTGGCAATTTAGGAGAATAAATTTTGTAAAACTGCCTGGCCAAAGGGCCATCCTGTCTGGAAAAAGAATCCAGACAATAATGAGAGGTGAATGTATGAACCGAGGACCAAGTGGCAGCTTTGCAGAGTTCCTCAATAGGAGTAGATCTAAGGAAAGCTACTGATACCGCCATGGCTCTGAGTTTGTGGCTGTGACTCGACCCTGTAGATGCAGTCCAGCCTGAGCATAGCAGAACGAGATGCAAGCAGCCATCCAGTTGGAGATGGTGTGCTTGGAAACTGGATGTCCCAACTTGTTTGGATCGAAGGAGACAAAAAGTTGAAGAGCAAATCTGTGTGGCTTAGTTCTTTGCAAGTAGAAAGCCAAAGCACACTTACAGTCCAGAGTATGAAGAGCTGTTTCTCCAGGATGAGAATAAGGCTTTGGAAAAAACACTGGAAGTACAATGGATTGGTTGAGATGAAATTCTGACACCACTTTAGGCAAGAATTTAGGATGAGTACGGAGAACTACCTTGTCATGGTGGAATACTGTGAAAGGTGGGTCCGTTATTAAAGCTTTTAGCTCACTGACTCTGCAAGCAGATGTTAGAGCAATGAGAAAAACCACTTTCCAAATGATATATTTGAGATGAGCCGAAGCCATTGGGCAAGAACAACATTGAGATCCCAAACCACTGGAGGTGGTTTAAGAGGTAGTTTGACATTGAAAAGTCATTTCATGAATCTGGAAACCACAAGATGAGCAGAGAGGGGTTTCCCTTCGATAGGCTGATGGAAAGCAGCAATTGCAATGAGATGGACTCGAATAGATGTTGATTTGAGGCCTGATTGAGATAAATGCAACAGGTAATCCAAAACTGAAGATAAGGAGGTAGCTTGAGGCTCCTGGTGATGAATGGTACACCAATCAGAAAACCTACTGCATTTCTGGTTATAACATTGCCTAGTGGCAGGCTTCCTAGAAGCCTCTAAAATGTCCTTGACAGATTCAGAAAACTGTAGAATGGCAGTTAGGTTGAGAGGTACCAAGCTGCCAGGTGCAGAGACTGCAGGTTGGGATCAACCCCTGACTCTGTGTAAGGAGAGAGGGAAAAACTGGTAGAAGTAGTTTCTCCCTGCTGCTGAGTTGAAGCAGAAGGGAGAACCACGGTTGTCTGGGCCACCGAGGAACTATCAGAATCATGGTAGCATGTTCGTGTTTGAGTTTGACGAGTGTCTCGAGAATGAGAGGAAATGCATATAGAAACTGATTTGTCTTCAAGGCGATGAAGAGAGTATATCTTGGAACAGAATTGAGGCAGTTTGTTGTTGTGGGGAGACTCAAATAGATCTATCTGAGGAGTCCCCCACTGAGAAAAAATGTGATGGAGAGGTGAGGAATTGAGTGTCCATTCGTGAGGTTGCAGAAGATGACTCAATTTGTCCGCCAGACAGTTTTTCACTCCTTGAATATAAACTGCTTTAGAAAGGCATTGTGAAGGATTGCCCAATTGCACACATTTTGAGCTTCCTGGGAGAGAGGGAGAGACCCAGTGTCTTCCTGCTTGTTGATGCAGTACATGGCAACTTGAATGTCAGCCTGAAAAAGGACTACTTGATCTTGAAGAAGATGCTGAAAAGCTTTGAGAGCATTTAAGATTGCTCTGAGTTCCAATAGATACTGCCTTCTGACATTAACAATCTATGATGGACCAGTCACCTTGAGTATGGAGACCATCGAGATGAACCCCGAAGGGTAGGTCAAGGAGAGTTCCTTCTGATGAGGGGGAATTTCTGGAGAGATTGGAAGAGAACATCTACCAGTAGAGAAACTGTCTCAATGAAGGAATCACTGTAATGTGCTGAGAGAGTGGGTTGAAAGCATGCGCCCATCGAGATGCTAGGATCTGGGATTCTGAGATGAAATCTGGCAAAAGGAGTTATGTGATCTAGGAGAATCATCATTTTTCTCACTGAAAGTAAAAAGAGGTATGACACTTGTGATAAAGTTGAATGAGAGCATCCTGACGCTGTAGAGGAGGGAATTCTCCAAGGTGCAGTGTCCAGTACAGCTCCCTTGAACTGTAGGATTTTGAGAGGTTAGAGCTGAGATTTTAGAAAGTTGATTTGGAATCCCAATTGTTGGAAAAACCAAATAATCTGTTGGGTTACTACAAGGACCCCCAGAGATGTTGAATTGTTGAAGAAACAATCGTCCAATTATGGAAATACGTGGAGACCAGTACCAGGCAGTTGGTGAAACAATTGGGAAGATGATCTAGGCCAAAAAATATTACTGTGTACTGAAAATGATGATGTCCCATCCGAAATCTGCAGATTGAGTCAGAGGCTGGAGGAGAAGAAATGTGTAAGCCTCTGAGATCCACGTAGCATAACCAATTGGTCCAGGATAGGTTGCAGATCCCCCATGTTCTTTGGGAGAAAGATGTGGAAAGATTGAAAGGATACTCTTTTGCCATCAGAAGGAAGTGCAGAGAAAAACCTTCCCTGATGAGAGTGAGGTCCTATCCTTGGTAGAAAAAATGGAAATGACCTCCTATGGAAAAAAAGAGATGAGAGAGGTGGAACAAATGAAGTTATGCTCTTTGTTGAGTTGGTTAAAAAGACTGAAAAAGCTTAGGTGTAGCAGGAGTCTAAGGTTTACGCTGCTACCATTGCTGCTGTTGAAGCTTCTGTTTCTTAAGAGGCAGCCTTGAATCAAGTACTGCCTTCTGAGGAAAATGCCTTTGAGAAGATGGAGAAGGTGTATAACCCTTATCTGTGGAAGGGTTCTGGTTTGATCTGATGATGGAGGCAGATGACTTCTCATGCTCAGAGAAACGCTTTGTAATTGCTTCAATGGAGTCAACAAACAACTGACTGCCTTTGCATGGGATGTTGGCCAGGCGATCTTGTAGATTTGGGTCCATATCCATGGGATGAAGCCAGGCAAGATGGCACATTGCCACTGAAAAAACAGTGGCCCTGGAGGACATCTCAAAAGCATCATATGCAGCCTAGGCCATATGTATGCGAAGTTGTGCCAGTGGAATGCATATGCTGGAACTCTTATCAGGCAATGCTCTAGAAGGTACTTGAAAAAAGTGGGCATAGCATTGACCCAATATTTGAGATATGATGTAAAGACAGAGTTGTAGTTTAAAATTCAATTTGTCATCATAGAATTTTGATTCAGGCGTCGGCCAAATTTATGGCCCTTCCCTGTCGGCCAAGTAGGACTGCTGGATTAGTTGTTTTCAAGGAAGACTCAACAAGAAGAAATTGATGGGATAGTTGAGACTTTTCAAATCCTGTACAGTGAACCATTTGATATCGAGATTCCAGTCTTGCTGGCACAGCAGACCTGAATAAGATGTAGCAAGATTTCTTTTGAAAGTGTGAGTGAGAATGCCATTCATGGATAATTTTAATGACTCTGTGGGAGGATGAGATATACCCAGTTCTTCCAAATACTCCTTAGAGTAAGTAGAGTAACATGATGTTAAGATCTTTACTCAGCTGGCATAAAAATGGAGTAAAGGACATAGAAGTAGAAGAGGGAAGATCCTGTTGAGTCGAAGGTGACCGGAGAAAGAGGGTGAAGCCTCTGTGGAATAATGCCTGTACATGGGCAAAAAAGAACCAGCTGGTGAAAAAAACACAGGAGAAGGACTCAACTGGCGAAAGTGGTTCTGCCATAGATTTCCTCAAGAAGGAAGGTGGCTGACTCGAGTATTGCCTATACCTCGAGAGACAAGGTGCGTGGAGAGTACTGTGCCTCGGAGAACAAGGTAGTGATCTCGAATGAAGTCTCAATGAGGAATGTTGAGGAGTCATCGCCCTGTGCCTCGAAGAAGGCAATGCCTTATGCATAGAATTAGGGCTGGAAGTTGGAGATCGAAGTCAAGACACTGATACTCGCAAAGACTCAACTCCTTGTAAAGAGTGTATAGATAGACCTCGAAGGAATCTGAAGGACTCAACTCCTTGTGTAGAATGTATTGGTTGTTGTCGAGACACTCGCAAGGACTCGACTCCTTGTATAGAGTGCGTTGGTGTTTCTCGAGGCACTCTCAAGGACTCGACTCCTTGTATAGAGTGTGTTGGCTTTTCTCAAGCCACTCGCAAGGACTCGATTTGTCAGATACAGCATGAAGCAAGACCTGCTTTTACTGGAACATTGGTCCACGACCTGGCAGCTGGGCTTCAACGCAAAAAAATGTAAGGTCATGCACCTTGGCAACAATAATCCATGCAGAACGTACACACTGAATGGCGAGACCTTGGCTAGGACTGCAGCAGAACGGGATTTAGGGGTGATCATTAGTCAAGACATGAAAACTGCCATTCAAGTGGAGAAGGCTTCATCCAAGGCTAGACAAATGCTGGGTTGTATCCGTAGAAGTGTTGTTAGCCGGAAGCCGGAGGTCATAATGCCATTGTACAGAACCATGGTGAGACCTCATCTGGAGTACTGTGTGCAATTCTGGAGGCCACACTACTGTAAAGATGTGCTGAGAGTTGAGTCGGTTCAGCGAATGGCCACCAGGATGATCTTGGGGCTCAAGGATCGCTCGTACGAGGATAGGCTGAACAAATTGCAGCTATACTCTCTCTAAACCTTCATTCCTCAAAGGAGTTCATTTCTCAAAAAAACTAGGCCTCATGAGCTCCATGCTTGGAGGCCTAGAGTTTCCATGCAAATAATAATGCCACTTTATCACTTTCTCAGTGTTTTGAGACCTTGTAGCCAATCTTGCTGTTGTGTTGTCCCTCCTCAGGTATTTTGGACCCTCTTCAGGACACTGCTTCAAGCTCCCTCCTTTCTTCCTCCTCCTCTTCTGCTATTCCTTCCCTTGCTCTGCTCTCCTCAGTTCTTGTTTTTTTTAGTTTTCTTGGAGAGGAAGGTCCTCCTCAAAACACTAGTTCAGGAAGAGAAGAGGGCTACAAAAGTGGACTTGCTTCCACACTGGAGCTCTGAAAGGGACACCTGCCCAGGAGGAAAACTCTTGCAGCCCTTGGTCAAAACAAGAATCATTAATATGGCCTACTTTTGTTTTAGTACATCTGGCATACTTAGGGTTCCTTTTACTAAGGTGCACTAATGGATTTAGTACGCGCTAAATACTTAGTAGCTCATTTTATATCTATGGGCTTCCTAGCATTTAGCACATGCTAATTCCATTAGTACACTTTAGTAAAAGTAAGGAGAGTGTGGCGCAATTAAAAGCTATAGCCTCAGCACTCTGAGGTTGTGGGTTCAAACCCATGCTGCTCTTTGTCACTTAATCCCTCCATTGCCCCAGGTACATTAGATAGATTGTGAGCCTGCTGGTCCAGACATGGAAAAATGCTTGAGTACCTGAATAAGTTCATGTACACCGTTCTGAGCTCCCTAGGGGAGAAGGGTATAGAAAATTAAATAAATAAATGGACCCCTTTGGAAAAGGAAATTTCAATACAAACACTATAACTGAAGTCACTCCACCCAATATTCTGCACTATTTAACCAAACAGGAATTGCTCCTGGTTGGTTAAATAGAGCTAAGTTGGCCAATCATGAATATTCAGTGGGAGATAGCCAGCTATCTCCACTGAAAATGCGTGCTTAGCCTGGTTACCGGCTATGTTGCATGACAAAGTCAGTTGGTGCCAATTTTCACTGGTTTAGTGGCCAGATAAACCCACATAAATAGTGGGTCTATCTTTGGCTGCTATAAGTTAGCTGGTCAAGTGATGAATGTAATGTAATGTAATGTAATTTATTTCTTATATACCGCTACATCCGTTAGGTTCTAAGCGGTTTACAGAAAATATACATTAAGATTAGAAATAAGAAAGGTACTTGAAAAATTCCCTTACTGTCCCGAAGGCTCACAATCTAACTAAAGTACCTGGAGGGTAATAGAGAAGTGAAAAGTAGAGTTAGAGGAAAAATAAAAATAAAATAAACATTTTAACAAGACAGCATTGATCTAAATACTTTGGAAGGTAGAAGAGAGGAGAGAAAGGAATAGAAGCAGAATGGGTCAGCGTCAGTGATGAAGTGGAGCAAGTAAGTTTAGGAGGAGCGATTGACGTATCCAGAAAGGGCTTCTTCTGGCCGACAGTCCCAGGATGCCTATGTCTCCTCCCCTGCGATGTTCTCCCATCCATGCATTCCCTCCCAGACACACTGCCCGTGCCCCAGCCGCTCCAAGGAGGCTGCCCCAGATGAGGCCCACGGTGAATGCAGGATTCTCTCCTCTGCGGGAAAGCCGCCCGGAGCCGACAGTCGATCTTCTTAGCGGATTGCAGGGGGGGAAGAGTTCACACTCTTGGTAGGATCGGGTCTGAGTGCTCTCGGTGGTTCTGGCTGGTCTCATTGCTGCTTAGATGTAAAAGCAGTTGATCTCCACTGCTGCTGATATTTAAAAGCAGGCAGATTGATCTCTCCAATGGACTGCAGTGGGAGGAGTTCACACTCCTGGCAGGATCAGGTCTGTGGGCTCTTGGTGGTTGCGGATGTACCCGCTGCTGCTTAGGTGTAAAAGCAGTTGTTTTCCCAATGCTGCTGATATTTAAAAGCAACAACAAAGAGGCACAACCAGTCACAACAGGGTTTGGATGGGGGACGCTCAGAATAAGCTACAGTTCTAGCCTGAAACGACTCCACTCAAGAAATAAAGGGCGCTCTCAGTGTGAACCATCAGCAATGGGAGCAGAAGCTCCGATACTTCACTTCTGGGTTGAGGCGGGAAGCCTCCACCACCACACCATCATTGAGCCCCCTATGTGTATATAATAATGAAAGACACCTGCAATAAGGCCCTAAATAAATAATGCAATCCAAACAAACCCGTGAGCAAATTAAACTCAAACGGTGGAAATACAAACTGAGCGACCCCCACACAAACCCTGCCAGCCGAAACCCGCCAAGCTAACTATAAAGCAATATCAAAACATACTTAAACTCAATCAAAAAAAAAAAAAAAATACTTATCTAAATCAAACTGCCACAATGAAAACGCCAGGAGCCGAAGTTCAACCAAGCTGGTTTCGGGGAGGAGCCCTTCTTCAGGAACCAAGCCCCCGACCACAAACCAAAAACAAAAAAATGAAAAAAATGCCGAAAAGCGAAGCGGGACGGCTGGAGGGAGGGGTGACCGAGCGGGAGAGCACTCGCGCCTAAAAAGCGGACCAGGAATTACGTCACACACAACCCAACCAATCATGCAGGACGCACAACGCGACCTAAATCACTCATACAGGGGCGGGAAAAAGAAAAAGAAAAAGCCTGTCTATTCTTTCTGGGTGCCGTGTTATCGTGTAGGTTTCCTGTGCTGGGTCGATCCCAGCATGTTTGGGTTTGAGTACTGTACGGGTCTTGCTGTTCTCTTTCTGTAGCTTTGGGGCTTTTTCTTTTTCTTTTTCCCGCCCCTGTATGAGTGATTTAGGTCGCGTTGTGCGTCCTGCATGATTGGTTGGGTTGTGTGTGACGTAATTCCTGGTCCGCTTTTTAGGCGCGAGTGCTCTCCCGCTCGGTCACCCCTCCCTCCAGCCGTCCCGCTTCGCTTTTCGGCATTTTTTTCATTTTTTTGTTTTTGGTTTGTGGTCGGGGGCTTGGTTCCTGAAGAAGGGCTCCTCCCCGAAACCAGCTTGGTTGAACTTCGGCTCCTGGCGTTTTCATTGTGGCAGTTTGATTTAGATAAGTATTTTTTTTGATTGAGTTTAAGTATGTTTTGATATTGCTTTATAGTTAGCTTGGCGGGTTTCGGCTGGCAGGGTTTGTGTGGGGGTCGCTCAGTTTGTATTTCCACCGTTTGAGTTTAATTTGCTCACGGGTTTGTTTGGATTGCATTATTTATTTAGGGCCTTATTGCAGGTGTCTTTCATTATTATATACACATAGGGGGCTCAATGATGGTGTGGTGGTGGAGGCTTCCCGCCTCAACCCAGAAGTGAAGTATCGGAGCTTCTGCTCCCATTGCTGATGGTTCACACTGAGAGCGCCCTTTATTTCTTGAGTGGAGTCGTTTCAGGCTAGAACTGTAGCTTATTCTGAGCGTCCCCCATCCAAACCCTGTTGTGACTGGTTGTGCCTCTTTGTTGTTACTATTATAGGATTTTTGGCATATTTATTGAGTGTAGTGTTGTGTGGATATTTAAAAGCAGGCAGATTGATCTCTCCAACAAATTGTATGGTGAAGAGCAGCTTAACTGGCTATGTTTCTAATCACCAAAAAATCCTAAGAAATTCAATATACAATAGGTTGCCAGGTATGGCCTGACACGGAATTTACAGGTTTGCCACCCACACTAACTCTTACTACCTATACTGGGTTGCAATATTCTCTCTTGCAGAAAACATTGACCTCTATCAAATTATGTTAAGAGACTGTATAAGCAGTGGAT
Organism: Geotrypetes seraphini; assembly: GCF_902459505.1. Lineage (NCBI taxonomy): Eukaryota > Metazoa > Chordata > Amphibia > Gymnophiona > Dermophiidae > Geotrypetes > Geotrypetes seraphini. The sequence goes on from NC_047085.1 coordinate 117,755,121, forward strand.
TCACTGTATTTTTAAAGCAAACTATGAATTCCAAGTTATGAACAGCAGATAAATCTTAACTTATAGTCACAGCAAAATGATAAGATTCTTAAATGAATGAAAATGAATAACTTACTTTCCACTGTGATTCTCCTCAGAACCCTTTTGTGGGACTAGAGGGAATACTGCGTTCTACTACACTTACCCAAGTTGCTTTGCTTTTTTAGTCAGTATGCAAGAGCAGGTTTTCATTTTTAAGTCTTTACAGAAACCAATGCACTATAGTTGTTTTTTGTGATGATAACAATGGCATAGCATTCAGCTATGAGACAGGGGTAGGCAATTCCAGTCCTTGAGAGCCGGAGCCAGGTCAGGTTTTCAGGATATCCACAATGAATATGAATGATATGGATTTGCATGCACTGCCTCCTTGAGATGCAAATCTATCTCTTGCATATTTTTTGTGGATATCCTGAAAACCTGACCTGGCTCCGGCTCTCAAGGACCGGAATTGCCTACCCCTGAACTATGAGATTTGGATTCACCTCTCTCTAGATCAGTGATTCCCAACCCTGTCCTGGAGGAACACCAGGCCAATCGGGTTTTCAGGCTAGCCCTAATGAATATGCATGAGAGAGATTTGCATATGATGGAAGTGATAGGCATGCAAATTTGCTTCATGCATATTCATTAGGGCTAGCCTGAAAACCCAATTGGCCTGGTGTTCCTCCAGGACAGGGTTGGGAACCACTGCTCTAGATCAGGTCCCTCCTTGAGGGCCGCAATCCAGTCGGGTTTTCAGGATTTCCCCAATGAATATGCATGAGATTTATGTGCATGCATTGCTTTCAATGCATATTCATTGGGGAAATCCTGAAAACACGACTGGATTGTGGCCCTCAAGGAGGGACTTTGAGATCCCTGCTCTAGATGAACTGCACCCTTGGCTAGGTTAGCCGAAAGCTGCACTCGTGCAAACTGGGCTTTATAGTCTTTCTAGGTAACCTGGTTCTGGTTATCTAGTAGATTTGCTTGCTACACTATTCTCACAGGTAAGGCCTGCTTTGAGAGCTAAACAGATCTGTGATCTACAGGAAAGGATGTTTATTAGGAACTTTGCCAGTTTAGTCTTTTTAATCCAAATGAGGCGTATGACAGCTTTCACCATAAGAGCTTTTGCTGCATGCTTCACTCTAGGGAGCAGGACAGATGAATAAAAGTATCTGCTCTGATTTCTGTGACTGAAAAGCTGCTTTTGCAAGCAAATAGAAACTTGGATCCTCAGCAGACCAGGCACTGGCTTGTGCCGCCTATCAAAACTCGCTTCACTAACCCCAAACTAGATGGATTGTGGTGTTAGCAGAAGTCCTTTGGATTTTTGTAAACCATCATGAATTTGCAGCTACACGGCTTAACAATGTAAATAGGAAATGAATGTCATGCTCTAATGAATCAGAATTTTTATTGATGTTATACTCTAATGCAGTGTCTCTCAAACTGTGTCCAGTGTGCCCCAAAGAGATTCTGGATGTGCCACGAATGATTCCAGAATTTTACTTTATTTTTAACAATTCCCTTCATAAGTATATACTAGAATAGATGACATGTATGTCACAAACGCAAGTGTCTGTCACTGTTATGAGTGACAACCCACCCAGACAAGCATCATTTTATGATGTGATTGGTCCTTGAAAACTAACGGCAAGTAATTTTATTTTTATTTTTTTATGCAGTAGTTATCCTAACTTGAGAAACTAAGCAATCAAGGCTTTGTTACCGTTTGGATCTTCTTATCTTTGCGAACTTGGATTTTCAGCTTTAACAGGAATTAAATAGAAAAAAAGAGAACGACTTCAGATGGTGGATGATGAAAAGTGTGTTTGCTTGTCGACTGCCGAGCTGCGTTTTGACTTAATTTGCACTCAAAAACAAGCACATCCATCACATTGATTATCAATTCTATTCTATCTACTTTACCTTTACGTAGCTTAAAGAACTTTAAATAAATAACTCTTAAATTTAATTTTACATTTTTAGTTATAATGTGCCTCTAAAATATTTGCTCCATTTAGTGTGACTTGAAAAACATTTGCTCCATTTAGGGCTCCTTTTATGAAGGCGCGTTAGGGCCTTAATGCGCAGAATAGTGCATGCTAAAATGCCGCACATGCAAGCCTCTACCACCTCCTCTTGAGCAGGCAGTAGTTTTGGAGCTAGCGCGCTAATCTGGTGCATGCACTAAAAACGCTAGTGCACCTTCGTAAAAGGAGCCCTTAGTGTGCCGGAGCTAAAAAAAAGTTTGCGATTCACTGCTCTAATGAGATTAGGGTATTTAAAAACCTGGCTGCCTTACCTTTTCTTTTGTGAAAGCATGATCTCCTTTTCTAGTAAGCTTTCTTCTACCTGTGTCTCCCATGGTTCCGCTCAGTGTCACATACACTTCTGCTTCTGTGCCTGATTTTGAGGCCTGGCCCGTGGAAATGTCCAAGAAATATTTTTTCACTGAAAAACACCATCAGATTCACAGATTATGTGTTCAGGGAAACATTAGCATTTAGGGGCCTGGTTTTTAACATGGGCTACTGTTAATACATACTGTTTTGTGCTATTTTAGCAAAGATCACATTTTATGCAATGAGAACTAGTTACTAATAACTGGGGTTTATAGTAAAACATGTTGCAGTGATAAAGACATGCTGATTACTTCTCCTCTCAAATGCCAGACATACTAAAAGGATTTTCCCATTTTAGGAGTTATTTTAAAACTTAAGTCTGAACATAAAAGAGAATGCTATGACTTTTTCATGTGCAGGAGTAAAACTGTGGAATGGCCTTGTTGGTCAAATTCGGAAATGTGGTGATAGGAGTTCATTCAGGAAACTGCTGAAAAACCAATTATTTGTTGATGCATTACTTTGAGCATTTGACCTATTGTAAGGATTGAATCTTACTGCCTTTGTTTTATCTGTTCTGACCTGTTTCAATATTTTATGTATGCAGCTTTATTGTAAACTGTTTTGGAATAAAACGGTATAGAAATTTAAAAAATAAATAAATAAATAAATGTCCTTTTTTTTCAAAATTGCCTGGATTATATTATTATTTATACTGCACAGAAGAAAGGTTCGGCAATCTACTTCTGTATTCTGCCACGAAAACTTGATGATGTTCACCAAGTTGCTAGGACTTGAACACGAGTCGAAGGCACCTAACAATTCTATAATCTTAGGCCTCGATTCTATAAACAGTGCCGAATTTCTAGGCGCCAAGGAGCACAATTGTCAATCTAGGCACTGTTTATAAAATTGTGCCTAGCGATGCCATCACCATCATCCTTGCTTCTAGAGAGGAAGATGATGGTGACAGCTGTGAAAGTGGATTCCTTGACAAAGCGTTAAGTGAAACATAGATTCTATGTCAGATAATCTGTCCTGCCATTTAACCTTAAGATGAGTTTTGATACTTTAAAATACTACTACTACTAATAACAATGAAAGTCTTTTGAAGAAGAAAAGGATTATATGCAATGATAGAAATAATATAGAAATTGACCGATGATGATGATTGTGCATCAGTCTGTTTGAAAAGGGGATTGACCACTGTGGTCTGCTTCGAGCTTTCTGCTTATTGGGTAATGAGATTTCTATTCTCTGAAGATATTGCATTTGATGGATTTTGAAGATACTTTGGAGATTGTAGTATAGGTGCTGGTTTGACAAAAATGTATTCATTTTTCCCATGTTCAGCATCTCCTTTCTCTGTCTCCTATACCTCCCTTTCTGATATTTCCCCTGTGTCCATCTCCCTGCCTTCATCTTCATCACTATCCACCCCCTCCCCCACCAATGTGTCCAGTATCACTCTTCTGTGTCCTTATGTCTCCATAAGTCCAGCATTTCCCTTCTGCATTTCTATTCTTTCCATGTTCAGTTATCTTCCCTCTGTGTCCATATACCCTCCCATATCTGGCATTGGCCCACTGTTCATATACCACCCCCCCCATGCAGCGATCCCCTTTGGGTCCATGTCTCTATGCATCCATCCATGCCCACCATCTCCCTCTTTTCATATTATCTCCCTGTGTCCAGCTTCTCACCTCTCTTACTCCCTTACACCAATGTCTCTCGCCCTTTCCTCCCGACCTCCCTTTGCTGTGTTAAATATTTCACTCCTTCTTCTTTCATCCTCTTAGTTCAGCATCTCTCTCTTCCTTTCTCTCTCCTCCTCCCTGCAGGTCCAGCACCTTAACACTCCTCCCATGAACACTTCTCTCTCTTCCCTCCAGCCCCCCACCCCACTACCACGGTCTAGTACCTCTCTCCCTTCCCTCAACAGTTTCCAAGGATCCAGTGCCTCTCTCCCTTCCATCCAGTACCCCCGTCAATAAGTCCAATATCTCTCTCCCTTCTCTTTAGCTCCAGGTCTGAGCCACAGGTCCAGTACATCTCCCTTCCCTCCAGCTCCTAGACACAGGTATGGCACCTCTCCCTTCCCTTCACTCCCCCCCCATAGGTTCAGCATCTCTCTCTCCCTTCCCTTCCCTCCAGCACTAGCACCAGCCCCACCCAAAATGGTTCCAGTACTTCTTTCTCTGTTCCCCATAACCCCCAAGACCAGATCCAGCACCACTCTTCCCTTCAGCTCCAGCTCCGGAGACAGGCAGCATCCCATCTTCCACTGGTCTCTTCAGATCTGGAACCAACTAGCCAGCCAGTACCCCCTCATAGGTCATAGTAGCAGAATTTCCCACCACCCCCGATTCCAGCAGCCCCCTCAAGGGTATAGTGGCAGTGACAACTCCCCCCCCTCCAACCCAACACACATGGGTCAACATTTCTATGTCTCCCCTCCCAAGCTTTCCTCTCACCCAGCATCTATTTTACTTTTAGGAGCCAGCCATGTCACAATGAATCTTCAGAGGCTTGCATCAGAGTCTTCCTTCTGCCAAGTTTCTTCTTGATGTATCGTCCCTAATTTCTGGGAATGCCTTTGACCCACCCATGCCCCTCCCATGGCCACACCCCCTTTTGAGTTGCACACCTTGAAATTTTGGCGTACATATTATAAAATAGGCTATAGGGCATATGTATGCATACCTCCTAATTACTGCCAATTGTGTATTAACATCAATACTTAATTGTTAGCAAGTATGTGACTATACAGAATCTGAGGGAAAGCATTTAGATATGTTCCTCAGACACCCGCGTCTCCCCTTGCTCTTTCTTAACATTAGGGTAAGTTGGAATAGAAGTCAGTTGTATCCAGGAGTCAGTTTTATTCTGTGCTTTGCTTTTTGTACCTTGCTTTACAAAGATCCCACAAATTTTCTGCATCTCACAATCTTTTTATAGGACTATTAGAAAAGAGTGGTAGGAGAGTTAAAATGATAGGGACCCCCTTGTAAATCCAGAGGTAAATTCTGACATAACATAACAAATTCACTTATGTTCCGCAGTAGCCTCTCAGTTCAACGTGGTTAACAACAATCAAGATAAATTCTGAGTACTCTTATCAACATTTTGACAATTGCAGTTCATGCAGTCAAACTCATTCACCCATCAGTTGAAGTTCTTTATTTTATTTTTTTAAATTCTTTATTAATTTTTATTACTAACAAAAAGTGCAACACAATATTCACATCAGTAATAATAAGAACATAAGAACATAAGAACATAAGAAATGCCTCTACTGGGTCAGACCATGAGGTCCATCGTGCCCAGCAGTCCGCTCACGCGGCGGCCCAACAGGTCCAGGACCTGTGCAGTAATCCTCTATCTATACCCCTCTATTCCCTTTTCCAGCAGAAAGTTGTCCAATTCCCTCTTGAACCCCAGTACCGTACTCTGCCCTATCACGCCCTCTGGAAGCGCATTCCAGGTGTCCACCACACGCTGGGTAAAGAAGAACTTCCTAGCATTCGTTCTGAATCTGTCCCCTTTCAACTTTTCCGAATGCCCTCTTGTTCTTTTATTTTTTGAAAGTGTGAAGAATCTGTCCCTCTCTACTCTCTCTATGCCCTTCATGATCTTGTAAGTCTCTATCATATCTCCTCTAAGTCTTCTCTTCTCCAGGGAAAAAAGTCCCAGCTTTTCCAATCTCTCAGCGTATGAAAGGTTTTCCATCCCTTTTATCAGACGTGTCGCTCTCCTCTGAACCCTCTCGAGTATCGCCATATCCTTCTTAAGGTACGGCGACCAATATTGGATGCAGTACTCCAGATGCGGACGCACCATTGCTCGATACAATGGCAAGATAACTTCTTTCGTTCTGGTTGTAATACCCTTTTTGATGATGCCTAGCATTCTATTTGCCTTCTTAGCAGCCGCTGCACACTGTGCCGACGGCTTCATTGTCAAGTCCACCATCACCCCCAGGTCTCTTTCTTGGGTACTCTCATTTAAAAACATCCCTCCCATCGTATAGTTGTACCTCGGGTTTCTGTTTCCCACATGTAATACTTTACATTTCTCAACATTGAACTTCATCTGCCATCTCGTTGCCCATTCCCCTAGTTTGTTCAAGTCCCTTTGCAGTTTTTCACAGTCTTCTTTAGTCCGAGCTCTACTAAATAGTTTAGTGTCATCTGCAAATTTTATTATCTCACACTTCGTCCCTGTTTCCAGATCATTTATGAATACATTAAATAGCAGCGGCCCTAGTACTGAGCCCTGCGGGACCCCACTCGTGACCTTCCTCCAGTCCGAGTAGTGGCCCTTCACTCCCACCCTCTGTCTCCTACCCGCCAACCAGCTTCTGATCCATCTATGTACATCTCCTTCCACCCCATGGTTCTTCAGTTTCCGGAGTAGGCGTTCATGGGGCACCTTGTCAAAGGCTTTTTGGAAATCAAGATATATGATGTCTATGGGGTCTCCATTGTCCATCCGTTTGTTAATTCCTTCGAAGAAGTGCAATAAGTTAGTTAGGCAAGATCTTCCCTTGCAGAAACCGTGTTGGCTGGTTATCAGAAGTTTGTTTCTTTCAAAATGTTCATCAATTTTTTCTTTTATCAGTGTTTCTGCCATTTTCCCCGGTACCGAGGTCAGACTCACTGGTCTGTAATTTCCTGGGTCACCTTTTGATCCCTTTTTAAAGATGGGCGTAACATTGGCTATCTTCCAGTCCTCCAGGATCACGCCTGTTTTCAGGGATAGATTGCAAATTTGCTGCAGTAGTTCCGCTATCTCCTCCTTTAATTCTTTCAGAACCCTTGGATGGATTCCGTCCGGACCCGGGGATTTGTCTGTTTTTAATTTATCTATCTGCCTGTGTAATAAACAAGCACTTAAATACAATCAGTATTAGTACAACAATATATGCCCTCCCCCCCACAATTACCTTAAAGATCACCCTAAAGATACATCCTCCCATTTATCTTTTCATACCTGTAGCTTAAACATAAACTCGCCCACCAAAAGGAAAAATTAAGACGATCCCAGTTTTTCCAATTTCGAGTTATCATCTGTGTGGCTACCCCATTTATTTTCAATGAGAATTTTGTCAACAATATCACATATGACACCAGCCTACATTGGAGTCTTGTGTAGCCAAGCACCTTCCAAGACCCCTGAGGAAGGCATTTTTATTTTGCCGAAACACGGCCCATGTTGGGTCATTTTTATTTTATACATTATTTGATTTTTATCCTGTGGGTCACTTGTGACTTTATAACATCCTTTGTGGATCGTTTTTAAGATTATTTTTTAAAGTTATTTGGACGCTTATTAAACTACAAACTGGTGCATCCGATCTTCTGTTCCACAATCTTTTTTGTTGTTTTGCTGCTTCATTTCCTTGGTGGAACCTTTTAGTGCTATTTGGATTTTGTTGGTTTGTCAACAATATCATGACAGCAACTATTAAACACTCTGCACGCCTCAAGAAGTCTCTTAAAAGTATAAAGTAAGAGAAACAAACCTGTAAGAATATTGCAGCCAGAAATCAGAACTGGACGTTCAGCAGCTGTGCAGCCTTCTAAAGTTTGAAAAAATGGAAATTCCAGAATTTCTCCAGTTTGTTTATGCTGAAGTTTCACCTACATGCACATAACAATAACAGAAATTATAAACCTGTTGGGCATTATCCTCCAAATTCTGTATATGATGGTTAAAGTTATTCACATACATCAGAATGCTTAATTGATATATGCGCATAAGTTAATTAAATAATAGGATTAGTTGGTGCCAATCATTGGCAATTAACACTTGTTAACTGGAACTAATTGAAAGGCACACAACTCTTAAAGCGTGATTCTATAAAAAGTATGCACCTTGTCCAAAGTGTGCAGTTAAAAATGGGCATGGTCAGGTGCTGATTGTGAGTGTGTTTCTGAGTTAGGCACTTGTTAGGTGCCATTGCACGTACAAATAAGGGAGCATTAAAGAAAACAGCGAAGGTATCCACAAAGTGCTATTACTCTTTATTCATCCAAATAAAGACTTGACACATACATGTTTCGGCCCACACGGCCTGCATCAGGAGCCTGAGTTCAAATTTGGAACCTATTATTCAATTCTCTATGGTCATATATTCCTCACTTTTCTTTTTTTTATTATTATTTATTTATAAATTTCAACATAATATCAAGCATTGAACTTGTACAAAAAAGAAATTAAGCCAAGTACAATCTACAACAAGACAAAAAAAAATATAAAAAAGAACATAAAAGTTACAATGGCTTAACTTTACTCAAGTCCTCAAATTAGATTATTCCTCACTTTTCTTTGAATCACTCTAACACAGTGGTCTCAAACTCGCGGCCCGGGGGCCACATGCGGCCCGCCAGGTACTATTTTGCGGCCCGCGGCCTCTACTAGTGCTTGCTCTTTGCAGTGTCCTCTGGCTTCCCCCTGGCCTCCCACTCTTACTTTCAGATAATTACCGCGGCCTGCAGAGAGGATTGCCGGTGCTGCAGCGATCCTTGCAGGTTGCCGTGGTCCTCGGCAGCATGTTCTCTCTGCCGCAATCCTGTCCCTGACATCAGAAGAGGGGCGGGACTGCGGCCGAGGGAACGTTTTGCGGAGGCCGATGGCAGCCTGCAAGGAACATTACAGCACCGGCGATCCTCTCTGCAGGCTGCGTTAATTAGCTGAAACTAAGACTAGGAGGCCAGGGGGGAAGCTGGAGGACGCTGCAAAGAAGTGGGGAACATGCAGGCCTTCAGGGGAGGGGGGAAGATTTATATGCAAAATTGTCATTTCTTTAATAAGACACTAACTATTTGTTCTGCGGCCCTCCAAATACCTAAAAATCCAAAATGCGGCCCTGCAAAGGGTTTGAGTTTGAGACCACTGCTCTAACAAGAACATACGCAGAGTGCAATTGTTTACATATACCCTTATAAAATCTTGTCGTTATAAAAAGTTCTTTGAGAGAACTCTCTCATTTCAGGCCGCTAAACTGAATGTATGGCTTGGAAAAATTATGTTAGAGGTGTCTTCCTATTTTGATTTCAGAAAACTGTTAAAGACACAACTATTTGATAGGTTGGTATCTTAATGCATCCTGTTTTAACTCTACCAAGTTTTTTCTTATTTTAACCTGATGTATTTTTATCTGCATTATATGTATTAGCTCTACTTTTTGTGAACCGCCTTGAACTTTCCCGGTATGGCGGTATACAAGAATAAATTATTATTGCTACGTAATTCAACCAAAGTGAAAACTATCTTCAGATTACGAGTCAAATCAAAGGATTACCTGCATGCTTTTTCCGCTCTAACCTCAAGGTTCCAAATTTGCACTCAGACCCCTGATGCAGGCACTGTGGGCCAAAACATGTACGTGTCGAGTCTTTATTTGGATAAATAAAGAATAATATTATTTTGTGGTCGCCTTCGCTGTTTTCTTTGATTCTCCGTTGTGAGAAGGTTGTTTTCTTCTGTGTCCGTCATAGCACACAAATAAGGCGCAGGCATTTAGGCCAAGAAAACCCTGGCATAAATAGTGTGGGCCTAAATGCTGAGACACCCAGCAATGCACGGTGGCACTTAGGTGGCACTAGGCACGGTTCTTTACAGTGCGCATAAATTTTATAGAATCGCACTTAGCACCGTGTTAGTCAGTGCCAAATTTTTAGGTGACATATATAGAATATGAACCTATTTGTTTCTGATTTTGATTTTCTTTTGTATTTTTTGTTATGTCATGTGATTTTGTGTAACTGATTTCTGATATTATCAACTTAGCATTGTCAGATAGGCAGTACATAAACAGAACAAATAAATGAATGAAAAGAGTAGTTACTTATGTCTAGATTTAATTAAGGAAACAATGAAATAAAAGCACATTGTTACCTTGCTTATATTTAAACTGGCAGCTTGTTACCCTGACAAAATGGTTCTCAACTTAGTCTTCAGGACACACCTAGTCAGTCAGGATTTGAGGATACCCATAATGAATATGCACGAGATAGATTTGCATAAAATGGAGGTGAATTTATCTAATGCCTATTCATTGTAGCTATCCTGACAACCTGACTGGCTGGGTGCGTCCTGGAGACTTGGTTGAGAACCCTTGTATTGGGAACATGCACGCAAAAATATTTGTTTTGTTGGTTCCCTGTGCTGTTTGCACATTTTTTTTTTTCATTTTATTGGGGTTTTTACATTTGTTTTTATATCAGGGGCAATTTTATCAATAGTAAATAACTGCAGATAAAGACCTGAACAGTCCATCCAATCTGCCCATTAGTTATACACATTATAAATTCATGATTAAATTAAAGTGGACTTTTTTCTTTCACATTTCTAGGCCATAGACCGTAAAGTCCATCTGGTACTGTCCAAGGTTCCAACTGCTGGAGTTGCAGTCCAAGCTCACTCCAGCCTATCCAACCATCCCATTATTTGCAGGATACCTACCATAAAGTCTGGCCAGTAATATCCTTATGTTCCCATCAATGCCCTCCCTATCCCATCCTACTGGGACACAGACCGGACAAGTCTGCCCAGTACCAGCCTTAGTTATTTAATTTATACCATTCATTTTCTAATTAGAAGATCATCTGTATTTATCCAATGCCTTTTTTAATTCTGTCACCGTTTTCCTCTCTATTACTTCCCTTGGGAGGGCATTCCAGGCATCCACCACCCTCTCTGTGAAAAAGAGTTTCCTAGTCTTCCTCCCTGCAACCTCAATTTATGCCCTCTAGTTTTACCATTTTCCCTTCTCTGGAAAAGATTTAGCTCTATGTGCATTAGTGTATACTATTTTTCAATAGTGTGCCTTTTGATAAAAGGTGAGAGGGACGTTAGAGAGGCAGATGATCGGCGATAATTCAGGGTTTGCAGGAAGTGGTTGAAGGAGTATTGCAGTAGGACTACTGATGCTGAATTTTTGTACGTGTGTTTAAATGCTCTGGATTATTTGGTAATCTGTTACACTTTAGAGAAACTTGCTGGTTTTCCTCTCTAGTTTTGCCTCTGATGCAGCCCTTGGCCGAAACATAGCCACGTCAGGCACGTTACATTAAACTTCTCTATGTTCCATATACTCGTTTGGTCCACTCTTTTTTGTTAAATGTTGTGAACTACTAAGGAAAATAGGTTTATGACTGAGCAATAAGGAGAGCCATTTGAGGAAAAGTACGCACGTAGTAACATAGCAGATTAAGACCTGAATGGTCCATCCAGTCTGCCCAAACATACACCCTCTATAATTTAATGATTTAATTTAAATTGTTCTTTTTCTTAGATATTTCTGGGCCAGAAACCCAGAGCTCTGCCTGGCATTATACATCTACTTGAGTCTCCGTCAAAGCTCACTCCAGCTCATCTAAACCATCCTCAACTGAATGGTCATATACGTGACACAGACCGTGCAAGTCTGCCCAATACTGACCTTAGTTCTTCAATATATACCATTATTTTCTGATTAGAGATCCTCTGTGTTCATCTCACACCCTTTTGAACTCTGTCACCATTTTCCTCTCCACCACCTCCCTTGGGAGCGCATTTCAGGCATTAACCACCCTTTCCGTAAAGAAGAATTTCCTAACATTACTCTTGAATCTATCACCCCTCAACCTCAAATTATGCTTTCTTGTTTTACCATTTTCCTTTCTCTGAAATGTCAGCTTTTTTGCTGTCATTTTGGTAAGGTATGGGTAAGGGATATGATATACCACCTTTCTATGGGGACAATCAAAGCAGTTTATATATACTCTATATGCAGGTTCTTTTTTCTGTCCCTAATGAGCTTACAATCTAAGTTCTATACCTGGGACAGTGAAGGATTAAATGACTTGCCCAGGGTCATAAGGAGTTGCGGATAGGGATGGAGGAGTGGTAGACCCTGATTGATTTTCAGAGGGTTGTTGTTCGTGAGGAGCTAGCTAAATTAAAGGTAGACAAAATGATGGGGGTCAGATGGTGTACATCCTAGGGTGCTGAAGGAAATTAGAGAAGTTCTGGTGGCTCCGCTGACTGACCTTTTCAATGCTTCTCTAAAGTCAGGAATGATACCGGAAGACTGGAGAAGGGCAGATGTGGTCCCTCTCTACAAAAGTGGAAGTAAGGAAGAAGTAAGGAATTACAGGGAATTATCACTTCTGTGGTAGGCAAATTAAAACAGAGAATGGTAAAGTTTATGGAATTTGGTGGATTACAGGACCGAAGGCAACATGGAATCACTAGAGGTGAGTGACCAGAGAATTGGATAAAGGGAGTATTCTAGAAATGGTGTATTCTGTCTTCTGGTTCAGTCGCTGGTTCTGTGTTTGCCAGATTATTGTAATATCTTGTATTTACTTTGTCCCAGCATGATGATAAAACAGTTGCAAACCATACAGAATAAGGTTCTCAGATTGATCATTTTGCTGAGCAAATACCAATGCTGGTTAGTAGCTAGTTACAGTAATGCTAGGTAATTATCAATGTAACTAGTTACTTTTTAATAAGAGCAACTAAATTAAGTAACCAGTTACTTTATTTTAGTAACTACTAACAACATTTACAAGTTACTTTTGCGTTACTGTTTACATAGCATGCAGAACAATTGACGACAAATTTCCATTCGTGCTATTTTACTCAGCCTCCAATTCAACTCATTTCTCTTACCTCGACACAGTGCAATACAGTAATTACCCATGCACAGGCTATACGTGGTGACAGCCAGCCAAATGGGCTCTACTGAACTGCTGTTGGAAAAGTGTATTCTATTGTGTAGAAGAAATCTGAAATTATGCACAATGACATCTGTGAGAAGCTTTCCCTAACAGCTTTCCACTCATATGAAATTGCTTTCATGGCAGAGTAGATTATGGTGATGAAACCAATTGCTATGGCACTGGACATACTGTAGGCTGAAGACCAGTGTTTCATGGGAATTCTTCCGCCAACGATTTCTTCCCTGCGTGCACATCTTACCTCCATGAGGCTCTTGCTTAAATTTGCCAGCCCACTTGTTGATGCTCTAATGAATGGAATCATTAAGTGCTTTGGTCCACTTGAAGTTAAGGATGATTTGATAGTAGCAAGTGTTTCACATCCACAATTCCAGCTGCGCTGGATCCAGTCAGATGCTGCCAGAGCTCATGCTAAATATTTGCTGATCAATGCAAGCAATGCAGGCTCAGGCTGAAACTACAAACATAACTCCTAATGCAGCACCATCTTCCAGTGAAGACACTAGCTGCTTCTTCTTCTATGAATCAAATGCAGGGGACAACACTGTGCAATCGGAATTAGACCTCTTCTTGAATGATGCTGCACGTGATATATCCAATCTCTAGTGCTATCCAACTGTAAAGGAAGTGTTTAGTCTGAAGAATACGAGCCTTTCATCAAGCACACCGATGAGCATTTTGAAATGCTCATAGCCAATAAGAAACTCATTTGAAAATAAAGTACTCGTTGTAATGTTCATATAGTTATAATTAACAAAAAAAGTAACTATTAATCACCTAATTTTTTTAGTAATTAGTAAAATAACAATTTATATTTAGGGCTCCTTTTACAAAGGCGCGCTAGCAGGGTTAATGTGCGTGACTTTTCATCACGCGCTAACCTCCGCACTGGCCAAAAACTACCGCCTGCTCAAGAGCAGGCAGCAGCGGCTAGCGCGTCTGGCGGTTTAGCGTGCGCTATTACGCGCGTTAAACCGCTAGCGCGCCTTTATAAAAGGAGCCCTTAGTGAAGAGTAACTGAAATCAGTAACTAGTTACTGTAACTAGTTTACAGTAACTAGCGCGGCACTGGCTATGACCAATATCCCCCGCATACTTTTGAAACACACAGGCTTCCAATAAAGGCAAGATTATTATTTAAATTTTATTGTCTACTATTTAAAGTCTTGAATGGCTCCACCCGCAACCTATATAAACGATTTAGGAGAGTCCAGAACTCATTTACCTACCCTCAATTAAGGGCATAAAATGAAAGAAAATGTTGAAGGGTCTTATTATCTTTCCAAGCAGCTAAACTGGACCACCGTATCATTACTATTACTACCACTATTAATTATTTCTATAGAACTACCAGACATTCGCAGCGCTACACCGAGTCATGAAGGAGACAGTCCCTGCTCGAAGAAGCTTACAATCTAAACAAAGACAGACAAACAGATGCCATGGATACAGTTAGGGGGAATGGTTAATCTGCTGGCTAATGTGGTGGGCAGTGGGGAGTAGGGTTATGGATTGAAGGCTATATCAAAAAGGTGGGTTTTCAGTCTGCTTTTAAATAAGGGAAGGGAAGTGGTGTGGTGGACAATCTTAGGTAGTTTATTCCAGGCATACAGGGCAGCTAGATGATAGGAACAAAATCTGGAATTGGCAGTGGAGGAGAAGGGTACAACTAAGAGCAGTTGATCTGAGGAACAGAATTCTCTGGAAGGTGTATAAGGAGAGAGGGCAGCAGAATGAACACACTTGTAGGTCAGCAATAAGAGCTTGAACTGTATGCAATGGCGGATAGGGAGCCAGTGAAATGATTTAAGGAGAGGGGTGACATGAGTGTAGCGAGGTTGATAGAAGATGAGTCGTGCAGCAGAGTTTTGCACAGATTGTAAGGGGGAGAAGTGACACAGCAGGAGACCAGTTAGAAGCAGATTGCAGTAATCGAAGCATGATGTTACAAGAGTGTGGACAAGGGTCCGGGTAAAGAGTTAGTTATTTTACGACACAACACAATTTATTCATGACACAAGACAATTTATTCAGTGGTAGCGCCTATGTTATAGAACTCTCTCCCAATAACTCTGAGGCAGGAACTTAACTTTAACAATTTCAAAAACCTTTCTTTTTAAAGATGTGTATAAGATCTAGACCAAGGGCTTAACCTAAACTTCTCCTCTCACCCTTATGTTTTTTTCCTCTACCATCTCATTCTTATTTTAAGCAATGTAACCCCACCCACTTCCCTTCTGTATTATGTCTAATTCATTATAATATTAAATAATGTATTCCTCTACCCCCTTTTTAAATAATATTTAGAAACTTTATGTTGTAACCTACTTTGGAAGGTAAAGCGGTATATCAAGTCATAATAAACTTGAAACTCAGAAAGGAAGGGGTGAATTTTGGTGTTGTTGTAGAGATAGAAGCAACAGGCCTTAGCAGTTTGTTGCATGGCCTTAGCAGGATGTGCATAGAAAATGAGAGATCAGAATCGAAGATAACTCCAAGGTTGTGAGCAGAGGAGACTGGAACAATGACAGTATTACTTACGGAGACAGAGAATGGAGGGAGAGAAAAGAGGAGCAGAGAAAAGAGGAGCAGCTCAGTCTTGGACATGTTTAGTTTCAGATGATTTCTGCACATTCGAGCATTAAGTTGTACTAGGGATTTTCACCACATACTACTTAATGTATACGAGATCTTCAGATTGCTGCTGGTGTAGCATAAGACCCCCACGACTGCAATTAGTCCCGTTACACCTGCTATTTTATCTTTTACTTATAGTTAGCCTTTAATTTTTCATTTTATAAGATTATTAAGTAGTTTCTGACTTAGTTTGCAATGTATGTTCTTTAGTTGACACGTCCCACCCTGTCCCCATTGGAGACAGAGCGGGCATTCCACAGGGCATATGAGTAGGGCAGGGAATAGGGGGGAAGGAGGGGGACAAAAATAAGATTGGTGGCATTGCAGGGCAACCCGCATAAATAGGATGGGAGTTGGTTGGGAAGACCAGGGTTGGGGTTGGTATCCCCAGCAGAGAGCATTAACTGTCAATACATAGTAATGAACTCTGCATTAAATTTAAATTGCAATCTCCACCCATTCCAGACCCTTTTCTGCATTAGCTATTTAATGCAGAGGTTACTGTATGCATTAACTGTTAGTGCTGGCCCAGTTGTCAGCATGTGGTAAGGCTATGTTTCACTGGAAGGCTGTCTGAAGAGGATACATATAGCAAGTTAAATACAGAATGTAGTCCCTGAGTTTTTAAATAAGGTCTCTGAGTTTCTGTACCCCACTGGGTAGAATACATTACAAAGTAATAGTATATATAAGTAATATAAAATAGTATATATAAGTAATATAAAAATAATATATAGTATATATAAGCAATATTGCTGAAAGGCTGTCAGGTAAGATATGCTTCTTTGCAGATGATACCAAAATCTGCAATAGAGTAGATTTATAGGATGTATACAGTATATATAAGATCTTACCTCACAGCAATGCCAGCGGTCGCCATCTTTTGCATCTTCCATCTGCAAGCGGACTTTCTGAATAGCTCCAAATTTTTTATCTATGTCTATGCTGGTCTGGTAACTCTTCCCCTGTATAAGGGATCCTTTAGGAACCAAAACTGGGCCATACGTTCCATTTCTACAGCAAATCATTAAGGCTGCCTCAGCATTAACATCTGTGTGGTGACTGTCACTAGTGGTGAGGGTAACATTCCAAGTACCTATTCAAAGAAATAACACACAGTATATTATACAAAACTATTCATATAGAGAGGACACAACAGAACTAAACAAAATAAAGACATAAATGGACATTGGTGACTGACATTATTATACTTTGACAAGCCTTATTTAATAAAAAATAAAAAAAAAAAAAAAAAGATTAGGGTTGATTAGTTGATTAGTGGCTAAGTCCAAGTTCCAGACTTGTAAGAGGGTCACTTTCAAACCATTTACACATGAAAAGTGAAATTTATACATATAAATTCCCTATCTGAAACCTGGCTCCTTCAATATGGTAAAATGTATATGAGTATTACAATATTATTCTGAAAGTTACTATGCCAAAAGTGGGAGAACACTGTGAAGTATGTGGTATTTTCAACAACAGTGGAGAAAAAGCCTCAAAAACACCAAGCAGCACATCTCACTAACATTGTGAGAAGGTGCTATAATACTATTACAGCATAACTAAATTCCAGCAAACAGCTTCATATAAAGAATGTTGTTATATTCTTTTTTATGATTCTCAGAGGGCTATTAAGAATGCCTCAGTGGTTAATGTGAAACAAATCACAAAAACCCAATGTCTTAGGATCAATTGATGTAATATTTTGTTATTTTTTGTTATGATTTTTGTTATTTTTTCATTAAATATCTCTTTATAATAATTTAATTTTAAATAGTACTTATCTTAATATTTGTTCATATATTAAGGGAGTGCCTCTACCAACATGTCCATGTTTCAAAAACCTTTTGTCAGGGTTGAGGCTCCCAGTATCAAAATCTAAAAAACAAAAATTAACTTAGAAGCAATATTTATATGGTCATCTACGAAGGAAGAATTATTATTGGTTATTGATTAGCTAAATACTATTGACCCATGCCTTCATTTCACTGCAACTTACAACCAGACTGAAGTGAACTACTTGTATATCCATATCATAAAAGTTAATAATACTCTTCATACTTCTTTGTTTCGCAAAGCAACTGATCGAGCAAGTTTTTTTATGTTATCATAGTTTTCAACAAGCTAAAGTCTTGTGGCAAAGATTCCAACAAAGAGGTTGCCCCAGGAATGTTATCAAGGCTGCTTACCTTAGGGGTAAATATGCCAACCGGAATCTTCTACTTTGATCTAGTAGACAACCAACTGAACAAGGCATTATATATGTGCAGAAATTTCCGCCAACGTCCATGAAAATAAAACAAATTATCCTTAGACATTAGCATGTTATACAACTTCTGGAGGAAATGCCTGAATGTCCATTATTTACATTTCAGAGAGAACATAATTTTGGTGAAATTCTCCATACCCCTTATTACCAACAATAAAGGGGATGTCATGAAGGTTGTGGCCACTGTCAATGGTGTCCATTAACTATGACAGGGAAACATGGACTCACCCTCAAACTAAAGAATGTAACACTACTTGTACAACTACCAATGTAATTTATATTATCCAATGTCCTTGTGAGAAAGTGTACATGGGGAGAACATTTAGATCAGTTAAAGTGCGTTTAAACGAACATAAGTCGAGAGTGAATACAGAGACCGATACGGCTCCAATTGTCAATCACTGGAAGAGAGTATGAATCATACTTGGCAGGACATTAGATAGCGAATCATTGACACTATACAAGTAGGGCATGTGGGTGGCAATTATAAAAGAGCGTTAAATGTTAAAGAATAAAAATGAATTTATTATCTTAAGATACTAACACCCGATGGACTCAATGAGGAAATAGATTGGATGTCTTTAATATAGAATTCCTCTGGAGACACTGTCTTCTGGGTCTTGTACCACCAAGGATTACTGTTTCTAGGGATACTATCAACAAGCTGGGTTTGGTGGGAAACAGCTCCTATCAAATGACCAGTTTCAGTTTGTAAATGCAAAATCTTAACTGGAACTGACGACAGACGCTGCCAAATGAATGAGAGGAGCTGCTACTCTTGAACATGACAATAAGCTTCCCCTTTTTTCTGTGTAAACTATAGGTTAGATTTTATAAACGATTCATCCTGAGTATAGTTCTTCTAAATATATACTAGCTATTAAATTGAATGATATTCTCAATTGTTACTATTGCTTCGAAGTGAATTTTTGTTTTTTAGATTTTGATACTGGGAGCCTCAACCCGGATGAAAGGTTTTTGAAACATGGACATGTTGGTAGAGGCACTCCCTTAATATATGAACAAATATTAAGATAAGAACTATTTAAAATTAAATTATTATAAAGTGATATTTAATGAAAAAAAATAACAAAAAAATAACAAAATATTACATCAATAACAAAATATTACATCAATTGATCCTATGACGATCCGTTTTTTGTGATTTGTTTCACATTAACCACTGAGGCAGTCTTAATAGCCCTCTGAGGATCATAAAAAAAGAATATAAAAACATTCTTTATATGAAGGTGTTTTCTGGAATTTAGATTTTCTGCTATATAAATTACATTCCGGCTTGTGAATAGCCGTGTATTACCTATTACAGGCATAAAAAAACTCCACTCATAAAATACCTTTCATATCTCATAAGATAACATCCCACTAGTGTGCACACACACACAAAAAAGGAGAAAAAACCCAACTTAGCTGTCGGTTAAATTCTTCAAACGTTCCCTGAAGATCAATGCTGACACCACCCCACTTCTCATCATTTGTTTAACTTCAGTCTTTCAGCATAAGTATTTTATAATCTTGTTCCACCAGCGATACTGACTGCATCAGGGGAAATTGTAAGTATTTTTCCAGTGCACAAATGGCTCACATACTCCTCAGTGTTCTCCCACTTTTGGCATAGTTGCTATACAGTGATTATTAACATGTGTTTGAGTGCCATGTTTAGCTGCATTTAGAGGAGGAGTTTCGGGGAACAGGTTGAGGTCATAGAGGATAATGGCATTTCAACACTGTGGAGGGTAGCTATTAAAGTGCATTATGGCCCTAATGAGCATTATTTACCCTCTAACAAGCAATAATGCATATTATATTACCATAATACACATTAATATTAGGCTGCAAGATACATAGTAATGTGCTCCAAAGCATGCAAATGGAATTCATATCAACTCATTATCATATAAATTGAATAAAAACAGCTTGTGAAGAATGCCACAAGTGACATTATTCCTGGAAAAATACCTTCAGCAAAGACTGGTGGTATTTTTCTGTTCCACAGCCTGAGCCAGCTGTGTCTTAAAAGGGCCAGTCAAAATGGTACCCCTTTCCTCATGTTCACCAATCCATTTCTTCTCCCGGAATGCCCTCCCTCCCTCCCTCTGTCTTTTCCTTGGCCTCAAAGACTATCTCAAATCTCAGACCCCTGCCCCAAAGATCCCCACCCTCCAGGAAGTCCCCCAAAGCTTACCTTGCAAAATCCTTGGTATCTAGTGAGGTTGGAGCAGACTGATCCCTAGTCATTGATGCCTTGCTAGTTCTGCGTTCAATGTGGAAACAGTGACCCCCAAATGGTGGTCTCACAGTACTACTGCTAGGTGTCAAGCTGCTGTGTAAGGGCAGGTTAGTCACTCTCATGGTAAATCAAGTTGAAGTAAAATCCTGATTTTAACTGCACCTTAATAACTACCCCTCCATATATGCTATTTTTCATGCAAAATGGAGTCATGTAAATTGCAGATGCAAATGTGTTGCAATCTAAGAAAAGGTATCAAGCCTTAGTGCACATTTACTTGAAAAATGAGGCAACAATGTCAGTTGGGTTCTATTTATCAGATACAAGAATTTGTTAATTGAAACCGTATATCTCTGGCAAATGAAATGAATCAGCATCTTCTTGATTACTTAACCAGATGAATAACTCAGTTTCTAAGACTTGATCCCTTTCCTTGGATTATGGCAGTATTTTGTACCTGTGGCAAATTTCAAACTAAAAGTATATGTGTAGATTCTATCCGCAGTAACAATTATCTTTTCCTCTCTCTAAGAGATCCCAAATGACTATCCTATGCTTTCTTGAATTCACACCCAGTCTATGTCATCGTCACCTCTTAAGTTTTTTCAAGTTTCAAGTTTATTAATAGCATTTGATGAATCGCCTATTTGAATTACTAAGCGATGAACAAAATTAAAAAAATAGCGTAAATTACATAAAAACAAACCAAATAACAAAATTCTATAATTTAATACAAACATGAGAAGGAAGGGAAGGAGGAAAAGTTACAATTTATCTTAGAAGAAATGGACAAACAAGGAAAATACAAAAGGAATTGGGGGGGGGGGGTTTGAAACTAGAGCACATTTTATATATAATATTTCTTTATTGAGCAAACCAGTACACACATAACATAACAGAGTAAAGGGACATCCATCAATCCAGAAAAAACCACCCTACTGGGCATACAGAGAGCAAAGGTCATAAACACAACCAAGATCAGATGTCTCAGGAACAAGAGGTGCTCAATACAATTTTCCATGTAAAACCCTCGGAAAACCCCCCCAGGACATATCGTAGCACCCCAATACTATAACATACATTAGAATACACCATAGAAAACCGGATCCAAACCACCCCCCAACCCCCCCACCCACCCCTACTCCTGACCTGGGTTTGTAAGTACATTTTAAATTTATGGTAAATTTAAATGTTAAAAGCATCTTTAAGAAGATAAGATTTTAGCGATTTTTAAAAAAATGTAAGATCCTTTTTGTTTTTAATATATTGTGGCAGAGAGTTCCACTATTGAGGCCCCATTACAGAGAACATGTCTGATCTTGTGCCTACTATTTTTAAGGAAGGGACAGATAAGAGATTTTGATATGATGACCGAAGTGGACTTCCACTCTTTCTCTAAAAAAAGTATTTCCTCAAATTAGTCCTGAGCCTATCACCTCTTAACTACATCCTATGCCCTCTCATTCCAGAGCTTCCTTTTACATGAGACTCGACTCATGTGCATTTCCGCCATGTAGGTATTTAAATGTCCACATCGCCCAGGTCATAGTTAAAGACAAATATAAAGCTAAGTTATAACAATTTTACATTACTTACTCCTAAAAATTATTAAAAATCAGTAAAGCTTATTGCTAAAGTATGTGGCGTTATAAGTATAGAAGCCAGTGACGATTTATCCCCCAATACTCCCAGCTAAACAATTTATGCAGCGGAGGAGGGGATGTAACTGAGGCTTCTGATATAAAGAAACCTATCAAGCTATACAAGTTATATATCCACTCATACCATTCCTTTTCTTGCAACATCTATAGTTGTAAAATGGTTGCCCCTGTTGTACATGCCAGCAACTACACATATACTCCTAAAAGTATTTGAGGAAAGGATCCAAATTGACAGATCCTGTTCTAAAATACCACTGGAACTGAGCATGTCCCGACCTGGAAGTCTCTATGTTCTATGTAAAATAGGTCTCCACATGGTTCATAGATATCTATCACTTATATAATAAGCAAGCAGTATCACCTTTGGCTTTTGGATTCTAAACAAGATCAAGGTGTAATGGTCATGTGAGTGTACATTGGTAGGTGTGACAAGAATCCAGACTCCTCTCTTTTCTTTATTCTGTATTACACGGTTTCTTTTTTTCCTAGACACAGCCACTATGGTTAACTTTCAAAGCTTTTGTTAACTATAGATCAGATATAAATAGCCACTTAATAATCAGAGAACTACATATATAAAACATCATCTGTAATTGTAACATTGTATTTAATGCAGCCAAAACAATAACTTAATTATAGTCAATCAAACAAGCTAAAACATTTACATACTGGGGTGTTTTTTTAAAAAGAAAAAAATCAATTAAGCTTGCTTGCAGCTTATAATGATAAAAACATTGATAGTTATTATCTGTTGTCCTTCAGAGCCAAGGACTAAAGCAACTTAGTTTAATGTAAACAGTTTTCAGACATAAGCAAGTCCTCTGGTTTCTCGTGATTCTGTAGCTAAGGTAACTAACAAATAATCTTTATTTCCTGTTACAGAAATTTGCTGTTCCCTATGACATCGCAAGAGATCAGTGACCTTGAAGCTGCTGTCTACAGCATCCCTTATCTTCCTGAAAAGCTGATGTAATGTCTTCTCCCTCTTCCTGCCACTGTCTCCTTTTTTCTCTTGAACCTCACTCCCAGCCACCATGGTCTTCCAATTTTCCTGCAATGTTCTTCTTCCTTTCCTGGTCTCTCTCTCCTCCCCCAAGTCAAGACCATCTCCTTCCTACTTCTTTTTTGAAGATAGTACACTTCTCCCTCCATATTCGCAGTGATAGGGGATTAACAGAACCGCAAATACAGTAAAACTGCAAATAACTTTTTCATATGTTATTTGCTGTTTTCTATTACAAATCATTGTGAATATGGTGAAACTGCAAATAACATGGTGGGATACCTGGCCTGTTCCTGAAGGAGAGGCAAAGCACGATGACGAAAGTGCCGGGAAATCAGTGATTTTCTCTGTAAACACTTGGAATCAGCGATTTCTCCATGCAAGCTGATGTAATTTGGGGGGAGGAGCCAGCAAGCTAAAAACCATGAATAATCGAAACTGCGATTGCTGAAACTGCGAATACGGAGGAAGAAGTGTAATACCTCCAAATCCCCCAGAATAGTCTCGGCTCAAGATGCAAAAGGAGGAAGCTATATCCTGTTGCTTTGCTGGTTGAATATTGAATGATAATATTCACACCTTGAACTTTGAAGTGCATATTTTGCAAGAACAGTTCAAAGCACAAAACTGCACAGCTGCCATATGGTGTTAGAATAGCAAGCGGCAGGATGGAGGCAACCCCTCTCCTCCTACTGCTACTTCCATTTTCTGTGAGTGTGGGTGTGATGATGGTGGGAGGGAGTGTATGTCGAGGGTCTTTCCACCTTCAGGGGTTGGCCTTAACATTGGGACTGGGAAGAAATCTTGTCAACTCTTGGGGTAAGGGAAAGGGCACTCCATCTGTTAAAGAGAGGCCCGATACATTTCCACGTCCTCTTCTGAAATTGCCTGCCACCAGTGTAGCAATCTAGCCAGTGAGCTAACATAAGAAAAGAAGACGGCATATTGTTTTGCTCCAATGATCCATCAAATGCAGCGTCCTTTCTCTGACAGCGAGCAATCAGGTCACTTAAAAGAAGCACCCCACAGTTCTTAAAGTGAGATGCATCCCAGCTTCTGTCAATAACAGGTAGCACTGCCCAAAACTATTTGACTTACAGATACAAAAAGACTTGTCTTTCAGGCATTCTATATCTATTTAAAACTAAGTTATACTACTAACCTGGACAACATCTTTCAGCCTTAGGTACATAAGAATATAAGATTAGCCTTACTGGGTCAGACCAATGGTCCATCAAGTCCAGTAGCCCATTCTCACGGTGGTCAATCCAGGTCCCTAGTACCTGGCCAAAACCCAAGGAGTAGCAACATTCCATGCTACTGATCCAGAGCAAGCAGTGGCTTCCCCCATGTCTTTCTCAATAACAGACTATGGACTTTTCCTCCAGGAACTTGTCCAAACCTTTCAAACCAGCTATACTATCCACTCTTACCCAAGGTAGACCCAATCATCTGGCAACTGTGCAAGTTCTGTGGGTATTGTGGGCACTTGAGCTCCACCAGTATTGAGCAAATGTGTTCACTTTGACCATGGGGAGAGAATGTGCAATGGGTTTAGTACTCCCCAATCATTCTAAAAAGTTGGCACTATGCCTCCAGCACAAATTCCACTGCTTAATTGTACATAATGAAGAAATACTTTATTAATTTATTTTTATATCTGCTACTTGTTCCCTCATGGCCCTCACATTCTCTATTTATTTATTTCACAGCACTCATGGTCTTATAAACTTTTTATTGTATTCTAAGTAATCTCATCATAAACCTGAAGAGTGCCAACCCTTGTCATAATTTTTTGCCCTTAACATAAGAACATAAGAATTGCTATACTGGAACAGACCGAAGGTCCATCAAGCCTAGTATCCTGTTTCCAACAGTGAACAGGTCCCAAATACCTAGCTTAATCCCAAGTAGTACAACAGATTCTATGCTGCTTATCCTAGAAATAAGGAGTAGAATTCCTCATGCCGTCCCAATAATGGCCTATGGACTTCTTTTTTAGAAAATTATCCAAGTCTTTTTTAAACCCCGCTAAGCTAACTGATTTCACCACTTTCTCTGTATTTTTTTATTTTGAGGTTATGAGGGCCAGAACGTCACACTAACGAGTCAATATTCAAATTAATTTAACCAGCCAGACATGGTTAACCAGTTAAACCACTTGTTCAGAGCTAATTGATCATTTTCAGCAGCACTTAACTTGTTAGCACCACTGAAAATATATGGTTAGTGCCTAAATCCAAACTGATTATTTGGGGGGGTATTCTGGGGGCAGAGCCAGTTAAAAGTCTGTTAAAAGGGGGGAATTCATCAAGGGATGCTAACCGATTTAGCGTGCACTAACAATTAGTCCATGTTATACGCTAAAACGCCCATAGGAATATAAGAAGCAACTTAGCATTTAGCATGTGCTAACATGGTTAGTGCCCCTTGATAAATTCCCCCCCCCCCTTTAACAGACCAAGTACAGCACTTAACCAACCAAAGTAACTGCATAAATAAGAGTGTATAAAAGTCAGGCCTATCTTTATGCAGTGCTCCATAACCAGTTAAGTGCGTCAAAAGGAAGGCAATGGGGCTAGTGCAAGCAGTGTGTATTAAGTTGCTTGCTGCTAGTGAAGATTGAATGGTAGGCAGTGGCAATGGCAGCGAGGGAAGGTAACTCCTCCTTGCTGCTCACATTGGCCTCAGCCCTCCCTCTAACATCACTTCCTGTTCACAGCTTCCTATGAGTGATCTGCAAGGGGCAGGAGCGTAGGAAGATCGCTCCTGCCTGAAAACCCGCTAGACCACCAGGTAAGGCTTAAGGGATGCCAGAGGGAAGCAGGGGGGGGGGGTGTCAGAGCTGGCCCGAATATTATTCGTGGTTTTTAATATTCGCGAGCTTGCTCTGCCCCTAACCCCATTGGATACGGAGGGAGAAGTGTACAGTATAATTATCCCTTGAGTGATCAGGCAGATATGGGTCCAGGTGCCACCATTATGGAGTATTTAAAAAGGGTTTAGGACAGAGAAATTTCCACCAATAGTTAATTTGCTAATACCACGAGAATCTGATGGATTTTAGGTTTCACCCGAGGGGGAAGGAAGTGCCTTTTTAAATAACTGAACAATTGAATTTCTTGTGGTGGATCCCCTGGAGCATATGTTTACATATTAGTGAGCTGATGCTCCCAGGAAAAATCCTAACTCTACCTTCGGAGATGCAGTTAACTTTCCTGGAATAATGTGGCTTGCCACCATTAGCTCAAATTATATTATCCTATTTGCATAATAATGAGCCGTTTTGGAGGCATTTGCATTTGGCACAGCTCATTATTTTCTTATTGCAAATTAGGCTTGATTTAAGCTATGCTATGGTTCATTAATGTGTGATAAATGTAATTAACATGCATTATAGACTAATAGCACGCATTATTGCCTTTTTAAGCATGTTGTTATCATAATGCAGCTTATTAAATATACTGCTTATTCTTTTTAAAATATGTATTTCATCACTGTAATAATATAATGCACTATGATTTCTAGCCTATTCATCTTCTACGTGTCTCATTCCTCAAACCAGTGATTCTCAACCTAATCCTTGGGGAAGGGGAGGATGGTCAAAGGTCATCTGTCATAAATGATTGGCTTGTGGAGGATCTCTTTATTGCAGGGCAATTGAGTATGTGGTACAAGTGAGATACTGGTTGTTTGAGGCAATGGTTCTTAACCCAGTTCTTGGAGCACATGCAGCCAGTCAGGTTTTCAGGATATCCACAATGAATATTTATGAAATAGATCTGCATGAGCTACCTCCTTGGTATTCAAATCTGTCTCATACATATTTATTGTGGATATCCTGCATGTGCCCCAAGGACTGGATTAAGAACCAGTATCTCACCTACTACATACTCAGTTGTCTCCAAAAAAGAGATCCTCCACATGCCAGTCATTTATGACAGATAACCTGTGACCTTCCTCCCCCTCCCCCATAGTACCTTTCTATCTCCTTCCAGCTCCACCAGCTTCCACCTCTTCTCCCTTTCCTAGTAAGCCAATTCAAGCAGTCAAACCAGTCATCCAGCTATCCCTCTTCTCCCTAGCCAGCAGTGTCTCTACTTCAGACTCATTGCTCACTGTATACCTGGTGTGAAGTAGAGAATGACACGGGGACAAATTTTCCCCCGTCCCCACAGGAGCTCATTTTCCCATCACATTCCCGCGAGTTCTTTTCCTGTCCCTGCCCCATTCCTGCAAGCTCCATCCCCATCTGCACAAGCTTCAAACACTTTAAAATCCTAAGTGTTCAAGGCTTGGGCGGTTAAGGCAGAGCTTGCAGGAATGGGATAGGGACAACGACAAAACTCATGGGGAGGGGAGGGGGAAATTGAGTTCCTGCGGGGACGGGAACAAATTTGTCCCCATGTCATTCTCTAGTGTGAAGCACCCTAGTCAGCCAGACCATTACTAGACTGTTATGTGGTCTTGAAGACCAGAGATAGCAACCCCTGATCTATTCATTGTATATCCTTATAGAGATGGGACCTCCAGAAATGCACACAAATTCCAGATGACGTCTCTTCCATGAGACTGGTACATCTTAATTATGCAAAGCATAAATTATAAAAGCTAAAATGTATTCATGGAGTGTCCTTAAAAAGAAAAGTTTGCCTCCTTTGTTGCATCCTGATGAGACATATATTTATTAAATTATATAAGAAATGATATGTGAATGCATTTTGATATAGAAACGTACCCTGTGTAGCTTCTTTCAGTTTCTCCTGTCTTTTTTTGACTTTTCCAAGGACCCTCAGCTCCCGTTCAGTTTGTTTATCACCAACTTCACTGTCTAGCCACTGTTGGCATGGAAACAAGTATTCAATGTCCTTATTGCATGGATCTTGGATGGTAATTTGGTCCAGATACCAGCCTGCTCCATAACCAACATTAGTGTGTCCAACAAACACTTTAGAGAGAACGCCGAGATCTACAGCTTTCACCTCAAACACATTAACCTGATAAACAGAATAATAAGTCAGTATGGACTATTTTTAAAATTATTAGCTTTTTGAGAATGTAAGCTGCTTTCATAATCACAAATGATTATGAATTTTTCTGAATCTCACTACTGTTTATTACTGCAGATTTAATTTTGGGTCTTCAGCACCAGGCTATTTACTTCACTGTCTTCCCCTCACCTTCATTATTTTTATAACTGAGTTCCACTGGAAAGTTCGTCTGCAAAGTGATATGCATAGTAACATAGTAAATGATGGTAGATAAAGACCTGAACAGTCCATCCAGCCTGCCCATTAGTTATACACATTATACATTCATGATTAAATTAATTTACCCTCTCTTCTACGTAACCGCGCTAGCAGTTTCTAGTGCAGGGAGCCACGCTGAACGGCTTGC
This sequence comes from Geotrypetes seraphini, assembly GCF_902459505.1. Lineage (NCBI taxonomy): Eukaryota > Metazoa > Chordata > Amphibia > Gymnophiona > Dermophiidae > Geotrypetes > Geotrypetes seraphini. The sequence goes on from NC_047085.1 coordinate 117,783,444, forward strand.
GCTGCTCGCAATGCTCATAGAGTGCCTATGAGCGTCGGGAGCAGTGCGGGCCATTCAGCACGGCTCTCTGCGCTAAAAAACGCTATCGCAGTTTCGTAGAAGAGGGGGTTAGTCTTTTTTCATTGACATTTCTAGGCCATAGACCGTAAAGTCCACCTGGTACTGTCCTAGGTTCTAACTGCTAGAGTTGCCATCCAAGCTCACTCCAGCCTATCCAACCATCCCGTTATTTGCATGATACCTACCGTAAAGTCTGGTTAGTAGCATAGGCAGCGGAACACCTTTTTGTTGTGGGGCAACCTGAAAGCTCCGCCCTGATCCATCCAATCTCCGCCCCTGCCCAATCTCCACCCCTTCAGACCCTGCCCCTGTAATAGTACTAATTATAATACAATTTTTTCCATTCATTTTTCATATATATACACACAATATAATCTTATTAACAACACAAAATGGTTAACCACAAAATTAAACTACACAAAGCACACTGTATGCTTCTAAACATTGCCTTATTTCCATTTCCAATTTATAAATTTTTATCAATACAGTTACAAGACTACTTGATTCTAGAAAAAGCAACAAAAAAAATGTATTTCTACCTTTTGTCATTTCTGCTTTAATCATCTTCTCTTCATTCTTTCTATGCAGCGTTTGTCCTCTCTCCCTTCCATGCAACATCTTTGCCCCTTCCAACCAGCCTCTGCCCGCTCTCTTTACCCCATCTACTATCCACCCTTTCTCTGCCCCTTCCATCCAGTGTCCATCTTCCCTCTTTCTATGTCCCTTCAATAAACTTTATATCTTGTGCCCCTTCTCTCCTTTGTACATGATTCATTTCCTCTTCCCCCCTCTCCATTTTTCTGTCTCCACCCCGTCCCCTATGCTCTGGCATCTGTCTCTTCTCCTTTCCTTCCTTCCTTCCAACTCCACCTCATGGTCTGGCATTTCTATTTCCTTTCCTCCCCCCCATATCCTGGCATCTCTCTCCTCTCCTATCTCTCCCTCCATGCTATGGCACCTCCTCTCCTTCCTTTCCCTCTGGTCTGGCATTTGTCTCCTTAGTTTCCCTTCCCTCTCCCCATGCCCTGGCATCTCTCTCCTCTCCTTCCTTTCTCTCCCTCCTTCCTCCCTTCCTTCCCCCGATCTAGCATTTGTCTCTTTCCCTCCCCCCATACCCTGACATCCATCCCTCCCCCTCCATGGTCTGGTATCTCCTTTCCTTTCCCTCCCTCCCATGGACTTGGCATCTGTCATTCCTCTCCTCTCCCTTCCCTGGTCTTCCTTCTCTCCCTTCCCTGTCTCTCCCCAATTGGGTGCAACATCAGCATTTCTCTTCCTTCTCCCTCTTATCCTCCAATTGGGTGCAACAGCAACATTTCTCTTCCTTCTTCCTCTTTCCCTCTCTCTCCCCAATTGAGCGCAGCAGCAGCATTTCTCTTCACTGGTCTTCCTTCTCCCTCTTTCCCTCTGTCTCCCTAATTGGGTACAACAGCAGCATTTCTCTTCTCCCCCCTTCCTGATCTTCCTTCTCCCTCTTTCCCTCTCTCTCCCCAATTGGGTACTGCAGCAGCATTTATCTTCCTTCTCCACCTTTCCCTCTCTCTCCCCAATTGAGTGCAACAGCAGCATTTCTCCTCCCCCCCCCCCCTTTTTTCTGGTCTTCCTTCTCCCTCTTTCCCTCTCTCTCCCCAAAAGGGTACTGCAGCAGCATTCCCCCCCATGGTCTCACACCTGGCCCAGCAGCATTTCTCACCCCCCCCCCCCGGTGCAGCATTTCCCCATGGTCTCACACAGCAGTCGACAAAGCAGCATTCACAACTCGCTGCTCCTGCTTGCTTCGGGCTTTCCTCGCTGCTGGGTCCCATCTACTTTGTTTACACAAAGGCAGGACCCAGCAGCGAGGAAAGCCCGAAGTAAGCAGGAGCAGAGAGTTGAAGCCTCCCTCCCTGCCCTATCTCCCGCTGACACCGTTGTAGCTAGCAAGCAACTTTGCCCATACTCCGGGGCTCTAACGCTATGCTTGCCGGCTTCGTTTCTCCTCCCTCACCCTCATGATGTAACTTCCGGTTTCATCAGAGAAGAGTTGGGAAGCTGGCAAGCGCAGCGTTAGAGCCCTGGAACATGGGAGAAGTTGCTTGCTGGCTATGGCAGGACATAGGGCAGCTACCCTACTTGCTTCCCCTCTAATGCCAGGCAATTTTTTGGGAGGCCACGGCCCCTGTGCCCGCCCCCCCACCCCCCATTCCGATGTCTATGGTTAATAGCATCCTAATGTTCTAAGTTACTGGAGTTCCCATTGATGCCCTCCCCAGCCCATCCTACATCGAATCACCATATATGAGACACAGATCATGCAAGTCTGCCCAGTACCAGCCATAGTTCTCTAATTTATACCATTCATTTTCTAATTAGAGATCCTCTGTGTTTATCCCGTTTATAGGATCAGGTCTATAGGGCCTGATGTTCGGAGTGATTTAAGTGGGCCAGAGAGACTCTGCCTCGGTTAAATTGCTGATCTGCATCTAAACGCTGATATTCAGTGGAACTAAGCTGGGCACTGCCCCTGAATCTCAGCTCTGACCAGCCACCAGTCAGTGGTGGGCTAGGGAGCGGTGCCGGGGCCTGTATAAATATTTTGCACTATAAAAAACAAAACAAAAACTAACTGGCAATAATTACAAATAACGTGCGTATTTATTAGCTGCTATTCTATAAAGATGAGCATGTGAATTTTTATGCGCGGTTCCAAAAATGGTGCATGATCATGGTAAGGATATGGGCAGGTCAGGAATGTACATGCAGTGTTACAGAATTAGCAAGATCTGCACCTATTTTAGGCATGAGGATTTATACCAGGTTTCAGTTGGTAAATCCTTGTGCCCTTAACTGAGTGTGAATCTCGGTGCCAAATCTTATTCAAAATGCCCAACTTGGAGAGCTTTTTATAGAATAGTGGTAAGTGTTCACTTTTTTTGCATTGAGTGTTCACCAATTTTTGCACCGATTTGTCATACTAAAATGGTTAGGGCTCTTCAGCTTGGAAAAGAGATGTCTGCAGGGAGATATGATTGAAGTCTACAAAATCCTGGGCAGAGTAGAACGGTTACAAGTGGATCAATTTTTCACTCCATCAAAAATTACAAAGACTAGGGGACACTCAATGAAGTTACAGGGAAATACTTTTAAAACCAATAGGAGGAATTTTTTTTTTTTTCACTCATAGAATAGTTAAGCTCTGGAACGCTTTGCCAGAGGATGTGGTAAGAGCGGATAGTGTTATTGAGAAAGACATGGGGGGAGCCACTGCTTGCCCTGGATCGGTAGCATGGAATATTGCTACTCCTTAGGTTTTGGCCAGGTACTAGTGACATGGATTGACCACCATGAGAACAGGATACCTGGCTTGATGGACCATTGGTCTGACCCAGTAAGGCTATTCTTATATATTTCAGTTTAATAAAGGGAGAGTATGTGGAAATTATTTTCCTATTAATAACATTATTGGAGAATGGCAATTCCCAAATAGTCATGCTTTCCTCCTATTACTCTTTAAAAAGAAAAACCTCATTGTTTCAATTATTCAGCCCTCACAAATACTCAGCAGGCCGCACACAAAAATGTGCTACATATTTTTCAAAGGTACCATAAATCATTACAGGTAGATGAACAGGTCAGCCTTTGGAATTTGAACCCTAAACATCTTAGGAAATGTCCTTTGATCATAAGTTCTGTCTTAAAATATATTCCAACCAAGTTGATAAATGTTTCAGTCAAGTAATAATTGTATTATGGAGGTATAAAAGTTCTTTACAATATAAGCGTTTGATCTGCTGTTTGAAGCCATTGAAAATGTATTCCATCTGGAGTACATACAGCATGTGGCTTAAGTGTGTCTTATAAGACATCGTCAGAACATGACGGATGCTTTTGATCATACAATTTCCTTTCTAGTCCTCCCTGGGTCTTCTCTCTGATTTTGTCCATTGTATAGTTTTGGCTTAAATAGCTGAGTTCCTAACTAGTGAGTGTGACTCACAAATGAGGCTCTGACAATCCAATAAAAATATCCTGAGATGAATGAACCTGGTTTCGCTCAAAGAACCTTTCAGAACACAGTTCATTAGTTTTGTGCTTTATCAGTTACATATTTGTGTAGATTGTAGAAGACCGTTTTGAATGGGTGAGATGATAGAAGAAACTTAAATTACTTTTTGCAGGGGCTGCAACAAACACTGATATTTTAGGGCTCCTTTTACAAAGCTGTGCTAGCGGTTTTAGCACGCACGCTAGACGCTAACGCCAGCATTGAGCTGTCATTAGTTCTAGCTGCGTAGCAGGGGTTTAGCGCTAAAATTCTGCGTGCGCTAAAACGCTATCGCAGCTTTGTAAAAGGAGCCCTAATTTATGTAAATAATTTATTAATTCTTTATATACAGATGCCTATAAAAACAGGAAACTGAACTATAACCTACAACAAACCATTAGCAACAGACTTCTCAAAACCTCTGCCTTAATTTTAAAAACATAAAATGAAATTTTAAAGGATAACAGACACCAAATATGTGCAAACATGTATCCAGAAAATGCCTACTTACCTGTCCTTTTTCAAAATATTCAGGTGATCTAGAATGTTTTAATTTTCTTTTACACGAATCTCCATTTGTTCCATATATTGTGATAAAAATATCTGCATCTGTCTCGGATGCAGGTAGCATTCCTGTGCGGACACTGACTGAGTAAAACTGCTCTGTATTGAAAAGCAATGATAGAACATGTTAGATCATTCTGGATCATGTTAGGAGATTGTATGAGAATGCTGGATAGCTCAAAAATTAGTGGATGTTAATTAATCATCTTCTATGAGGTATCCATCCATCTGATCACAAAACTAATTGATCAAAAGTATATCACTTGAAGGAAAGTCACACATCGCATTGATATGCTATACACTATTCCCTCTAAGCCGAGCATTGAGTCCTCTGCCTAAAGTCCTACAGTCCTGACACTTGAGGGTGCTGTTTCACTATCACATTTTCAATACTGAGGTTCTGGCAAGCTCTGCAGAACTCTAGGGAACCTGCCTAGCTGTAGAGCAGGGGTGTCCAACCTTTTGGCTTCCGTGGGTCGCATTGGCCGAAAAAAATGTTTCTGGGGCTGCGCAAATGCTGCAGCAAGACAGAGGAGGGAGCCGGCAAGACGATAAACACCTGGGGCCAGCAGAGGAAAACACTGCATCACCCTCGACTGGGGCCGCACAAAATACTTCACGAGGCTGCATGTGGCCCTCGGGCCGCAGGTTGGATACCCCTGCTGTAAAAGCTGAAAACACAATATTGAAGCAGCACCTCCTACTGGCAGCAGTGCAACTGAAGAACTCTCACTCAGCCTAGAGCGAACAGTGATGGTGCATAGTAAACATTATGGGGTCAATATTCAAAAGGGCTTAACCAGACAGGAGAATCTCTTGACCAGCTAAACCCTTCCTTCACTCCACCCCACATCCAACTTCTCTGTTTCTATTCTCTCCTTTCAGATCACCGCCCGCCATCTCTCCTTCCTTCCTCCCTCCTTCTCCTCCTCCTCTGTTTCTAGTCCCATAAGCTCTTCCCCTTTACCTACTCCCACACTCAGTCTGGCACTTCTTTTAACTCCCTCCCCCAGTCCCCCTTTCTACTTAAAAAAAAAAATTACAGCTAGTCTTCCTCCTTCTATCCACACCGGTCTGATGCTCTTACCTTCCATCGCTGAAAAATCCACTTTTGTTTCAGGGAACTTTCAGCACATACAGATCCCCCCCCCCCCCTTGCTTTCCTTCTGCCGCGGTCCATCTCCAATGACGCAATTTCCGGTTTTCGCCTGGGAGGACCAAGGCTAAGGAAAGCAGGGAAGGGAGCCATAGGCAGCTGTTCAGATTGGCTGCCGCGACTGGAGACCTCTTGCAGCAAAAATGGATTTGCCAGCGACAGAAGGTAACGACAGCATCAGACCGGTGCGGATAGAAGGGGGAAGACATGCTGGTTCACAGGGGGCCCAGGGCAGCTGCCCTGTTCGCTCCTCTCTAATGCCGGCCCTGGTATCTTAAGGTTATGAAGCTCATGGTGACCCAGTTAAGCTAATAAGTTCTGGGAAAGGGCTGATATCCTGTCTGAGCTGGACTAATAAGGTACCTGAAGAATAGGGGGGGATTGCAGGGGTACTGGTGTGAAAATTCTCTTCCCTCTCCACCAGGAAGACTACATCATCAGCTGGCCTTAGGACACCAGAATATGACATTTTGGGGACCTTCCATTCAAATAGCTGTGTGGTTTAAGATATAAAAGACCCTTTGTTAAGGGATGAGGGGCTTTTTCCTTACTCATTTCTTTTGAGCTGGCTTCTGTGAAGCTTAGGTGCCAATCTGAGAGAGATACTTGGATAATATACAGTATTTTCTTTTTCCTTGATTAACTTTACAGATTAAAGTTAAAGATATTGTAACTAAGGAGCCAGTGTTATTTCTAAAATACATGACAATATAGAATTTTAATTTAGCAAGGAGAAGACAGCATTGATTTTTCTGTTAGCTGAATCACTTAATTTGTCTATAATATTTACTATTTGTGATCCAGATATACAGCAACCAGTAACTTGAATAACTTGTATCGTGAATCTATTAGTCACTTCTTAATTATTATTTCTAAATAACCCATTAAAAAATTTCCAATCAGTGCTTCTATGTGTTATCACTTCTCAGATTTCTGGGTTAAACATAGTTCAGGGTGAAAGTTCACTTTTGGCTAAACTGCTCCATATAGTCCCGTAACAATATCTAAGGTTAACTCAGCCTGCAGCTATAAGAAGTCTACAAGCCACTTACCACCAAGGGCTGAATATTGACCCCTATTAGCTATAGCTTCATATTTCAAAAACAGCTCAGTTCCTAAACTTAGGGACCAAGGTTAGGTTCTTAGATTTGTCCCCTATTTAAGCCAAATTAAGATTTCAACTGGAAACTCAATAAAATGTAGCTTAAAAGTTATGCTTTATAATTTATGCATGTCATTCATTTACTTGGATTTAGGATCTTAATTTCGGCCTAGTGTTGAAAAGTGAAAAGCTCCTTTTCTCCCCACCCTAAATCTGTTCCTGTTGCCACCCTCTGAAATTTAGGTGCACAATAAAACAAAGTGAATTAATTTAGGCCTCAGCCCTAGTAAATTTTCAAAGGGGTCAATTTAGAAGCACAAGCAGGGGAGCTATTTTAGATTTCATCCTTAGTGGAATGCAAGGAGGTAACCATGTTGGGTCCTCTGGGAAACAGTGAACATAATGTGATTAAATCTGAGCTGATACCTGGAAAGACATTGCAAAAGAAATCTACAGTAGCGGCATTTAATTTTCAGAAGGGCAACTATGATAAAATGAGGAAAATAATTAAAAAGAAGCTAAAAGGATCATAGTAAAACAGTAACAAAGTAAATGACGGCAGATAAAGACCCGAATGGTCCATCCAGTCTGCCCAACCCTACATGCTCCATAAAAAATAATTTAATGAAAATTGTCCTTTTTCTTTCTGAACCAGAGATCCAGAGCCCTGCCCGGGAGTGTGCTTAGGTTCTATCTACTGGAATTTCCGTCAAAGCTCACCCCAGCTCATCTTAACCATTTCAGCCATCAAAGCCCTCCCCAGCCTGTCCTCAACTGAATGTCCACATACCTTACTAGATTGCCCAGTTCTGACCCTAGTTCCTTCAATATATACCCATTATTTTCTGATTAGAGATCCTCTGTGTTCATCCTACGCTCATTTGAACTCTGTCACCATTTTCTTCTCCACCACCTCCCTCGGGAGCACATTCCATGGATCAACCACCCTCTCCGTAAAGAAGAATTTCCTAACATTACTCATAAATCTACCACCCCTCAGCCTCAAATTATGCCCTCTAGTTTACCATTTTCCTTTCTCCGGAATATATTTTGTTCTATGTTAATACCTTTTAAGTATTTGAACGTTTGAATCATATCTCCCCTATCCCTCCTTTCCTCTAGGGTATACATATTCAGAGTTTCCAGTCTCTCCTTATATGTTTTTGCCACCTCTGGACTGCTTCAAGTCTTTTTATGTCCTTCGCCAGATACGATCTCCAAAATTGAACACAATACTTCAAGTGAGGCCTCACCATCGACCTGTACAGGGGCATCAACACCTTCTTTCTTCTACTGGTCACACCTCTCTCTATACAGCCTAGCATTCTTCTGATAACAGCCACCACTTTGTCTGTTTCTTCGCCTTTATATCTTCAGACATTATCACCCCAAGGTCCCTCTCTCCATCCGTGTACATCAGCCTCTCACCTCCCAGCACATATGGCTCCTTCTGATTTCTAAACCCCAAATTCATTACGCTGCACTTCTTTGCGTTGAATTTTATTTGCTAGATATTGAACCATTCCTCTAACTTTTGCAGATCCTTTTTCATGTTTTCCATTCCCTCCTCGGTGTCTACTCTGTTATAAATCTTGGTATCATCCACAAAAAGGCAAACCTTTCCTTTGAACCCTTCGGCAATGTTGCTCACAAACATATTGAACAGGATTGGCCCCAGCACTAATCCCTGAGAGACTCCACTACTCACCTTTCCCTCCTCTGAGTGAATTCCATTAACCACCACCCTCTGGCGTCTGCCCATCCACCAGTTTCTAATCCAGTTCACCACTTTGGGTCATAACTTGAGTTCATCAATTTTGTTCAAGAGCCTTGTATGAGGAACCGTGTCAAAGGCTTTGCTGAAATCTAAGTAAATTACATCTAGCATATGCCCTTGATCCAATTCTCCAGTCACCCAATCAAAAAATTCAATCAGATTCATTTGGCATGACTTATCTTTAGTAAAACCATGTTGCCTTGGATCCTGTAACCCATTAGATTCAAGGAATTTCACTATCCTTTCTTTCAGCAATGCTTCCATTATTTTTCCAATAACCGAAGTGAGGCTTACCAGCCTGTAGTTTCCTGCTTCATCTTTGTGACCACTTTTGTGAATCAGCACCACATCTGCTCTTCTCCAATCCCCAGGAACCACTCCCGTCTCCAAAGATTTGTTGAACAAATCTTTAAAAGGACCCACCAGAACCTCTCTGAGCTCCCTCAATATCCTGGGATAGATCCCGCCAGTCCCATTGCTTTGTCCACTTTCAATTTTTCAAGTTGTTCATAAACACTTTCTTCCATGAATGGCACGGTATCTACTCCATTCTCATGTGTAACTTTGCCAGACAATCTCGGTCCTTTCCAGGATCTTCTTCTGTGAACACAGAACAGAAGTATTTGTTTAACGTGTTTGCTTTTTCCTCATCGCTCTCCACATATCGATACATATCATCTTTTAGTCTCGCAATTCTATTTTTCATCTTCTTCCTTTCACTAATATATCTGAAAATTTTTTTGTCTTTTTTACATTTCTAGCCATTTGTTCTTCCGCTTGCGCTTTCACCAGACGTATCTCACTCTTGGCTTCTTTCAGCTTCGCCCAGTAGTCCTTTCTGTACTCCTCTAATTGGGTATTTTTATATTCACAAACACCAACTTTTTTGCCTCTATTTTCTCCGCAACAAGTCTAGAGAACCATTTTGGTTTCCTTTTTCTCTTGTTTTTATTTATTTTCTTCACATAAAGTTCAGTAGCCATTTTTATTGATCCTTTCAGCTTAGATCAGTTGCAAAGGTTAAGACTGTAAACCAGGCAGGGATGTTATAGAAGAACACCAGACTCAGCTGGTGTGATATAACATTAGCCGAGCTGATGTCACCTGCTGGTAATATTTATTGGATGGTGGTGTGGGTGAAATTGGGGGGGGGGGCAGAGGGTGAGGGGAATATATGAGGTGATGTCAAGGGTCTGTAGAATAAAGATTGGCAAGTTTATAAGAGGAGGTAAGAAAGGGTTAATAGACAGAGCTTGTAACAAAGAAAAAGGATTAGGGAGGTTTCTAAGGTGATGGGGGTGGAGCAGTCATGGGACTGGTTGGATGTTGTGGCAGGTAAGAGTGCGTTCTGTGAGGAAAGAGGAAGAGAAGGACATGATTGAAACGTTCAAGATAATGAAGGGAATAGATTAGTAGATAGGGACAGGTTGTTCACCCTCTCCAGGGTGGGGAGAACGAGAGGGCACTCTCTAAGGTTGAAGGGAATAGAAAAAGGATCCAAATGAAAAAAATAAGAAGAGACATAAGCACTAGCAAGATAGATGCAAAGCATTGATAAAGAAAGTTAAAAAAGAATATAAAGAGAAATTTGCCAAAGAGGCAAAAACTCATAACAATTTTTTTAGGTACATCAGAAGCAGAAAACCTGTGAGAGAATCCGTGGGACCGTTTGATGAACAAAATTAAGTCTATTCCCTTCATTATCTTGAAGGTTTCTATCATGTCCCCTCTGTCTCCTCTTTTCAAGGGAGAAGAGGCCCAGTTTCTCTAAGCTCTCACTGTATGACAACTCCTCCAGCCACTTAACCATTTTAGTTGCTCTTCTTTGGACCCTTTCGAGTACTACTGTGTCCTTCTTCAAGTACGGCGACCAGTGCTAGACGCAGTATTCCAGGTGAGGGCGTACCATGGCCCGGTACAGAGGCATGATAACCTTCTCTGATCTGTTCGTGATCCCCTTCTTAATCATTCCAAGCATTCTGTTTGCCTTTTTTGCCGCCACCACACATTGCACGGACGGCTTTATCGACTTGTCAACCAGTACTCCCAAGTCTCTTTCCTGGTGTGTCTCTCCAAGTACTGCACAAGACATCCTGTATTTGTGTACAAGATTTCTGTTACTAACATGCATCACCTTACACTTGTCCACGTTAAACTTCATTTGTCATGTTGCAGCCCATTTCTTGAGCGTGTTTATGTCCTGTTGCAGGTCTTCAAAATTCTCCTGCGTCTTCACTATTCTGAATAACTTCGTATCATCTGCAAATTTAATCACCTCGCTCATCAAGCAAGATCTTCCTTTGCTGAAGTCGTGCTAGTTGGTTCTCATCAGATTGTGTCCATCAAGGTGGTCAATGATGCGATCCTTTATCAGCGCCTCTACCATCTTTCCCGGTACTGAGGTCAGACTCACCGGCCTGTAATTTTCCGGATCTCCCCTCGAACCTTTCTTGAAGATCGGCATAACATTCGCCACTTTCCAGTCTTCCGGAATCCTTCCCGATTTGATCGACAGATTGGTTATTAGTTGAAGCAGTTCAGCTAAAACCCCGTTCAGTTCCTTGATTACCCTCAGATGGATGCAATCCGGTCCCGGGAATTTGTCGTTTTTAAGCCTGTCAATCTGCCTGCATACCTCTTCTAGACTGACCGTCAACCCAGTCAGTTTCCCGTCTTCGTTTTCTAGGTATAGCATGTCAGCCTCCGGTATGTTGCATATATTCTCTTCTGTAAATACAGATGCAAAAAACGTGTTCAGTTTGTCGGCTATGGCTTTGTCCTCCTTTAGCACTCCCTTTATTCCATGGTCATCCAACTGCCCCACCACTTCCTTCGCAGGTTGTTTCCCCTTAATATATCAAAAGAATGGCTTGATGTTTTTTGCCTCCTTGGCAATTTTTTCCTTGTAGTTCTTTTTGGCCCCTCTTACTGCCTTATGGCACCTGCGTTGATGTTGCTTGTGCTTTTTCCAGTTTTCATTCGTTTTTGACCTTTTCCATACTTTAAAAGAAATCTTCTTGTCTCTGATCGCTTCTTTCACCACTACAGTGAGCCACGCCAGTTCCTTGTTCTTTTTCCTCTTGGATCCCTTGTCGATACGCGGTATATATAGATTTTGCATCTCGGTGACTGTGTCCATGAAAAGGGACCATGCTTATTCTAGCGTTTTTATAGCATCTATCCTTTTCTTAATCTTCTTCCCCACCATGAGTCTCATCCCTTCGTAATTCCCTTTTTGGAAGTTCAGCGCCATGGCCATCGTTCTGGATCGTTGTTTCGCCCCCGTGTCCAGGTTGAAGCAGATCATATTATGATCACTGCTTCCCAGCGTCCCTTCTACTTCTACATCCATTTAGAAGTAAGTCCAGAATTACATTTCCTCTTGTGTTTTCCTTGACAAGTTGTTCCAGGAAGCAATCGCCCCGGGAAATTGAAGTCACACATGATAACTGCATTTCCTCCCTTGCAGTTGTGTTTAATCTCAGTCATCATTTCTTCATCAATTTCTTCGGACTGCCCTGGGGGTCGGTAGTAGATGCTGATCTTCATTTCCGTTCCATTTGTTCCCGGAATTTTGACCCATAGAAATTCTAACTTATTCTTTGCTTCTAGCAAGTTCTCTCTGGCAGACTCTATTCCCTCTTTGACGTACAGGGTAAAGCCCCACCTTTATGACCCACTCTGTCTCTGCGGTATAGCTTGTATCCCGGTAGCACAGTGTCCCAGATGTTTTCCTTGTTCCACCATATTTCCGTGATGCCAATGATGTCAAAGTTCTCTTTTTGTGCTTTAGTTTCTAATTCACTCATCTTGTTCCTTAGACTCCTTGCATTTGTGTATATACATTTAAGTTTGCGGCATGTTACTTTCTTGCATTTTCTTCCTTCTTGCGTCCCATTTGATCCATCCGGATTTCTGTCCTGTCCATGATCCGCTGAATCTTCCCCGCTAACTTCTTGCACAGTATCTTCTGGGTATACTGGTTCCCGAACCATCGACTTTCGGTCGACTGTCGGCTTTCCCCTTCTTCCTAGTTTAAAAACTTCTCAATCTCTCTCCTGATGTTGCTTGCAAGAAGCCTCGTTCCGTCTCCACCTTCCTGAATAGCTTGTTTTTCCCCAGAACGTCATCCAGTTGCGCACAAAGTGAAATCCTTCTTCCTCACACCAGTGTCGCATTCACGTGTTGACTGCTTGCAGCTCCGTTTGCCTCTTCTCATCGGCCTTGGGTACCGGCAGGATCACTGAGAATGCTACCCTCTGCGTTCTGGTCTTCAGCTTCCTTCCTAGCATCCGGAACTAGTCCTTCAGTACTTCCATGTTGTAATTCCTGTTGCTCACGTTGTTCGTTCCCATATGGATCACCACCGCCGTATCTTCCTCTTCCATGCTGTTGATGATCCTATCAATGCGGCTCACTATATCTTCTACCTTGGCTCCCGGTAGGCAGGTCACCAGCCGATCCTGCCTTCCTCCTGCTATGTGGCCAATTTGCTAAGAATGCTGGTCCCTCCTACATCCCAATAGCTGTTTTTTGTGCATTTTTCTTTTGGATGTTCAAAAATGGTTCAAAAATATAGACGCACTGAGAACAAACGCATCTAGGAAATGGCCATTTTTGAAACAGAAAGATGCAAAATGTCCAAACGTGGATTTAGATGTCAAATTAAAAATTTCCCTCTAAATCTTTTGAATATTGACCTCTATATGTATTTCACACATCATTCAGCTGTTGCCATTATGAAGTAGGGCTTATATATTCATGCCATTATGGTTTCTTTTTATTTATGCTATTAGTATTATGTCACTATGGAGGGGATTCTTTTTTTAAAAAAAATTGTTTATTCAATTTTTAAACTACAGAAGTGCATAATAATTAATACACTTACATAGAATATTAAAATTAAAGCACATTAAACTTTACAAAAATTTATAAAAAGGAAAATTATTTCCCCCCACCCTACCACCTATTAATCAATAAATAAATACCTTCAAGAACAATCAATACATACCCCTTAAACTAATTACAAGTTTACAAGTTTATTAGTGCATTTGATTGATCGCCTATTAAAATTACTAAGCGATGTACATAATCTAATACAATTAATAAAAGAAGGCTGACATTTAACAAAATTGTTACATATTTACAAACATGACTCGGGAGGAAAAATAAAAAAGTTACATTTTAAGTTGTTGGTAGAAAAACAAAGGTAAAAACAAAAGGAAAGGGTTATATAAACCATAACATTATTAAGAGCATCTCCAAAAGAAAATAAAAATTTCAAGTATAAATAAGTTTCTAGGAGATATAAAAGTTTCAAGTATTAAACGCATCGTTAAATAAGTATGACTTCAATAATTTTTTAAATGTTATGATGTCTTTTTCTGTTCTAATGTATTGTGGTAAGGCATTCCACCATTGAGGCCCCATGACTGTGAACATATCTGATCTTTGTGTTCCAATAATTTTTAGAGAGGGTACTGAAAGAAGATTTTGTCCTGAAGAACGGAGTGGACGTTGGGTATTATGTGGGGTTAAATATCTGAGTATAAAAGAAGGTTCGTTTGCTGCTAATGTTTTAAAAATGAGTAGTATTATTTTGAAAGAGATCCTATGACTGATTGGTAGCCAGTGTGCATCTATTAGTAAAGGTGTAACGTGGTCATACTTTTTTGCGTTATATATCAGTTTGATGGCCGTATTTTGTATTAGTTGTAATCTCCTTTTTTCTTTTTGGGTAATATTGAGAAGAAGAGCGTTAGAGTAATCGAGTTTTGATATTACTAAAGAATGTATAAGAATCTTAATTGAAGTTAGGCTGAGAAATTTTGCAATTGAACGAATAAGTCGTAATTTATAGAAACAGTTTTTTACTATAAGGGAGATATGTTCATGGTAAATCATTTTGTCATCAATTATTACTCTGAGAATTTTGACCGAGGAAACTAAGTTGAGAGGGGTATTATTAAGAATAAAAGGGTTTGACAGAGTCAAACCGTTTTTCCAAGCAAATAACATTGTTTTTGTTTTATTTATGTTTAACGCTAGTTTGTTTGTGTTAAGCCATGTTTGTACTATTTCCAATTTGTGATTAATGGATGCAATTTCTGAGTTATTTCCTGGGTCCAAGGGATGAATGAGTTGTATATCATCTGCATACGAAAAAGGAATAAAACCTATGGACTGGCAGATACCTAGTAGGGGAGAAAGAAAGATGTTAAAAAGTAAAGGGGATAATATGGAACCTTGAGGGATTCCGAAAGAAGAGGAGTAAGTCGTGGATTCGTCATTATTGAACCTTACCGAAGAATTACGATTTGCAAGATATGAAGTAAACCAAGAAAGTACATTCTCTTTTATGCCAATTTCTTCTAACCTATTTAAGAGCAGATTGTGATCTATTGTATCAAAGGCAGCGGAAATGTCTAAGGAAAAAAGAATGACGGATTTTTGGTGGTCTAGAAAGTATTGAATGTTAGATGTTAGGCCTATTAAAGAATACTCAGTACTGTGAAATTTTCGAAATCCTGTTTGGTTAAGGTGCAGAGTGTTTGTGTTTTCTGTAAAATCGGACAACTGATTGAAAACTAATTTTTCTGTTAATTTAGCTAAAAATGGTAAATTGGCTATTGGACGATAATTAGATAGTTCATTGATACTAATTTTATGGTTTTTAAGAATAGGGGTAATAATTGCAGTCTTCCATTGTGATGGGACTGTGGCAGTATGTAGGCTAGTCTGAATAAGAGAGTGAATAAAAGGTCCGAAATGTGAAAAATGTTTTTTTAGATAGACAGGTGGGATGCTATCGGAACGTGAACTTTTTAAATTAACTTGTTTAAAGAGAGACTCTATAACTTGAATTGACAGGATTTTAAAGTTGGAACATCGTGCTGTTGGTATGGATTTGACTTGATCAGAACCTAAAGAGTTATTTGTTGTATTGGAAACAAAAGATTTACGAATTTTATTGATCTTTTGATTAAAAGCATCTGCTAATTCTTGGGCTTTTAATGTAGATTTTTGGGCAGTGTTGTTTATATTATTTTTTGAATCTATTGTTTTTAAAATATTATACAATGTGGAAGGATTTTTAGCTTTATCTATTTTTTTCGAGTAATATGTTGTTTTTGCTTGATTAATTTTGATTTTGTATAATGTGACGTTATCCTTGTAAATTTGGAGATTAGTTATTGTTTTGTTTTTTCGCCATTTTTGTTCTAAAGAGCGCAATTGTTGTTTTATTAAGCAGAGTTCGGCCGTATACTAAGGGTTTGCAATTTTACGGATAGAGACGGTTTTAGTTGTTAATGGATTTTTATTATCTAGAAGAGACAGGAGAGATGTATTCCAAGCAGATAATTGATTTTCGATAGAATCTGTGAAAGACGTTAGAATTGTTGGATCTAGAAGAGAAGCTATATCTGTATCGTCCAATTTATTGTAGTCTCAGGCAATAATAGTTTTAGATTTCGGTAAGAATTGTGGTTTACTATGCTTGTACAAATCAAGTGAAAAAGATATAAATGTAATGTAATGTAATGTAATTTATTTCTTATATACCGCTACATCCGTTAAGTTCTAAGCGGTTTACAGAAAATATACATTAAAATTATAAGAAAGAAAGGTACTTAGAAATTCCCTTACTGTCCCGAAGGCTCACAATCTAACTAAAGTACCTAGAGAGTAATAAAGAAGTGAAAAGTAGAGATAGAGGAAAAATAAACAAATAAACATTCTAACAAGACTGTATTGAACTAAGTACTTTGGAAGGTAGAAGAGAGGAGAGAAAGGAATAGATGCAGAAGGAGGAACCGTTGAACAAAAGAATTCTGGAGAATTTTAAATGATAGAAATAGAACAAAACAAAAACAAGTGGCAAAACAATGAATAAGATTAAAAGTAATTCATAAACTGGAAAAAAAAAAATAAAATAAAATAAAACATTATCTTCAATCCACTGTTTCAGCTTCATAAAATAATGATCTGACCAGGGGACGGGTAATACTGACAAATCAGTGAAAGTAAGATGATGAGATGATGGGACAAAAATCATGTCTAATGTATGGTTTGCTATTTGCGTTGGTTCAGTTATTTTTGGATGTATGTTGAGAGGTTTTAGAGTATTTAATAGATCTGTGGTGTGTGGACTAGAAGAGTCGTCAAAATGTATATTGAAATCTCCTAAGATAATTGGAGTAGTTGTCCTGGAACAGAAATCGAATATAATCTCTTGAAGGAGCGAAAGTTTATTTTGTCCAATGGGGGGGGGGGGGGACATAAAGTAATAGGAAGTTAAGTTGGTTATTTAAGGTGCATTTAAGGTGGAGGTATTCAATAGTAGAAGCCTTCGGAGAAAAGACTTGTAAGTGAAAAAAATTGTGTTTATATATGACTGCTAATCCTCCACCTTTTCGGTTATGGCGATGGTTAAATAAATAGTCATAATTGGGGGGACAACAATATGATAAATAGGCTTCGTCGCCTTCAGTGAGCCAGGTTTCTGTAATAAATAGAACGTATAAGTTATTGTAGATGATGTCATCCTTAATGAGGTGATAATTATTCTTAATGGATCTGGCGTTAATGAGTCCAATTCTCAGACGATGGGTGATATTGTTTCCAATATTATTGCACGGGTGGATAGAAATTGGGATTTTTATTAAAGAAGAGTGATTTGAAGTAATTTCTTTATAGTTTATGGGGCGATGACCCCAAAAAGCTGGGATACTGTTCGCAGGTGTTTTGCTTATCATATTGAGCTGAGGTAAATGGGCCAAGTTGGAAAATAGAGTTCCTATGAAATATGTGCTAAACAGTAATAAAATTACGAGCCCAATTTTTTTGTATGTAATTCCAAAACGTACTCCCCTCCCCCACCCTCCCACCCTGGATGTGTATGTTTAAAGGGACATCTAAAGAGATCAATCCTTACAGTATTTAGTTAACAGTTCCCAAACATCCTTAAATTTTCTGTAATTTCCCTGCTGAAGGCCATAAATTGCTCCATTTTACTATGGAGGGGATTCTATAAATGGTACCTACACTTGGGCATTGAAAAAATTCAATACTAAGTGCTCTTCTATAATGGACACACACCTTATATATGAGGGAAGTTTGAAAAAGTTTGGAAAAAAGGCAAGTTAAACAACGTAGTCTCCATCTGGGTTATACCTTGCTAACATGATTTAAGTAGGTAGGAGCCCTCCTAAGTGATTAATCATGCTGAATATGATTAGCAAATTATATTGGGGGGGAGGGGGGGATGTATGAGGTAAAATGATGTGGGGATATGGAAGAAGGAGAAAGAGGAAAAGATAGAACAAGATTAAGGGAGTAGGACAGGGTGAACAGACCCCTCACAGAGTTAATGAATATGTACGGTATGTTGAGAACATACTCATGGAGAAGGTGATTATGCTGGCACAAGCCAGCCTTTGTATCATAATGCATCCCTCGGGTACAGATATGAGAAGAGGAGAGATACAGAGTTCCAATCTGGCATGCTTGGACAGGTATTTAGGATCTGTAATGGAAGTATTATAATATGTGAGAGCCTGCAGCATGAGTCTCAGCAGGAGAGAAATAAAAGCTTAGCATGTACTGCTGGAGAAAAGCTGCTCTGAGTGACAAGAGGTCCTTAATATTTTTATTGTTACAAATTCTTCTGTTTCTTTAAGACAGTGGTTACTAAACCTGTCCTGAAGCTGTTCAGGATTTTAGGATTCCACAATGAATATGTATGATATATTTGTGTACAGTGCCAGGACAGGATTAATTCTTCGAGGGCCCCTAGGCCCCAAGGCCTCCCCGGCCCTGCCCCGCCCCCACCCCACCCATGGCCCGCCCCATTTATCTGTTTTCTTATTTACTTCTTTATTTCCATTTGTATTTCTTTCTTTTTTTTAATTCAAAACAAGCAAAGATTAGCATACCAGTGCACAGTTTTTCTTCTATGCAACCCCCAAACACCTCTGAACAAAACCCCCCTTCCTTCCCTTCCCACGTACTTGCCCAGGACTTTAACTCTAAAACCTTTCCATACATATATAAAAGTGTTCAAATGCATTGTAAAACAGTAATACTATCTGAAACATAAGTTTATATTAATAACCAAGTTTGCAACTTCTCTCAACTGCCTCACTCTATATAGTCCAACTGTAACCCATATATGTATATATAAAAATACATACATATGGGTAACTACTCCAGTATGTTCCACTCCATGTATGTTAATTTGTAACAAAACAACAAGGTAAGCGGTCCACCAAATAATCCAACACAACTAAAATACTACTTTATCCTAAAGCAATAAAATAAAAAAATAGACTTTTTTTTCTACCTCTGTCATGTGGTTTCTGCTTTCCTCATCTTCTTGTCATTCGCTTCCTTCTATCCAGTGTCTGCCCTTTCCAGAAAATCTCTACCTCCCTCTGCCATCTCTCCTTCTGCTCCCCCCGCCCCTCTGGTCTATCATCCATCATCTTCCCTCTGTTCCCCCCATGGTCTGGCATCTCTCTCATTCTATCTCTCCTTCTCTCCCCCCTGTGGTTTTTAGTTTCTCTCTCTTCTCATTTCCTCCACTCAGAACTGATATCTGTCTCCCCTGTTTCTGGGAATTCTCTTCTCTCTTCCCTTTTCTTCTCTGTTCTTCCTTCTCTATTTCCTGCCTCATTCTAAATTAAATTCTTTCTTACTATTCAGTCCTCAGTTTCCCTCTCTTCACTGTGTCTACTCACAGCTTGCCACCCCTTTCCTTCATCCCTCTTCCTATCTCACTAACTCTATCTTTTTCCCCCCATTCAGCATGTGGGAAAGCAGCAGCAGTGGTGAGGTGAGGTCCCCTCACTTCCTCACTGCTGCTGCTTTCTCATATGCACCTGAAGCTGACGGCACAAGTTCTCCCCGCTTCCATCATCTGCTCCCTTTTCTCTCTCTCTCTCTCTCCACACCAGGCAATTCCATTAGTTATCCTGCCCCCCTCAGTGAATTGCCTGGGGTGGAGGGAGGGAGAGAAGAGGGCAGATGATGGAAGTGGGAAGAACTTATGCCATCAGCGTCAGGCGCATGTGGGAAAGCAGCAGGGGTGAGGAGCTAAAGGTTATCTTCCTCTCATTCATGTCCTTGCCACCCCTGTCCCTTGTTCGGTCCCACAATTTCACAATTTCCAGCATATCCCCTCCCTCCATTCTTGTAACCCAGAATCTCCTCTCTTGACATCTCCCTGTCCTTTTTCCTTCACTATCTTCCTATCTCATCTCTATTCCCTTCTGTCCCTCTCCCCATGATCAATCATCTCACCACCTCTCTCTTCCCTCCACCTCAGGGTCAAAGATTGCTTCCACTCTCTTTCCTGTTGTTATCTCCCCCCTGTCACCCTATGATCTAGCACCCCTCCTGCCCTTGTTCAATATTTCCCCTTCTCTTCCTCCCTCTCATCCCCTGCTCCAACATAACATATGCCCATCTTCCCCTCCCCAGGCCTGTGACTTCCACTCATTTACTGCTCTCTCCTGCCTCTGCCCGCCCTCCCCCCTCCCCCCCGGCAGTGATCGGCAACACCGGGGCACCCTCTAGATTGGCAAAACAGGCCCTCCCCTCGATCAGCGAAACAGGGCCCCCCGCCCCCCCCTCGATCATCAAAACAGGGCCCACCCTCGATCGCCAAAACAGGGCCGGCGACTGCTTTCTACCACCGCTGCCGAAGCCTGTAAATAACTTTAACACACGCCGCGGGGCTCTAACAATGCGCGTGCTGCCGACGGCTTCCTTCCTCCTTCCTCCCCCTCATGACATAACTTCCCATTTGGTTGATGGAGGAGGAGGAGGAGGAGGGAAGCCGGTAGCATCACACGCACTGTTAGAGCCCCGTAGCGTATGTTAAAGTTATTTACAGGCTTCGGCAGCAGCGGGAGAAAGCAGTCACCGGCCCTGTTTTGCCAATCGAGGGGGGGCCCTGTTTCGCCGATCGAGGGGGAGGCCGGTGTTGCCGATCGCTGAGGGGAGGCCGGGCTTTCACCATCTGAATTTTTTTTTTGAGTGGTCTCTTTCATTTGGCCCCCCCTAACCATTTTGGGCTCTAGGCACGTGCCTACTTGGCCTAGAAACATAGAACATGACGGCAGAAAAAGGCCACAGCCCTTCAAATCTGCCCACTCAATTGACCATCCCCCTTACTGCCCTCTTGGAGATCCCACTCTGATGACCCCTCCCCTTAACTCTACCCTCTTAGAGATCCAATATGTGCATCCCATTTATTCTTAAAACCTGGCACGCTGCTGGCCTCGATCACCTGTATTGGAATGATCAACCATTCTTTCGGTGAAGAAATACTTCCTGGTGTCGCCATGAAATTTCCCGCCCCTGATTTTCAGTGGATGCCCTCTTGTGGCTGAGGGTCCTTTAAGAAAGAAAAAGTCATCTTCTACCTCGATACAACCTGTGATATATTTAAATGTCTCAATCATGTCTCCCCTCTCCCTAGGTTCTTCGAGGGAGTATAGCCGCAATTTATTCAGCCTCTCCTCGTACGAGAGATCCTTGAGCCCCGAGACCATCCTGGTGGCCATTCGCTGAACCGACTCAACTCTCAGCACATCTTTACGGTAGTGTGGCCTCCAGAATTGTACACAGTACTCCAGATGAGGTCTCACCATGGTTCTGTAGAAAGGCATAATGACCTCAGGCTTCCGACTAACGAAACTTCTACGGATACAACCCAGTATTTGTCTAACCTTGGATGAAGCCTTCTCCACTTGATTGGCAGTTTTCATGTCTTCATTGATGATAACTCCTAAATCTCGTTCTGCCGTAGTCCTAGCCAAGGTCTCACCATTCAAGGTGTAAGTTCTGCACGATTTTTGTTGCCAAGGTGCATGACCTTACATTTTTTAGCGTTGAATCCCAGTTGCCAGGTCGAGGACCAATGCTCTAACAAAAGCAGGTCCTGCGTCATACTGTTGGACAAATTGCTGTCACTTACTATGCTACATAGTTTGGCGTCATCGGCGAATAATGTTATTTTCCCTTGAAGCCCCTGAGTCAGGTCTCCTACGAATATGTTGAAAAGGATCGGGCCCAAGACCGAGCCCTATGGCACTCCACTGGTCACCTCCGACGTTTTAGAGAGGGTACCGTTAACCACCACCCTCTGAAGTCTACCACTTAGCCAGTCACCAACCCATGCAGTTAGTGTTTCTCCCAATCCCATCGATTTCATCTTGCTCAATAACCTGCGGTGTGGGACGCTATCAAAAGCTTTACTGAAGTCCAAGTACACGACATCCAGGGTTTCTCCCAAATCCAGCTTTCTTGTTACCCAGTCAAAGAAGCTGATAAGATTAGATTGGCAGGACCTACCCTTGGTGAATCCATGTTGGTGGGGATCACGTAGCTTCTCCTCGTTCAGGATTGTGTCTAATTTGAGTTTGATTAGAGTTTTCATGAGTTTACTCACTATCGATGTGAGACTCACCGGTCTGTAATTTGCAGCCTCTGCTCTGCAACCCTTTTTGTGCAGAGGAACGACATTAGCTGTTTTCCAGTCCAAGGGGACTCTTCCCGTACTCAGGGAGAGATCGAAGAGCCCGGATAACAGTTCTGCTAGGACATCACACAACTCTCCGAGTACTCTGGGGTGTAGATTGTCCGGTCCCATGGCTTTGTCCGCCTTGTGTCTTGATAGTTTGCCGTAGACGTCGCTGGGTGTAAACTCGAAATTCCAAAATGGGTCTCCCGAGCTTTGCTTTGCCTGCAACTGTGGACCGGACCCCGGCGCCTTGCAGGTGAAGACGGAGCAGAAGTATTCATTTAGTAGTTTGGCTTTATCTGAATCTGAATCTACGAAATTCCTGTCTGGTTTTCGAAGGCGTACTATCCCATCTGTGTTTCTTTTTCTGTCACTAATATACCTGAAGAAGGATTTGTTCCCCTTCTTAATTTTCTTTGCTAGATTTTTTTCTACTCGAAGCTTGGCCTCTCTGACTGCCGTTTTGATAGCTGTAGACCTGGCCAGGGCTGGATTTAGATGAAAAGAGGCCCTAGGCTATTCCACTTATGAGGCCTTTTCACTTCCCATTTTTAAGTTTGTAAATTACATGATAATAAAATACATCATTACTGTGATATATATCAATATATTAAATGAAACATGTTGTTATTGGTACTAACCTTTATAAAAAAATGTGACACGGATAATAAATAAAAAAAAACTCAAGAACACTTATTTGGACATTTATTCTCAGCACCATATATAGTACTTGTAACAATAACTAATCAAACATAACAGACAACATTTACAAAGAAACAAAATTCAAATAATGAAAATCTTTGACTACGAAAATAAAATATGCAATAAAAATTATCATATTTTCTATCAAATTAAATTAAATATATTCAATACATTGAAGATTAAACCAAATTCAATTCAGATAAATTTATTTCATAATAATTCGCATTTAAAGTTTAAGTATGAATTATTATGAATTTTAAGTCTTAAACTAAACCAAAAATGGAACTTTATTCAAACAAAATCCAGATCACAAAAAAGAAAATATTAAATTGTATATCATATTAAATTTTATGTGAATAGTTATTTTATTTAAGAACTGATTCAATCCAAGTATACATTTAAAACGAAATAGTAGATTAGAAAAATTTCTTTCTAAACTTTTTCACACAGAATTCTTCTATAAGTTCATCAAAATCTATTTTTCTGAAGGTCTCATTTTCGATGCACAAAATACTCAATGAAGACAACCTCCCCTGGGTCATTGTGCTTCTGAATTGATTTTTGATATTTTTAAGTCTTGAAAATGACCTTTCTCCAGTACAATTAGTGACTATTAAACTGAGAAATAGCCGTAAGATTGATTCCACATTGGGGAAGGCCACTTGAATATTTTCTTTGAATATTATTTGATACAAATCTTTTCTAATAACATTAACACGTGTTTCATATTATCGAAGTAACACGAATATAACCGAACGTTGGGATATCAATAGGTCTGTTCGTTTGTCTGTTCCAATCTACACCAATCTGCACTTTATTTATGCAAGAACAAACCAGAGCATAGTAGCATAAAGCACGTCAATATTTGCCATAGCAATCAATGAACGTATGAACTATACTTTGGTGCAATCTAGTATATACAAACGAACAGACCCAATGAGCCGAACGCGTTGATCTTAACCAATACATTTTTATGTTTGTTTATTAGTCATATGCATAGAATTTCTCCTTATTTTCGGGTCAGTGTTTTAGTGTTCACTGTTTTTAGAATAGTGTAATTTTAATTTTGCTAACAATTTGAATGTAGGGCCCTCTTGATCTTGAGGCCCTAGGCTGAAACCTAGTTAGCCTATAGGAAAATCCGGCCCTGGACCTGGCCATATATTCTTTTTTAGCCTCTCTTTTCTCTGATTGTTTGTAGGAAATAAATGCTCTTTTCTTTGCTTTAATGAGGTCCGAGATCTCTGCGGTGAACCATTGGGGTCTATTGTTTCTTCGCTGTTTACTTGTTGATTTTATGTAGCGGTTGTAGGGTAGATTTCAGGGTTGACCACATTGCTTCCACATTATTGGTTACAGCTTGGCTTTTCAGTGCTCGATGAACGAAATCTCCCATGCGTTTGAAGTCAGTGCCTTGAAAGTTGAGTACTTTTGTTGTTGTGCTTGATCTAGTGAAGCCTTTCCTGAGGTTGAACCATACCATGTTATGGTCGCTGGAGGCTAGCTTATCACCCATCGAAACCTCTGAGATGCTTTCTCCATTGGTGAGTACCAGGTCCAGTATCGCCTGAGCCCTATTGGGCTCTAATACTAATTGTTTGAGTCGTGCTCCCTTTATGGAGGTTAACAGCCTTCTGCTGCCGCTGGTTGTCGCTGAAAGTGTGTTCCAGTCTGCATCGGGCATGTTGAAGTCCCCTAGCAGGACAGTGTCCCCCCCATAAAGTGATGTTTTCTATATCTTTGATTAATTCTGAATCCTTGCCTTCTAGTTGTCTTGGAGGTCTGTATACTATACCAAGATAAAGGCATTTTTCGTTGCCTGTGGCCAGGTTTACCCAGAGGGATTCCCCGGTGTACTTGACATCTATGATTCTCGTAGTCTTGATGGCTTCTTTAGTATATAGTGCTATCCCTCCTCCTAACTTGTCCTCTCTGTCTTGATGAAGTAAGTTGTAACCCAGTATAGCCATATCCCACCCATGAGAGTCCTTGAACGAAGTCTCGGAAATCGCCACCACGTCTAGGTCGGCATTCATTATTTTGATCTCCAATTCCAGAATTTTGTTGACTAAACTGTGTGCATTAACATACATAGCCCTCCATACCTTGTGATTGTCCAGTCCCTGTGGGGAGTTTCCCACCTGAGTTAGCGTGGCTCCTAAAGAATTGTTTACAATGTGGGTACCTTCTCAGACTGAGAAGTGGAGTTGCGACTCCCCTTTGGTGAGGCTCCTAAAGAATGGTTTACTATGTGGACTCAGAAGTGGAGTTGCGACTCCCCCCCCCTCAGGATAGTTTCTTACTGCACTGATGCCCTCCCCCAACTTACCTAGTTTAAAGCCCTATGAAGTAGGCGGGCTAGTCGGTGTCCGAAGATGTTCTTACCTCTGCCGGTGAGATGGAGTCCGTCTGGTCCCTGAAGTCCCTGCAGTGCCTCTCCATGGTTTAGTGATTAATCCGGCCCTGTACAGTGCTCTATTGTATACAGATATTTCTGATTTATATTTAATGCAGATAGCCTTAAACCACAGCCAGCCTGAGGGAAGCTGAAGGCAGGATTTGGAATCGCTGTCTTAAGGAGCTAGGTGCTGTGCAATGTAAACCAAGATGAACCATCACATGATTACAAATAGCACAGGGATAAAAATCTACAAATGAAGCAATGAAAGATACGAGACTACTAGACTGAACTTTACAAGGCCAAAAGCAAACTTTTTACACTTTTGCAAATATCACAGATCTTTTCTACCTGTGGAGCACCATGCATGGATTTGCTTTGATTACTGCTATAAGTACACAATACCCCTGGTATTTGTACCTGTTTTTGTGAAGGCAAAACATTTAAAGAAAATAACGGACTTAGATTTGAGAATGGTATTTTCTTCTGGCCTAAACACATCTTCAGATGGAACATTCTTAAATTGTATCCAGTGTTTAAAGAGTCAGATTTGTGCATTGCCTATTTGCATGACAGAAATCTCAAAGTTATTTTAAGCAGCAGTGATTCCTGAAGATGTGGTGGTAAACATAAGAACATAAGAATCAGTGGCGTACCAAGGGGGGAGGCGGGGGGGGGGGCGGTCCCCCCTGGGTGCACGGCCCAAGAGGGTGCACAGCTGGCCACTCATCGGGGAATAGGCTGCCGCCGGGGAAAGGCTGCCATTGCCGTCATCAGAAAGAAGCCGGCACCGAGTTCTCCTCCTTGCTTCTCTTCCCCGTGAGCTGACCAATTCTAGCCGTCCGATGTCAATTCTGACGTCGGAGAGGACGTTCTGGGCCAGCCAATCACTGCCTGGCTGGCTCGGAACGTCCTCTCCGACGTTAGAATTGACGTCGGGCAGCCAGAGTTGGTCGGCCCGCGGGAAAAGAAGCAGGGCGAATTCGGTGCCGGCCTGTTTCCAATGGCCAGTGGCAGCCTTTCCCCGGCGGTGGTGGCAGCAGTATGTTTCCCAATGGTGGTGGCATGGGGGAGGGCAGGGAGAAAGAAAGAAAGAGGGGGGGAAGACAGGGAGCCAGAAAGAAAGACAGGGGGGTTCAGGGATCCAGAAAGAAAGAAAGGGGGCAGGGTGAAAGAAAGAAAGAAAAAATGGGGCATCAAAAAGCCTGATCGTCCAAGTACCCATAACCAAAGCTGGTTTTAGACATATCTAAAACCAGCATAGGCCTTTCCCCTGCCACTAAACGCACAGAGAGAAAGAGGTGTGTTTAGAGGAGGGGAAAGGGTGGGCAGTGGGCGGGAGGTGGGCCGACCTACACCTAGGCGTGCAGCAGGTATAACCAAAACCTTAGGCAGGTTGCCTAGTCGGCACTTATAACTTTTTGACTTAGACAAAGTCAAAACAGGTCTAAGTGCGAAAAAGGGGCCGCTGAGCTGATAAGTTCAGTGGCCCGGCAACCTACCCACCCACCCACTGCAACCATCGTGGCAGGAGAGATGCCCAATCTCTCCTGCCGTGGGTTGTGGCAGTTTGGGTAGAGGAGTGATCGCATCGCGGCAGGGGAGATGGCCAATCTCTCCTGCCGCGATACATCACCCCCCCCCCCTGACAATATCGGGGCAAGAGGGAGCCCAAGCCCTCTTGCCCCGCGGCACCCCCGACCTCCCCGACGACATCGGGGCAGGAGGGAGCCCAAGCCCTCCTGCCCTGGGCACCCGTGGCATCCCTTGACAACATCGGGGCAGGAGGGAGCCCAAGCCCTCTTGCCCCGGGCACCCACGGTAACATCGGAGCAGGAGGGAGCCCAAGCCCTCCTGCCCCGCCAGCCGCGGCACCCCGCGACAACATCGGGCCAGGAGAGAGCCCAAGCCCTCCTGACCCTAGAGATCCACGACCCCCGCCCCCCGCCGATTACGTTCGGGGCAAGAGGGAGCCAAGCCCTACACGATTGGGCAGGAGAGAGCCCATCCGTCCGGCCAATGATTTGAGATACGGGGAAGGGGGGGGCGATGGGGGGGTCATGGGGTAGTCAGGGTGTCTCGGATTGGCGGGGGGGGCCGATCGAGGGTTCGGGGGGTGAACATTGGGGGGAGGGGGGTTGTGTCGAGGGCAGGAGGGCCTGGGATCCCTCCTGCCCGTATTGTAGTGGGGGGTGGGGGATAGGGAGGTCCGCCTGGGCAGGAGGGGTTGGGCTCCCTCCTGCCTGATCATGTAGGGTGGTGGGGGGCGAGAGGTCAGGAGGGCTTGGGCTCCCTCCTGGCCTGATCGTAATTGGGGGGGCCCATGGGTCAGAAGGGCTTGGGCTCCCTCCTGCCCCAAACGTAATCGGCTGTCGCGGATCACTGGGGCCAGGAAGGCTTGGGCTCTCTCCTGGCCCGATGTTGTCGTGGGGTGCCACGGGTGCTCGGGGCAGGAGGGTTTGGGTTTCCTCCTGCCCAACTGTAATCGGGGGGGGGGGGGTAGGGATCACGGGGCAGAAGGGCTTGGGTTCCCTCCTGTCCCAATGTCGTGGGGGGGGGGGGGGGGTTGGGGTGGATTCTGTAACCAGTGTTGTTTTTGACAGACACTGGTTACAGACTCCAGCTTTTAGGCGAAGGACTGGCTCCTCCTTTGCCTAAAAGCCCTTGTGTTGGACGTTTGGAGCTTAGGCATTTTTTTGGTTCATTATGGGGTATAAGTGTAGACGTCGTTTGGGTACAAGTGTAGACGTAGTGGTGGTCTGGGCGTTTAAATAGCTGAATGTAGAGGCAGGTCATTATCAAAACATTTGTTTTGGTTATGGACAATTTCCCTGCTTCTGCTTTCAACGTTTAAGGCCTTAGGCCAAAAAGGGACTTAGTTTTTTTGTGTCTGACATTTCAATCACCATTTTAGATAAGAATGAGCAATGGCTAATACTGCGAGTGTCATCAGTGGGTAAGCTTGAATATTTTTTTATCACTAAGAATTGCTTTTAATTTTGACTTTATTGAAGGACAGAGATATAATAGTGAAGCATACAAGGAGGTGCTGAAAAGTTCTCAGCCCAACAAAGACGAGAATGACGTGGATATGGTTCAATCAATGATCAGAAACAATGTCAAAACATAAAATTTTGTTTCTGCAAATTGGCACTTAATGAAATAAGATAACACTCTCAGCTACAGTAGCAAAATAATGTTTAGAATTTAGGAAATTGGTTGGATGGGCTGAGAAATTTTCAGCACCCCCTTGTATTGGCAAATCAGATCCATTGAAGAAGCCAACAAAGTTGAGTGAAACAGTGGCAGTCCCTGTTGAGAGGTTTAAAGCTGGAAAGTTGAAAGCTAAGTGCCCTTGCTAACATCGTTCATCGACAAACCCCAGATTTCACCTGAATACTGATAGAAAGTTTTTTTTGTATGAGACCGATGGAAACAAAATCTATATATGAATGACACATTTGGTCTTCAATTTGGTCACTGAGGTCTCTTTTTTCTCTCTATATTATGATAAACAATTGAGCCTTTTGCTAGTTGGTTGTGATCCACAGTTTGAACACTTTTTCACATGTGTTGGATATAATGTTGCACTAATAAGTGATGGCTTTTAGCTCACAAGACACAACTTTCAGCTTTTCTGAAGAACAAGCTGATTATTTATTGAAAATACCTTCTGAATTTAGCCAGTGTCTTTAGAAACAAAAAAAACTTGGTAAAAACAGAATTAAATAGTGAGTTGCTGGTTGAAAATTGCAAACTTGCTAGGATTCCAAGAGGATTATAGATATATAAAATCTCATTTGTGTTTCAAGATCATAAGGAGTTTATTGAAAAATGGGACAGAATTTTTAAATAAATGCTCATTTGACTTGATGCTACTTATCATTGAAAGAAGCAGGACTGAAATTAGATGTTTAAAGAAGAAATTGACGTTAATCTAAAAAAAGTTTAAAAAAACCATTAATACAGACAATTTTCAATAAAGAACACCAGAATTTAACAGAGAACAGAGAAAATTTTAAAGAAAATCTGAAAAAGTAGAAAATGAAGAAATGTTTTTGGGATGAAAAATATTATTCAACTGGTTGGGTTTTTCCATGGATGTATCAGCATAATGAACAGAGACAAGATCTAATAACACAATGGTTGAGAATATTTCTTTGAGTGAGAGGTCAAATAATAGTAGCAATTCACATGTGTTTTTAGACAACAGACAAAAGAACAAGTGAAGAAGCAAAAGAGGTAGAAGTTTCCAGAAAAACAGACCATTCACAAGATCACAATAATCTATCAACAATAATTAATTTATCCACTCATTCACTCAATACAACTGAAGAATATGTTTTGGGTTTGGGACTGTCTTTTGTACCTACTTCATGGTTTGATAAATTTCAACTTCACATAGATGTGGAAAAATTTATACCTATGTTAGAACTGTTGGTATTTTTTTTTTTTTTAAATAACAAGTAAAATGTAGATAGAACCATTCTCTTGCCTAAATCTGATTGGAGACCTCTGGGACCATCTGATACAATAATTGATATGTTTAAAAATCTTATAGTGAAAGATGTAGATTCCCTGAGTGTGAATGGGTTAAAAGCAAAGCATAATTTATCCTTAGATAAGAAAACAGCTCTTCAAAGTGTGCAAAATGATAGAAACATCATTATCAAAAAAGCAGTTAAAGGGGGTGCCATTGTAATTCAAGATAAGAAAGAATATATTCAAGAAACTTGACATCAGTTAAACAATGATCATGTGTATAAGAAGTTGGCTTTAGATCCTACAAAATTTTTCACCAGGTCTCAATAGGGAGACCTGCTGAAAAATTTTTAAGATGAGTAATGCTTTAATTCTTTTGGTGGAAAGTATGAAAGTGTGGAAATAAGCTAATTGTGAAGCGATAGATGAAAATATTATTACCAAAATATTTATTTAATTAAATATGGACATAAAGATATAGGCTACAAGATTCTTTTGAGCTATCTATGTAGGCTCTGAAGGTGGCCACAGAGGCCCATAGTCAACACAATAGAGAAATATTTAATGGTTTCAAAGTGAAGAAGCTATTATTATCGTGATAAGCTGTGATCTAGTAGTTCTTCACATAGGTTGCAGTGCTTTATAAAGTGACCAATTTTATTTTTCTGTGTATATTCATGAGGCATATCCTGAAATCTGGGGCTTAAGGACCAAATAGTTTGGAACATTCTTTCCCAATTTATTCTAGCATTGCATCTGGAGAGCTTTACAGATATTTTCTAGCTCAGTTTAATGGCATACCACTCAGTGGTGCTCTGTCAGGTGTAAATGTAGCCAGTTCTGCCACAGCATTGGGCCCATCTTCCTCAAAGAACTGCTTGTCTGAAATATGAACACCCAGCTCTTGCTTGGTGTCCAGATCCTTAAGGCGAAGCTACAGAGAAAAGAAATAAAGATATTTGAATCAATATTTATAGTGGCTTCTTTAAATGCCAATTGCAGCTTTAAATATTTTATGTACATTCAATGCTGTTACCATGAATATATGGATATAGCAGCAACCATGAATATATGTATATAGTGGAATGTGTCACAGCTACATGAACAGCCAATGATATTCAGCTACCATCTATATATCTGTATAGAGACTGAATATTTCCAGGTATCTGTAGACTTAGGTGGAACTTCCATGCTCCCCGCCAACCCTATCCAAATGATATGTAGAAATGTTCAGCTTCACTATATATACTGTGGTACTGAAAAGTCATGAATAAGGTGTCTCTATGTTTTGGTGGCCACCACTATACATTCAGAGGGGCATAATCAGAAAATATGTCTAAGTCCGTTTTGGGCCTAAGTCGCTAGTCACCCAAAGTCAGACATGTCCAAAGTCCATTCTTGAAAAATACATCCCAAATATTTTTTATTTTTTTTTAGGATCGTCTACTTAAATGTCCAGCTGTTTGATTGTCCAGACCGCTAAGTCATCTATCTTTATAACTCATTCTCATCCAAAAATTTATCCAAATCAAAAACACCTAGAACAAGACCTTTTAGACATGGGAGGGACCAGCAAAGTGATGGATTGGCCACCCAGACATGGCAACAGAGTAGTGGGGCACCTTACAGGGCACTGCTGCGAAATCCACAAAATGGGTAAAACATAAACATCTCACCACAACTCCCTTATAGGTCATGGTGAGCCCCCCAAACCTACTGTCTACCACCCCAACAGTCCTTATGGGTACGGGTGCCACCTACGGTATATGGCAGCGTAATAGGGTTTTAGGGGTGCACATGTTTCACCATGAATGCAGTAGTTAGAGTAGCTTATTGGCCTAAGTTCTCCTCTTTATGGTCCACTAGCCCAGCCCCCAAACTAAAGCCACCTCTGTGAAGCTCTACTAGGCTTTCCTATGTCAGGTGCTGATGTTCTGGATGCAGGTATGTACGTTTTTATTCTGATTTTTATGGCAGCATGGGGGTCAGTGATCACTGGGGGAGTATGTGTGGGTCTGTATTTTGTGTCTGCAGTGGTTATCTGGTCATTTTGGGCATTTAGACTTGTTTTTAGATCATCTAAGTCACTACGTATAAGTTTCATCTAGGCAGTCTCATTAAACTTTCGGTTATACTTGCAGTACGATTAAGTCTAGGTCAGCCCACGTCCTAACTAAATCCTGCCACTCCTCCTAAAACGCCCCTTTCAGCTCTGGGCGTACAGCGGCACTGAAAAGGTCTAAGCTGTTTTTAGATACGTCTAAAACCCGTTTCAATTATCGGCACTTAAATGACCTGTCTTTAAGTGCTGATTTGGGTGGAATTTTAGACGTATTTCTGTTTTGATTATGAGCCTCATAACCTTTCTCGAAGATCCAACCCATTCATTATTTGTACAACCCAAAGGAAATTTGAAAGAATTTTACAAAATGGGGCAATAATAAATGTCTGTCTATCTGTCCGTTTGTCTGCCTGTCCATCTGGAGCAAAATAACATTCTGAAAATTTAACAGAATGGGATGAACTTGGCACGTGGTAAAAAAATTAAATGAGTTTGAATGTGGGTCAAATTGGACTAACTGTTCCAGAGAAATTAACATCCCAAATATGGCCTAATGCATTTCTATAGGAAAAGGAGTTCCATCTCCTGTAGCATAGAAACTTTGAAATGTAGCAGTTAATAAGGGATGGCTATTTAATAACGGAATTCCAAACTCCCAAACTTCACCCATCTTCCCCAAACTACCCCTCTTGCAACTGCCACACCATGCTACAAATTGTCCCATCCCAAGATGCTACCATCTCCTCACAACTGCCACACTACTAGAAATTGCCCCATCCCCAATAACTACTTCACTGCAACTGCCCCACCACCTTGCAAACTGTCCAGTCTCCTAATATTAACCCTTGATATTGTCATATACCCAATAAAAATTAACTCTTGCAACTGCCACACAATCACCATATTGTTTCAAACCCTAACTATCCCTTGCAAATTGTTCCATTCTAAAAATCTACTTTACCAGCTACCTTATCCCGCCAAAATACCTCCTGTAACTACACCACCCTGCAAACTGCTCCACCACCAAAACTTAGCTCCCCATAACTGTTCCATCATCCCACAAACCATACCACTCTCAAAAATTACCATACCTGGAACTGACACAACACCCTAAAATTGGCCCAAACCCCAAAACTACCCCACCACCCTGAAACCTGTCCTTTTCCCTAAAACTATCCCCTGTAACTGCCACACCACCACCAAATTGCCCTAAATCCCAAAACTACCCTCCGTGAACTGTGCCCACTCCAAAACATTATTCCTCCAATTGCCTCACCAGTCTGTCAACTGTCCCACTCCCAAATCTGTTCCTTACAATGAATCCACCATCCCACATACTGCTCCAACACCTAAAACTAACTTTCCCCCACAACTGTCTCCTCATTCTGCAACACATCCCACTCCCCAAAACTACCCTACAACTGATGACACCCTACAAACTTCTCTCAACCCCCAAAATTACTCCACCAACACAAAAGCTCCACCACCCTAATTACCCTACCTCCAAAACTACTTCCCTATAACTATCTCTACCTACCATGAGCAGGACCAGGAAGTATTTCTTCACAGAAATGGTGGTAGATCACTGGAACAAACTTCCGGTGCAGGTGATCAAGGCCACCAGCGTGCTCGACTTTAAGAATAAATGGGACATCCACGTGGGATCCCTACGAGGGTCGAGTTAAGGAACTAGGTCATTAGCACTCAGACTTAATGGGGTGGGTCAATAGAGTGGGCAGACTTGATGGGCTGTAGCCCTTTTCTGCCGTCATCTTTCTATGTTTCTATGTTTCTATGACCAAATTAAGCCATTATGTATTCTTTGCCTCTTTTTTTATTTTTATAAATAACATATATTTATAAAAGAAAAGCCAATGGCAACCATGGCACATACTTCCCCCCCCCAATATTCAGCCAATGGTGGTCAATATTTTTTTAAATGTTGATCATCACCAGCTAAATTTTGCCTTGATATTCACTGCTGGAACATGTCTAGGCGCCAACACAGAATACAGGGGTATAATTCCAGGTGGTGAGGCTGCCCAGAGTTTATGTGGACCTGACTGATATTTAACCAGGGCTACATGTGGCTCCAACTCAATATTGGGTCAGCCACATAACCACATCAGCTGAAGTATGAGTATTTATTTATTTATGTATTTAACAGACTTATAGCCCACTTATACCTAAGCAGGTTCTAAAAAAATACATAATCATAAAACATCAATTTTCCAAGCCAAATTATAAAACATAGTAGATAACGGCAGATAAAGACCCGAATGGTCCATCTAGTCTGCCCAACCTGATTCAATTAAAAAATATATATATATTTTTTTCTTCTTCTTAGCTATTTCTGGGCAAGAATTCAAAGTTCTGCCCGGTACTGTTCTTAGGTTCAGACTACTGAAGTCTCCGTCAAAGCTCACTCCAGTCCATCTACACCCATCCAGCCAATTGAAGCCCTCCCCAGCCCATCCTCCACCAAACGGCCATATACAGACACAGACCGTGCAAGTCTGCCCAGTACAACTCATATTAAAAACTAAGGATCATAGATTGAAGGTCCATACTGGACAGCTATTAACTGGAGGAAAGAGGCCACCTTGTAGTTAATAGCCATTGTAGAATGATGGTACCAGTGATATCTTACTGTTGAATTTAAGTGCACTTTTATATGTGGCCTTAATATATACGTACTACATTGTAATATATACGTACTACATCTCCAAAAGGAGAATCTCTTTGGCACAATGCAAGTGTTGAAAAGAACACTAGCAGCAAATATATGAGAGTGATTTCATCTCCAACATACCCTGACATAGAGGTCAGATTCAGGTTCATCCCTGTCATGGAATATATAAAACTAATCCATTTGGAGACATTACCCTGATTGAAGGATTGGACCTTTCTTGCATCTTTTGACTTTAGAAACTGTCAGGACCCACCAAAATAGACCATCTTCTATTGTATAAAAGAATGACTATTCTCATATTTTATTTTTACAGTGCAACATTCAACAGTAAGCTAAAGCAGTCCAAAATTCAAGGCATTTTGCTGGCTGCCACCAGTGTTAGGGTTACCCTATGGCTCCAGAAAAAAGCAGGACGGATTGAGATATCCATGTTTTAATTCCATTGAAAGGAATGGAAGTAAGGAGGGCAGACAGAGATATCTGGGTTTTATTTCCATTGAAAGCAATGTTCAATCCATCCTTTTTCTGGAGCCATATGGTAACGCTAACCAGCGTTAAACTGAGAAATTCAATGCTGGATTGTATCCAAGCATCGACACTGAATTTCTGGATTTGTGGAGCTGGCTAACACATAGCCAGTTAAGTGGAATATTCAGCACTTAAAAATAGGGTTCTCTAGAACGACCCCCAAATAGTTTTCAGCTTAGCGCTAGCAGTTATTTTTAGTGGGACTA
Source organism: Geotrypetes seraphini (assembly GCF_902459505.1). Lineage (NCBI taxonomy): Eukaryota > Metazoa > Chordata > Amphibia > Gymnophiona > Dermophiidae > Geotrypetes > Geotrypetes seraphini. The sequence continues at coordinate 117,818,725 of NC_047085.1, forward strand.
ACCAGTTAAATGCTGCTGAAAATTAGCAGTTCACCTGAACAGATGATTTAACCAGCCAGGAGCTTTTTTTGACTGATTAAATCTCTTTCAATATTGACCCATCAGTGTTAGTTTCCAACGCTTCATACAAATAAGTAAAGTAAAATAAGTAACTTACCGCGTGTAGGTAGTTGGAACAAAAGGGTAGAAGGATGCAAATTATTTCAGTTCAACAACCACTAAGAGGATGGGCTGTTGAGTTAGCTACATGATTTCTGTGGGAATGGGGTGGGGCAAAACGGGCAGGGGGCTGAAAATGAAACGGAGACAGAGAATGTGTGTAGGGGCACACACAAACACACACTTCAGGAACCCATTTATCCACCCACATATATCAGCCCCTCACTTTACCCACCCATGTACACATACACATGCACCTCCACAGTCCTCCCCAACTTATCTACCTCCTTCGCTCTTCTCACTCCTTTTCTCCTCTCTTCACCTCTTCCCATTCCTCCATTTCTCCTTCTCCCATCCCATCCCTCCTGGAACACACAACCGAAACTTACACACCTCCAGATACATACCCCAAAACACATACCATAAGCATGTTCCCCTACACATATCCCCCCACACACATATCTCCCAGATCTACATCCATACACCTCTACACACATACACTCCCTTCCTAACTCTCTCCCACATCTACACACCCATCTCACCACATTCACAACCCCATTCCTCCACCCGCCCCTCACACATATCTTCTACATATCTTGCGTACACCACCTACTAGTGATATCCAATTCAGAATTCAAATCTATTCGCCAATTATTTTTGGGAAAATCAATTCAAATCAATCTGTTTGGGCAAATATTAAGGCCCCCTGCAATTTCACCACGTACCTATCAACAAAACAGCAGATTTTCCCGGGAACAAGCATGAAAATCCAGTAACTGATACACACTGCTCCTGCTGGTCGTGCAGCCTTCCCTGTGATGCAATTTCTTGTTTCCGCATAGGTGGGAATAGGCCAGAGGGAAGGTTATGCGGCACATGGCTCTTCAGGAGAGATGGACTTCACCTGAGCGCGGCAGTAAACAACATCAGGAGAGGAATAGAACAGTCTTTAAACTAAGAAGAAGGGGAAAGCCGACAGTCGACCAAGTGTCGACGACTCGGAAGACGGTATCCTGTGAAGATACTGAGTGAGAAAAATGCAGGGAAGAAACATTGGGCAAAATACAGGAGTTGACTGATCCAGAAGATCGAAGCACAGGGAAAGGAAACAAAGACAAAAAAATACCAGGACCTAAATTGCATATATACTAATGCAAGGAGTCTAAAGAACAAAACGGGGGAATTAGAAGTCATGGCCAAAACTGAGAACCTAGACATCATTGGGGTCTCCGAAACATGGTGGAATGAAGAAAACAAATGGGACAAAACACTGCCAGGGTACAAACTCTATCGCGAGGATAGGTCAGGTCAGAAAGGAGGAGGAATTGCCCTTTACATAAAAGAAAGCATACACTCAACCAGAGTGGACACAGCAGCGACGACCAACAAATTGGAATCGCTATGGGTTAAAATACCGGGAAGGATAGGGCCCGAGATAAAGATGGGGCTGTACTATCGTCCACCTGGGCAAACCGAAGCTACTGATGAAGAAATGGAAGCCAAGATGAAACAAGAATGCAAAAGCGGAAACACGATTATTATGGGAGACTTCAACTGTCCCGGGATAGACTGGAGTCTTGGAAACTCAAAATGCACTAGGGAGTCCGGATTCCTGGAGGCTATACAGGACTGCTTCATGGATCAGCTAGTAAGAGAACCGATGAAAGGGAATGCCACCCTGGATCTGATCCTAAATGGACTAAGAGGACCTGCAAAGAAAGTGGAAGTAGTGGGACCGTTGGGAAACAGCGATCACAATATGATCAAGTTCAAAGTTGAAGTAGGAATACCGAAGGGAAAGAGAACCACCGCGACAACTTTTAACTTCAAGAAAGAAAACTACGAAGCAATGAGGGTAATGGTAAGGAGGAAACTTAGGAGCAGCTCGAAGAAATGGCAGACTGTAGAGCAAGCCTGGTCTTTATTCAAGGACACGGTGAGCGAGGCGCAAAATCTGTATATCCCCAGATTCAGAAAAGGGTGCAAAAAGAACAGAACAAAGGGCCTGGCATGGATAACCAAAGAAGTGAAGAAAGCGATAGGTGATAAGAGGAATTCTTTCAAGAAATGGAAAAAGGGCAAAACTGAGGAGAACTGGAAAGAACACAGGAAGTATCAAAAAGAATGTCACCTTGTGGTTAGAAAAGCATAAAGAGAATATGAAGTGATGCTAGCCAGGGAAGCATGAAATTTCAAACCGTTCTTTAGATATGTTAAAGGGAAGCAGCCGGCCAGGGAGGAGGTTGGACCGCTGGATGATGGAGATAGGAAGGGAGTGGTAAAGGAGGAGAAAGAAGTGGCGGAGAGACTAAACATGTTCTTTTCATCAGTATTTACAAAAGAGGACACATTCAACATACCGGAACCTGAACAAATCTTCAAAGGAGATCAAGCAGAAAAATTAACATCCATGGAAGTAAGCCTCAAAGATGTTCAAAGGCAGATAGAAAAACTAAAACCTGACAAATCACTGGGCCCAGACGGAATCCACCCTAGGGTATTGAAAGAACTGAAGGAGGAGATAGCGGCACTACTACAGCAAGTCTGTAATCTATCCCTAAAAACAGACGTGATCCCAGAGGATTGGAAGATAGCCAATGTTATGACCATCTTTAAAAGGGATCAAGAGGTGACCCGGGTAACTACAGACCGGTAAGTCTGACCTCGGTTCCGGGGAAAATGGCAGAAGCGCTGATAAAAGAAAGCATCAAGGAGCATCTAGAAAGGAATAAACTTATGATAACAAGCCAACATGGCTTCTGCAAGGGAAGATGTGCCTGACGAACTTATTGCACTTCTTCAAAAAAATTAACAAACGGATGGACAAAGGAGACCCCATAGACATCGTATATTTAGACTTCCAAAAAGCCTTTGACAAGGTACCCCATGAACGCCTACTTCAGAAACTGAAGTAGCATGGAGTGGAAGGAGACGTGTACAGATGGATCAGAAATTGGTTGGCGGGTAGGAAGTAGAGGGTAGGAGTGAAGAACCACTACTCGGAGTTTAGGAGGGTTACGAGTGGTGTTCCGCAAGGGTCGGTGCTTGGACTGCTGCTGTTCAATGTATTTATAAATGATCTGGAAACAGGGATGAAGTGTGAAGTAATAAAATTCGCAGACGACACCAAACTATTTAATGGGGCTAGGACTAAAGAGAACTGTGAAAATTTACAAAGGGACCTGAACAAGCTAGGGGAGTGGACGACGAGATGGCATATGAAGTTTAATATAGAGAAATGTAAAGTCTTGCACGTAGGGAACAGAAACTCGAGGTACAGCTACACGATGGGAAGGCTGTTACTGAGTGAGAGTACCCAAGAAAGAGACTTGGGGGTAATAGTGGACAAGACCATGAAGCTGTCGGCACAGTGCACAGCTGCCGCTAAGAAAGTGAATAGAATGCTAGGTATAATCAAGAAGGGTATTACAACCAGAATGAAAAAAGTTATCCTTCCGTTGTATCGGGCGATGGTGCGCCCGCATCTGGAGTACTGCGTTCAATATTGGTTGCCGTACCTAAAGAAGGATATGGCGATACTCGAGAGGGTTCAGAAGAGAGCAATGCGTTTGATAAAATGTATGGAAAACCTGTCATACGCTGAAAGATTGGAGAAGCGGAGACTTAGAGGGGATATGATAGAGACTTACAAAATGATGAAGGGCATAGAGAAAGTGGAGAGGGACAGATTCTTCAGACTTTCAAAAACTATAAGAATGAGATGGGCATTCAGAAATGCTAGGAAGTTCTTCTTCACCCAACGGGTGGTGGACACCAGGAATGCACTTCCAGATGGCGTGATAGGAGTTCAAGAAGGGATTGGACAATTTCCTGAAGGAAAAGGGGATAGAAGGCTATAGATAGAGGGTTACTAACAGGTCCTGGACCTGATGGGCTGTCGCGTGAGTGGACTGTTGGGCATGATGGACCCCTGCTTATGTTCTTATGGCAACAGGGTATATCAGCCGCTGGCTGTTCATACTCATTCCCTGGAAGAGCAGCCATTTTAAAAGGTAAGTGGGGAGTATGCAGGGGACATTAATTATACAGTACCTTACATTTTTATCTAGTTGAACAGACTGATTGACTGGGGCAGCTTGTGATATGCTCTTTGGCTACTTTTAATTATTTTTTTCCTCTTTGTAGTTGAGTCATGCCAGGGGGTTGGTGTTAGTAGTGTGGTTGGCTCCTACTGTTCTTTTTGTGACAGAGAAGAACAAATTTGTTCAGCAGATGCCATCTATGGTGATTGAGAAGCAGACTTCTGCATCTCCTTTTAAGGAGTCAATTTTGACAGGAATGGTGGCCATTTTGCCACCAGACCACCAGAATTGGGTTCAATGAAGTTTCCAGCAGAGTTCTTCAGGGTTGCAGGGATTTCTCTTTCCCCAATGGGCGGGAAAATTAGATGCTCATATTTTATAGACCCTAACAGTTGTTTTAAAAGAGCTGTAGAAGACCTTAAGGACTTTACTCCAGGGCCTTTTTTTTTGGGGGGGGGAGGCTGAAGTGTTCTGGTGTGCCCCAGTCTTATCTGGGTGCCAGCCCAGTTTTGCCTAGATGATGTTAACTGAGTGGGAATTATCAATAGGTTCTCTGAGGAATTAAACTAATGGGCAGACTCTATCCCCTTCTGCAAGAGGATCTCAACAGGTTTCTCAGCTTGTGAGATTTTATCCAATTGGCTATATTATCAAGGTTATTATTTCAAATGAAGATGGCATGAAAATAGGCACAGTTCAGAGCAAACAGAGTTTGAATGTAATCCATGTATATGTAAGAAGTCAAATCAAGGGATTGATTAAGACTTGAGAGAGACCAAAAATATGTTGAAAAAAGATGCGAGCCAGTATGGAGCTCCAAGGAACTTCATATTTTAAGGTGTATGGGTTGAATTAATATATTTCCAGAGAACAGTGCTGCTATGATTCATCAGGAGGAGGGATAGGGCCATAGACATGCAATGCTGGACATGGGGAGAGGGATACTGCTGGACAGGGCAAGAATAAAGATATAAAGAGGGGAGGTGCTCAACATAGCAGTAAGATGGAGGCAGGGATACAGAGGAGAAGAATAATGGATATGGACAAAAGTCAAATGAACCAAGAGACCCTGGCAAAGAGAAGACAGAAGAAAGAAGAAAGCAGAAACAGGATACTGGGACCTACACAATTACAAAAAAAACCCCAAAAAACAACCAACCAACCAACCAACCAACCAAACCAGACAACAAAGATAAAAAATGAATTTTATTTTCAGTTTATTGATAGTAGCCTTAAAGAACTGAATCAAATTAAATTGAAAAATTGACTCATGAGTGAATTGAATCGAATCAAATTGAAAACATTTTTTGCAGGCTTGGACAACACTACCACTCACCCACATGCCTCCCACATACCTCCCACATCCCCACACTTAAACCTCCCATACCCACATATATACACCGACTACATCCCTCATATATGCCCCACTCCTGCCTATATACTGCATATATCCTCCATATACCCTATCCACATATATCCCAAACTACGCCATTATCATACACATATATACAATGAAGCAAAGAGAAATATACATAGAAAAGATTCTGCAGCCCCAGAAGCTCTAGAAAACACACTTTACTAACTGTCTTCACATTCTGTTCCCCCACAAACATACATGAGTTTGCAAATGAAAGAAAGGGAAATGCACCTTTTTGTTACACTATAGGAAGCACTTTTCAACTTGCTTTTTGCCAAGTTACTCGTAAATGTAACAGCTGTAGTTCATTATGTACCTTTTGCAGTTGAATTTCTCTTTCCAAAGGGTCACCGGTTTGAACAAGTGAAACCTTTATTATCTCTCCAATACCATCAGCAAGCACCTGACATACAAAATAAAAAATAGCAAGTATTATGCATTTTCTTTTACCAAATAAACAGTGACAGGACAAAAGCGCATGAGACAAATGCATGCTGACAAACGAGCACCGACAATTCAGTGCAAGACTTCAGCGCGCTGCAGGAAAACCTTCTTTTAAAGGGCTATGACAATGGGTGTGTGGGTGAACCCCCCACTCTACTTAATAGGGATCGCACTGCCTCGCGCTGCCATGTTGGGGGTGTATGGGGGGTTTAGCCCCCCACATTATACTGAAAACTTAACTTTTTCCCTAAAAAAGAGGGAAAAGTTAAGTTTCCAGTATAATGTGGAGTTACAACCCCGCAACCCTCCCAACGCCAGCGTGATCCCTATTAAGTAAAGTGGGGGGTTCCCCACCAACACTCCCCGTCAGAGCCCTTTAAAAGAAGGTTTTCCTGCGGCGCGCTGAAGTCTTGCGCTGAATTGTCGGCGCTCTTTTGTTGACGTGCGTTTGTCTCGCTCGCTTAAGACTATGAACCAAATAAGCAGTACTTCAAACTTAGAAGTCTTAGGAGCTGTAACTATCCACAGTTTAATTAACCATGGGAGTCACTAACTGGTATAACTCAGTACTTAAGTTAGTGATTCCCATGTTAAGCTGTGGTAATTAATCAAAGCAAAATTTGCTGTGGTAGTCACTAACCTGCTCCTGCTTTAATTTCACTTTGCATTGCTGCAGCCAGGAACATCATGCAACACAAAGACAGTGAGGCCTGACTTAAGACTTCAATCTTTGAAAGGGGCTGGGGGCCACAATCACTCCACCTCCCCACTGACAAGAATGCTCACCTCTATCTCTGCCCAATTATATCCTCTATCACCATGGATATCATACCCTTACTCTCCAGTAGAGAGCCCCAGATCCCATTCCAACCCTCCCCCCCTCCAGTAAACAACCCCCTTGATTCTTTTCCTCTATAGCAAAGAATTCCTCTCCATGAACCCAGTAGCATGCAGTTGGGGCTTTCTGGGGACTCAGTGAATCCCCAGCTCTAAAGCCCTGTTTTTATTTTATTTTTGTTTGATACATTTTGATTTGTTGAGCAGGCAGAGGGAGGGATGAATTAGAAGGGCTTGAGCATGCGCAGATGCATGCTCAAAGCCGGCAGAGACTGAGAAGAAGATCTTCAAGCGGCACCGGCACTTGTGGGCTGCGTGCCGGTGCCAAAGGGGGGTGAGTTAAAGTTGGTCGGGCGGGGGGTTCCTGTTCTCGTGGGGGGGGGGTGCCGATTCGAGCGGGAGGGGGCCCTTTGCGAGCGGGGGGGAGCGATGCCGGTTATCGGAGGGTGCTCACAAATCGAGTCAACACTCTGTTTGCGAGACACATTTTGCGAGAATGTTTTGCTCGTCTTGTAAAACACTCGCAAACCGGGTTACTCGCAAACCAAGGTTTGACTGTAGTTCTTTTAAATCAAGGATCCTCTGTGGTTATCATAGGATTTCTTGAATTCTTTTACGGTTTTTGCCAACTTCTAGATGAGCGAGAGGTAAAAGAGAAACTCAGGAACACAATGCCTTAGTAGACTGACTAAATTAATTTGCTTCGGTCTTTAGAAAGGAAGATGTTGAGAGATAACAGTGCTAGAAATGGTATTCAATGCTGATTAATTAGAGAACTGAAACGCATGCTTAAAAGGAGGCGGTAGCGGCTAGCGTGCACGGCATTTTAGCGTGTGCTAAGCACACGCTAAAACTGCTAGAGTACCTTTGTAAAAGGAGCCCATAATGTAAAGAGTAGCAAATCATCTGGACCAGATGGTATATATCCCAGATGGAACTGAAAAATGAACTTGCAGAGCTATTGTCAGTAATATGTATTTTAACTTTAAAAAATCAGCCATGGTACTAGAAGATTGAAGGGTGGCTAATGTAACAAAATTTTTATTTAAAAAATTTCTAACCAGCCTAAACCTAAATGGTTTACAAAAATATAGACATAATCATCATATAACCATCATACAAATAAGTAAACAAATATGCATAAAAAATCTTCAGTCAAGATCATGCCTCCACAGACAAAGTTGTTTTCAATAGTTTCTTAAATTTTTGAATATCAGAAAGCAACCTCAGCTGTCCTGTTAGATTATTCCATAATAAAGCACCTTCAACTGATATTATAGATGTTCTCATATTAGCATAATGTACATTCACTAATCCATCTGTTAATAGTCATAACTTTCCCTCTGATCTTAATGATCTAGACAGCTGATAAAGCCTCATCAATTATGTTAGATACCAAGTGATCTTATAATGAATGAGTTTAAAAGTTAATACCAGAACCTTGAAAACAATGCAAAATTTGACAGGTAACCAGTGGAGTTTTCTCAAACTTGATGTAACATGTTCAAATCTGCTTCCATCAAATATCAAACATGCAGTTGCATTTTGAATTATTTGCAAGCTCTGCGCTGCAATGACAAAATGCCTAAATAAAAGGCATTACATAATCCAATTTCTGAATTACTATAGTTTGAACCACTATATGGAAATAATAACCTGAAAGCATAGATGGGGCATAATCAAAAAAACGTCTAAGTCCCCTTTTGGCCTAAGGCCTTAAACGCTGAAAGTAGAAGCAGGGAAAATGTCCATTATCAAAAAAAAAAAAACGTTCAGCTGTTTAAACGCTCAGACTACCACTACGTGTTCACTTACACCATATCATCAACCTAAAAAAAGCCTAAGTCCCAAACACCCAAAACAAGGGCTTTTAGGCGAAGGAGGAGCCAGTCCTACGCCTAAAAGCTGGATTCTGTAACGGGTGTCTGTCAAAAACAATACTGGTTACAGAATCCACCCCCACCACCAATGATCGGGGCAGGAGGGAGCCAAAGCCTTCTTGCCCCGGCGACACCCTGACCCCCGACTATGATCAGGGCAAGAGGGAGCCCAAGCTCTCTTGCCCCGGCAACACCCTGAACCCCGAGTACGATTGGGCCAGGAGGGAGCCCAAGCCCTCATGGCCATGCAACCCTCCCTACAAGATCAGGCAGGAGGGAGCCAACCCCTCCTGCCCAGGCGAACCCCCTACCCTCCACCCCCACTAAAATATGGGCAGGAGGGATCCCAGGTCCTCCTGCCCTCGATGCACCCCCCTCCCCCGATTGTCCCCTGAACCCCTGATCGTCCCCCCCGCCGACCCATGAGACTCCTCCCATACCGACCCCTCAATCCCCCCACCCCCAATTCCCCCCTTACCTTAAAATCATTGGCCGGACGGACGGGTGCCAAGCCCATCCATCCGGCAGGCCAGTCATCCCGTGAATGGCTGGCCATAGGGCCTGATTGGCCCAGGCGGCTCAAACCCCGCCCACAGGTGGGGCCTGAGGCGCCTGGGCCAACCGGAATAGGCCCAGTAGCCTTAAGCCCCTCCTGTGGGCAGGGCCTTAGGTACATAGAAAGGATGGAGGGAGGGGTATGAATTTGGGACACAGAATGAAGGGAAGTGAGGGAAAGAGATACTGAGGTGAGGAAGGGAGAATTGGGTATCTGAGAGGAAAAGAGAGATGGTGTACATGAGGAGATGAAGAAAGAGAATTGTTGGGCATAGAGAGGGGAAGAGAATTATTGGACATATTGGTGGGAGAGGAGTGAGGTAGAGATGCATGGGGAAGAGAGAGATGAGAGGGAATAATGTTGGATGTGGTGGTGGAGAGGGAACAGTGGGATGGATGGAAAGGGATGTAAGAGGGGCCTCAAGGAGGTGGAGAAGGTGGGAAGAATACTAGGATCCAAGTACAAATTCAACTTAAGAACGGTTTAAAAAAGGGAACCCGTTCTTAACCCAGGACCTGCCTGTATATAGCAAGGCACATTGCAGTACTTAAGGTCAAAGTAGGCATGGTTAGGGGTGAAGATGACTTAGGTGCCACTAGGCATGATTCAAAAAAGAATTTAGGTATCTGTAATGTAGGCCAGTAAAACTCTGGCCTACATTACTGGTGCCTAAGTTTTGTGATAAGTGCCTAAGCATAATTATAAGGCGGCCAGCACCTTTTTTTGTATGCAGTTGCCAATTTAGGCAACGTTTACAGAATCTGGCCCTCATTCTTTACTCTCTGAGGTTCTATCTATGTTCTGTGACTGAGACTAGGTATTGTGTTAACATGGAAATTCTATGTAGGGATGTTTAGTAATATGACTTGTTTAGCTTTCCCAGTAGGTGTATTAATGTTCTAGAGCCTTCTTGAGACTGCTGACCCTAGCAGCAGTCTTACAGTTCTACCACTGGAGGGGGGTGTCAAGCTGCCATATAATGGCTTTTTTTTCTCCAAGTGGTGCCATTTTGATAAAAGCAGTCACTACTGCAAGAGTGAGTAGTCTTACACTGTATGTATCTTTTATGCAACATAAATGCTGTCTGTTACCACCTTGGACTCCTCCTCAGAGAATTTTCGCAGAATATAAGATCATATATAACATAATATAAAATAAAATAACAAAATCATACTAGGTGCTTTTGATCTTGATTGGCCAAAGTCAGACAAAGAAAGATGGGCTGATACAGTATGGCACATCTTATGTTCTTATTTGCAGATTTTGTTTATTGCAACAATTCTTGGTAGCATATTTTATTTTGTTTCATAAAATAGTGTAAACATTAACTTACCAAAAATGGATTATTTTTAAAATTCATTGCTTTCTGTGCAGAGGACTTCCCATATCTTCCAAATAAAACCACATGAATATCTGGCATCTTGTCTGACATGAAAGTACCATTCAACCACATATTCCACCGTCCTCTGCTTACAGTATCAAAGTTTTTCACTTTTTCAGACATCATCTTTATGTCTATGAAAAAAAATAGTCATTGTTATGGAAATAAATACTATGTACATGTTTGCAAGGCAATTTCATATTTCATTTCCTAATAAAGTCTACTACTATCAATAAAAACAGCATTGTAAAATCTTACCTTGAACTGGAATGCTTAGCTCAGTAAAATCTTTTTTTGAGTGCTTTCTGATCCAATCATTATGTACAAAGATGTGCTGACTAGAAGGGAAATGATCATCTTCCACAATGATCTTTTCAAGAAACCAGTCATCTAGAAAAAATGATAAATTGTAATCACCTTGGCAGCTAAGAAATGGATGAATCAAGTCCTGAGGCAAACCAGGGACTATTTCATAAGGCAGAGTAGGGCAAACAGAGGCATTTAAGGGTTAATTTATACTGTAGGACCACAGGAACTATATGGGCCCTGTTCTATTAACATGCTCTATTTCTCCCAGGGCTCATGTTATTCCTATATCCCAATGGCACTCTAATCATTAGTAAATGACTCCCTTAATAAAGCATTTCAGGCAAGCCTAACTCCCAATCAAAGAATGCACCAACTACATTAGTTCCCTATGCATGAACTTTATTAGGTCTTTTCTGACATGCAAAGAATTCATTGATACTGGTCCTCTGTTAATAAAAAGCAAGAAAGAGATCCAACATGATGCTGGCTGAATAAGACACAGGGCCAAGATCATTCTGGCATCCTTTTTACCTTTATTTATTTTTTTTTTTACTGAGGTTTGGGAGATGGTGAAGAGGAAGGTGAAAGCTAGGGTGCTACCTAGAAAACCCCCATCAATGATCTAATCCACAATTCCTTAGCAGTCAGAGTGTTGATGTTAGTTTTTTTATCCAGCAGCAAGTCTCACTGTCAGTCTTGGGGATGGAGCATTGGCTAGACTTCAGACATCGTTAAGCCCCAAAACCGGTTGGGCTCCTCCTTCTCCTTCTTACACCAATCTGGAACCAGGCAGAAGCACTTGCTGAAGATAGACTGGGTGCTATACCTGACCTGGGATCCGTGATAACTGGTGAAGTGATGGTGTTGGTTGACCTGGGAAATCCTTCCAGTTCCCAATGTGGTCTGTATTGGCATGAGGTGGGCAATTGCTCTACAGCGGATGGAGGTGCAAGGAACACTGTTGTGTGCCATTCTAGTCCAGTAAAGCCTGCTGTTGGCAGAGTCTTTTAGGACAGGATAAACCAACTACAATAACATTAGAAACTATTTAGTCAGCTTTGGTAACGCTGAAGAAATCATTGTAATACACTTGAAGGGAATGTGCCTGGGCAAGGGAAGCAGATGAGTAATTTTACAGTACAATATATGAAGTTAAAACTACAATAATTAAAAACTATATGGATTCCTTTTACTAAGGTGCGCTAGCTCAATGGTGGCGTTAGCATCTAGTGCATGGGGCAATGCAGCGCGCACTAAGCACGTGCTAAAACCGCTAGCGCAGCTTAGTAAAAGGAGCCCTATGTTACAATAAAATAGACTGGAGATCATGGAGAATAAAATTAGAAATTTGACTTTTAAGAATTTTGAACTTCCCTAAAATCTGCCAATGGGTCATTTTGGGAGCTTTTTAAGATGTTCCTTAGAGAAGCTCTTGGAGTTATGAAAGAAGCAGTTCCACCACTTCAAAAGATTTTCTACCTTCCTTATTGCTAGAAGATGAAAGACCAGAGAGAAAGTGGTTATCTGGTCTTTCCTGACAGTTTCCCAGACAGTTTAAATATAGCTGTGGTAGGGTTTTTTTTGTTTTGTTTTTTTTTGTATATCTTTATTGAATTTTCAAACTACAATTGTGCAACAAGTAATTCATATACATATAATATTACAAGACAAGCAGAATAAACTTTCAGACATTAATGTACAATTATATTTTCCCCCACCCTCCCACCTAATATTCAAATAAGATTCAAGAAACTATCCATAAATTCCCTGAATCAAATCCAATGCAATTCCCCTCCCCCTCCCCCCACCCACCCTGGATGTATATGTTTACAGGTCAATGAAATAAAATCAGTTACCATTCCTTACAAAATTTAGCCAATGGTTCCCAAACATCCATAAAATTCCTGTAATGCACCTGCTGTATGGCCATGTATAGCTGTGTTTCTTGAAATATCTAATAAAGATATCTGGGACTGAGCAACTTTGCTAGTAGCCTTTGTTATTTGCATCTGACTAGGACTCTTATATAAAATATTACTTTTGGTATGCGCAAGTTCAGTTTTTTGGGGTCAACATGTTCTACAATTACATCCAGAAATACTGTATAGTCCATGGGTGGACAGTTCTTGCAATTTTCTGTTACATGTATTATTATATTTGGATGACACACTTTTGCTTTCTGGGATTCAAAACATTTAAGATTATTTCTAGATTCTAAAAAGGATTAATCTGCCTTGGTGACCAACTAATCAGCACTTCTTTGTTATAGGCACAGTTATACTAGTTTGTAGTAACAAAGAATACTACTGTAAGAAACTGTTTAGTAAATTGTTGACCAATGTAGATGATTTAATCTCAACAACTGGATTTATTATTCCTAGTGCTTTGGTTGTAATATCTTATTTTAGAAGTAAGTTTGAGCGGATTAGAAACCAGTTAATTGTTAGTGATGGCTCTCGTAAAAAGACTGGGAAATAGCGAGTTATAGAATTCTGGTTCAAAGAATCTGGGAACAGTTTGATGTTATCAAAGTAGATGAACTCAGAAAGATATTAGGAAAATATGCTAAACTGAATTGTTTCTGGACAGAAAAGGGAGATCAGAAGCTGTAAAGATTTTCTCAACATAGAAACATGGAATGTATGTAGCATGAACATGGAAAATTGGAAACTGTTAAAGATCATAAGAACATAAGAATAGTCTTATTGGGTCAGACCAATGATCCATCAAGCCCAGTAGCCCGTCCTTATGGTGGTCAATCCAGGTTACCAGTACCTGGCATTAAAAAAAACCCCAAAGAGTAGCAACATTCCATGCTACTAATCTGATAGTCTTTCTTAACGTTGGGAAAATTTCTGTGGGGTTCTGCAAGGTTCGCCTTTGTCCCCCACTTTGTTTAATATTTACCTTGTATCACTGGGAAACCTCTTGCAAAATTTAAATCTTAGCTTTTATATTTATGCGGATGACATCATTATAGTCATCCCATTAACTTGCTTGACAGTCGAGCTTACAAATTTTTTTAGCGACCATTCTGAGCCAGATTGAACTCTGGATGATTGCTTTTAAATTGAAACTAAATCCAGAAAAAAACCTAAATTTTTTCCTGCAACTCCTAACGATAAGATCAAAGAAACAATGATACATTTGAATGGACTTGACTATACTATAGAACAGTCTATAAAAATATTGGGAGTGACTATAGATAGATACCTTACTTTGGAACAGCATACTGATCTATTACTCACGAAATGTTTCTTCGTGCTTTGGAAACTTTGCACCATTAAGAAATATTTTGATGAAGCTTCATTTCGTTTGTTGGTGTAGTCATCTGTTTTAAGTATCCTCGACTATTGTAATATCATCTATCTGGGCGCCTACAAGAAAATCTTTAAAAAATTGAGAGTGGTTCACAACACTGCAGTTCGACTGATTTTTGGCCTGAAAAAATGGGAGCACTTTACTCCTTACTGTCAGAAACTTCACTAGTTGCCGATTGAGGCCAGAATCTTGTTTAAATTTACATGTATTTGTTATAAATCAATCTTTGGCATGTCACCAGGCTACCTTGTTTCTCACTTTTCTTTGAACCACTCAAATATGCCTACATGTAGAGTTCATTTGTTTACATACCCTTCTACTAAATTATGTCGCTATAAGAGGTTTCTTGAGAGAACTCTCTCTTTTCAGGCTGCTAAATTGAATGTTTGGTTTGGAAAAATCATGCTAGGAGCTTCTTCTTATTTCTATTTTAAAAAATTATTAAAGACACAACTATTTGATAAGTTTGTATCCTAACGCACTCTTTTGTCTTTTTAAATAATTATGTTTTTCTTATATTTTATAACTTGATGTATTTCTATTATGAATTGTATTTTTATTTCGCTGCATGCTCAGCTCTACTTGTTGTGAATCACCTAGAACCATTTCTGGTCTGGCGGTATATATATAAAAAAAGAATAAAATTATTATTATTCTTAATCCAGGGCAAGCCGTGGCTTCCCTAACTCTTTCTCAATAACAGACTATGGACTTTTCCTCCAGGAAATTATCCAAACCTTTCTTAAAACCAGCTATGCTATCCACTCTTACCACAACCTGTGGCAATGCGTTCCAGAGCTTAACTATTCTCTGAGTGAAAAAATATTTTCTCCTATTGGTTTTAAAAGTATTTCCCTATAACTTCATTGAGTGTCCCCTAGTCTTTGTAATTTTTGACAGAGTGAAAAATCGATCCACTTGCACCCATTCTATTCCACTCAGGATTTTGTAGACTTCAAGTATATCTCCCCTCAGCCATCTCTTTTCTAAGCTGAGAGCCGTAACCTTTTTAGTCTTTCCATCCTCTTTATCATCTTGGTTGCTCTTCTTTGAACTTTTTCTAGTGCCGCAATATCTTTCTTGAGATAAAGAACCCAAAACTGAATGCAATACTCCAGGTGAGGCCGCACTATGAAGCAATACAGAGGCAATATAACATTCTTAGTATTGTTAACCATCCCTTTTTTTAATAATTCTAAGCATCTTGTTTGCGTTTTTGGCTGCTGCTGCACATTGGGTAGAAGGTTTCATTGTATTGCCTATAGTGACATCGTATTGTCTACTGTGATTTGGATTATTTTTCCCAAGGTGCATTACTTTGCATTTGTCCACATTAAATTTCATCTGCCACTTGGATGTCCAGTCTTCCAATTTCCTAAGGTCTGCATGAAATTTTTCACAATCTGCATGTGTTTTAACAACATTGAACAGTTTAGTGTCATCTGCACATTTAATCGCCTCACTTGTCATTCCAATTTCCAGATCATTTATAAATAAGTTAAATAACACTGGTCCCAGTACAGATCCCTGCAGCACTCCACTGTTTACTCTCCTCCAGTGAGAAAAATGACCATTCAACCCTACCCTCTGTTTTTCTATCCGATAACCAATTCCTAATACCGAAGAAAGGTGATGCCAAGGACTGTAATAACTACAGAATGACTGCATTAATTCCACAACAGCAAAATATTGCTGGAAATAATACAATGAAGGACACAATCATATGTTGAGCAAGAACGACGTGAAGTTCAGGCTGGTTTCAGGAACAGTTGAGGAACAAGAGATATTATGGCCTATGTTAGATGGATATTGGAGAAGAGCAACGAATACCCAAAAATCCTATACTTTTGCTTCATCGACTACAGCAAAGCTTCTGACTGTGTGGATCACGATTAACTATGGAGAACTCTAGCACAAACACATAACTCAGCTGATAAAGAGCCTCTACGAAAATCAAGAAGCTGCAGTGAGAACTGAATCTGGCAACACGGATTGTTTTCTAATAAAATGTGGCTTCAAGCAAGGATGCATCTCGTCACCCTACCTGTTCAATAGGGTGGTCCAAAAAAGTTAATTAACACATTTTGTTTGTCCACAAGGCTAATTTTATTCCTTTATATAAAAATGAAAAACACACAAAATTTTACTTAAAACAAAGTTTAAGGGTCACCCCACCTTGCTGCTTTGGTTTTTTTTAAACTACCACTAAGCTTAACAGTATTACTCTTGTAATTAAAGATCCTCGGTATATGTCATGTTAGGATAAAAACTTGTATTGAAAAATCTTGCACTGTAACTATGACAAATTTAACCTGTAAACTGTAAATTTAACCTGTAACCCATCCTGAGCTCTTTGGGGAGGATGGGTTGGAAAACAAATTAAATAAATAAATTTGACAATGAGACATTTCACCCACTGGCCGCACATTAACATTTACTCCCACCATTTTTCACCCAACACACATTTTTTTCCCAAACTCAGTGAACACATTTTGCATTCTCCTATCAGTTTAGCAAAGTAACAGTACCAATTTATTTTTCTCTCTGCAACACTCAGACCACCAGCTTTAGATCTTGTCCTATTGCTTTTGCTCTAGCGATCACAGAATTTACTTCCCATATGCTGGAGCTGAACCTATTGTCCTTCCTGGGCTTCAATTCTCCTCCATAGTTTGGAACTCAGGGGGCTCAGTACCAGGGCTTTGTTTCCCAACCATATCTTCATTTAAGCAATATGGAAACAGGTCTGGGTTCACCACACCCAGGGTTAACATCCCCTCCATTCCTTGTAGGTCTAGTCAATCTTTCCCTCTGGTCCAGGGATAACAGATCCAGATCTGCTGATTCTGCAGGCACTCCTTGTCCTTTGTGTTGCCCACGAGCCGGTTTCAATTTTGCACTGTCTTTGCTCCAGGGTTTCGATTCCCTGAACCAGATCACCACTGGTCAGATTGGCGACCAGTCTGGGTTCTTTACTTGCTAGGTTGGTTTCCCCTCCTGTCCCATAACCGGTCTTATCACCCCCTCAGAGAAGGGATTTCCAGTGATTTCTCCTTCTCTCACTGAAAAAACTTCTTGTGGCAAGCACTGCAACCTAACTGCATGGGCAGCCCCACAACTCGGGCCTCTCATCCATCACACACAATGAGGCCCACAGTAATCCCATCCTCTACCGTGATCTCAAAGGCTGTGATCAAGTGGTGAGTCATCTTTAATATTTTAGCACTCCCAGTATATTGTGCACAGCTCTCTCTGCTTCAGTTCTCTACTTGTGATTCCTCGCACAGAGTGTGGTTTCGGTCCTCGCTCAGGATATAGTTCCAGCCTATGCTCCTCCCTCTTTCTCCTTGCATTCCACTGATGTCACAGCACACTTCCCCCCAATTGCTGGGATCTGCCAGTGGGAAATAAACCATCTTTTTTCCCACATCTTCCCACCCAAATTCTAGCCCGTTGGTACTCACAGTTCTAGGTGGGGATTCTCTCCTTGGTATCGCCATGTAATTCTCCAGTCTCCGCTCTCACTAGAATCTTGCACTCCTTATGCCCCACATTATTGGTGCCATTTTTATGTAGCCCCAGTGTCCTGCCCGCCCATGCCTCTGTGTGGCAGGCTCCAGCCAGCTCCTGGGGACTGGGTCGGCCACTCGCCCGCCCTGCACCAGGGCTTATAAAAAGTTAAAGAAAATTAATCCGTTCTACTTTGTACTCAGTCACTATTGTAGTTACAGTTCCTCCAGAGCTTGGGTGTAGGCCAGGGCCAGACAAGTCCGGAAGGCCAGAGGAAATGCAGATCCTGGTGCTCCAATCACTAACTCAGTCTCCCCATCCCTTGAGATGAAGAATGGGCAGGAACCATAAAGTAAACTGGAACTAATTGAACAGTTTATTAACTTGCTTGCAGTTAGAAACAATCAATTATTTACATATTCACAGGTGTCAGTCATCAGGTTCAAGTAAGTTCATCTTTCACAAGTGTCTCTTCTTTATCCCAACTCTCCAGCCAGTAGAGAGTCCCCCTTCTTTTATTCAGACTTGGCAGAGGAAATAAGGATCAACCAAGTCTGAGAGCGGCTTAGGGCTAAATTCACAAAGGACACCGATCGTGTCCTGACCACTTTGTGACCTGATTGTTCCCCGACCCAATTCACTAACCTCGGTGCCGAGCAACCTCCGATCCACGCATGCAAATGAGGGGGAACGGCATGAAAATGCAGGCAGGCAGCGATTCACTAAAGAAATCTGGAACACCAACTGGGCTGGCTGATCAACAAAAGAAGCGACTGCTGGGGACCAATCGCTCACATGCTTTCCGACTGCATCTCCTGCTCTCTGCCTGGATTCTCCTACTCTCCTGCCCCAACTCTCCTCTTGCCACCCTGCTCTCTGCCCCAACTCACCACCCTGTTCTCTGCCCCGACTTTCCTGCTCTCTGCCCTGATGGCCACCCTGCTTCTACCCCGACTCTCCTTGCCTTCCCTCGCAGCACAAGCCCATGGTTTTAACCCGTGGGTTTAAAGCGGGTTAAAATCACAGGCTCGCGAAAAAGTATAAAAAACAAGAAAAAGAGTTTTCTTTGCAACTCTGCCTGCCACAGAGGGCCAGCACATGTGCAGACCATCTACAAATGATCTGCACATGCATAGAAATCACTTGAGAGCGATCCGTGCAGTTAGTTGGGGGCGTGATTCCGATCGCCCTCATTTGCATGAGCGCGATTCGTGAATCAGCCCCCCAGCCAAGGATCGGATTGGATCGCTCACGGACCGGATCCAATCCTTGGCCTTAGTTAATTTAGCCCTTAGTCTCTTTCTTTTGTTTCTTTAGTCATTCTTGTCCAATCCAAATAATGTCTATCCCCCTCTTGGGTATGACAGGAGTCTCCTTCAGTATTCAGGACTTTGGCAGGAGTAGAAGAGATCGCCAAAGACCAAGATTCCTCTCTTCACACTCCTTTTATATGACTCCTCCTCCTCTTGGGCAAAAGAACCTCCTGTTCTTCCCTTTCAGTCTGAGCTTGTTAACAATCATAATCAAAACTATTAAGGTCATTTTTGGAAATTAGGCCATTAAATTGGCAATTTAGGCACCTAACTTTAGGTCCAAAGGATCCCTAAAAGACAATAGATTGTAAACCAAGCTTAGAACAATTAGCTCAAAACAGCAGTAAAACTATTTTTTCACTTCTGAGAAATTATGTGCAGCAGGTTAACCCCCAAAAGAAAGGGATGGAGAATGTAACCTGTACTGTGCAGCAGGTACAACCCCCAACAACCTCCCTGGCAGACTTGAAGGGTCATGTTGGTCTTTCTTTGCTGCCATCCACGATACAATGAAATCAGTTTAACCCTGAAAAATAGAATGTTTAGTCTGGTGTTTTTGTGGAGGAAACTAAATGGAGCCTCTACATTCTGATTCTACATTGTCATTTTTCAGCAAACCAGAAAGTTCCAATACCGTGCAAGGTCAGAACTTGAACTGTGATTGTATGCTGTTGCAGTCTGATTAATTTTATCCTGAAAAATCTCTTCACTGCGGGTTTCTATCAATAGAACATACAGTAAACTTAATCAGCATAACTTCTGATTTGCAAAAACAACCTATTTTCAATGTCATAGTCATTCTTACAGCTATGTCAGAGTTGAACATTACAAACCTCACACATATAGACTATCAGAATTCTCCTGTGCCATTCAGAACCTACTGAACAGGGAAAAGCAAATCTGACTTAATCCGCTGCAGTGTGATTAACAAGTAAAACCTAATTGCATTGAAACTGAACATATTCAAACCAGGAATTCAGGAGCAGGCTCAGAATCCGGCCCTCTAGCAGATGATATTCAAAATAACTTCTGGTCAGTAGAGGAAGGGGAGAGAGAGCAGGGGGAATTCTGTAACAAAGGCACTAAAATTTAAGTGCCAAAAATATACATGAATGAGCTGAATACCAGCTTATACACACAGACGTACTCA
The DNA here is from genome assembly GCF_902459505.1 of Geotrypetes seraphini. Lineage (NCBI taxonomy): Eukaryota > Metazoa > Chordata > Amphibia > Gymnophiona > Dermophiidae > Geotrypetes > Geotrypetes seraphini. The sequence goes on from NC_047085.1 coordinate 117,839,045, forward strand.
CATATTTGCGTGGGTCAATATTCCAGCTATGCGCTACTCCATAAAATGGCACCAAAATGTCATGGCATGTAGTTTGCAGGTGGGTATTTACAGGGGTGAATTCTGTATGTTATCTTGTGATGTAGGCATGATCACTTACAGCAGCTCTGTGGCTGCTGTGATTGCACCTTAATTCTGGGTGTAAGTTTGTCATATCATGATGACACACTTTTCTTTATAGAATAGGTTACAAGCGGGCACTTTGTAAGCACCTAAATGTAAGCCCCCTTTATAAAAATTGCCCTCAGGGTGCTGGTCACAAAATTTATTTTGTTTGAAAATCAGTCACTAATGAATACATTTTGACCCAGATTCTATACTGTACACAGCACTGAATTTCAGTGCCACAATTTGCATGCGGAATAAAGAATGGTGAACAAATTAATTAGCTTATGAGCCAATTAACTACAAACAATTGATGTTAATTGGCAAATGTTAACAAGGTGGGGCTCATAAATATGTTAAGAAACCCGCCCAACTCGGCACTTAGACATCCAAGTGCACTTAGGTCGTCCAAGTACCGATAATCGAAACGGGGTTCTAGATGTATCCAGAGGCTTTTTAGGCCTCTGAATCCTGCTTTGTGCCCAGAGCAGAAAGGGGTGTTTTTGGAGGAGTGGTTAAGGCAGGATGTGGGCTGACCTATACTTAGATGTCCTGCAGGAATAATTAAAGGTTTGATGAGACTGCTTAGATGGAACTTATACGTTGTGACTTAGGCAATCTAAAAATTACATTACATTAAAATACATTTCTAGACCGCAATACCTTCCAGATCAATGCAGTTTACATCAGCAAGAGACTGTACATCACAGTGACATACAAGAGAAATATCATCTTCCATACTTTCCTAAGAATTTTACAAAAAAGAGATATCTTTAATAGTGCCCAAAAGGTATCCAAAGTGACAAGATAACCACTGCAGGGACAAAGTAAAGAACTTTGTGGAGGTACAACGGGGTCAGTGATCACTGGGTGAGTGGGGACACACTCACCCAGTGATCACTGACCCCATCACCCCCCCCCCCCCCCAAAGTTCAGAATAAAAATGTGCATACCTTCCTCCGGAACAACAGCACCTGGCATAGGAAAGCCTAGTAGAGCTACACAGAGGTGTCTTAAATAGCCTGGGGGGGGGGCTAGTAAGCCATAGAGAGGAGGACCCAGGCCCGTAAGCCACTCTAACCACTACATTCATGGTGGAAAATGTGAACCCAACAAAAAAAAAACCAAATCCTACTCTACTGCCATATAGGTGGCACCTGCAGCCATTAGGGCTATTGGGGTTGTAGACAGATGGATATAATGGGTTTTTTGGGGCTCACCATGACCTATAAGGGAGTTCTGGCACCCTTTTTGTGAAGTTCACAGCAGTGCCCTGTAAGGTGCCTCACTGCTCTCTGGCCATGTCTGGGTGGCCAGTCCATCACTAAGATGGCCCCTCCAACGCCCAAAAGGTCTTGTTCTAGACGTTTCAGACTTGGATGAATATTTGGATGAGAATATTGTATAAAGATAGACTTACTAGATGTTCAGACGTCTGGATGTTCAGAGAGGCGATTTAAAATTTAAAAAAATTTTTTGGACATACTTTAAGAATGGACCTTTGCGGCTGCTGACTTTGAGTGACTAGTGCCCTACATCCAAAACAGACTTGGACATTTCTTTTGATTATCTAATTTAATCTAATCTAATCCTTAGTTTTGTATACCGCATCATCTCCACGTTCGTAGAGCTCGACGCGGTTTACAGTAAGATAAATAGGAAGGAACCACAACAGAGGGTTAAAGGTAGAAGTGTGAAGAAAATTTAGAGGACTTGAGATGCCAAGATATAAGAGTTTCCTTGATTCCTAAGTTGAAGGGAGACTTACATTTTTTGAGAAAAGCCAGGTTTTCAGATGTTTGCGGAAAACTTGGAGAGAGCTCAAGTTCCGAAGAGGGGAGGTAAGGTTGTTCCAGAGCTCAGTGATTTTGAAGTGGAGGAAGGTCCCTAGCTTTCCTGTGTGGGAAATGCCTTTTAGCGAGGGGAAGGATAGTTTTAATTTGTGGGAGGATCTAGTGGTATTAGGGTTTGAGGAATTCCAAGAAAGAGGGATAAAGGGAAGGAGGATACCATATAAGATTTTGAAAGTTAAACAGGCGCATTTATAGTGGACCCTGGCGATTATCGGAAGCCAGTGGAGCTTGGCCAGGAGCAGGGAGACATGGTCAAATTTACTTTTAGCGAAGATGAGCTTGGTCGCGGCATTCTGAATCCGTTGGAATCTGTGGAGGTTTTTCTTACTTAGGCTTAAGTAGATAGAGTTGCAATAGTCCAATCTGGAGAGGATGATGGATTGGACAAGGAGGGTAAAATGTTTTTGATGGAAGCAGGATCTAACTTTCCTCAGCATGTGAAGGCTGAAAAAGCATTTTTTTTACCAAGGATTGGAGGTGGTCATTGAAGGACAATGTGGAATCAATGATGATGCCCAAGACCTTGCTCGAGAACTCAAGCTGCAGAGAGGAGCCAGAGGGTAGTGGGATGGAGGTGGGTAGGTGATCTAGTTTTGGACCGAGCCAAAGAAGTCTTGTTTTGGACTCATTCAATTTCATTTGCACAGTGTGGGCCCAGGATTGTAGGTTCATTATACAAGAGGATATGTTCTTAGACAGGTCGGTGAGGTTCGAATCGGTCTCGAGGAGGATGAGGATGTCATCTGCATAAGTGTAAATTGTTTCAAGGGGGATAGGTGGAGGAGTTTTAGGGAGGACATATAGATGTTGAAAAGGATAGGGGATAGTGGAGAGCTTTGCGGGACTCCACAATTCGGTTTCCAGGGGGAGGATGAGGTGCCATTCATGTTAACAATGTAAGAACGAGAGCGGAGGAATTTAGAGAACCAACCTAGGACTGTGGAGTTGATACCTATCTCAGAGAGTTGGTAAACAAGAATATCATGGTGAACAACGTCGAAAGCAGCGGAAAGGTCAAATTGTAGGAGGACGGCGAACTTGTTTCGAGAGTGAAGTTGTTGAACCCTTGAAATCAGGGAAGACAGTAGGGATTCAGTGCTGAAGTTAGGACAAAAGCCATATTGATAGGGTAAAAGAATAGAGAATCTCTCTAAGTATGATGAGAGTTGGGAAGAAATGATGGACTCTAGCATCTTGGTTAGGAGAGGGAAATTTGCAATTGGGCGATAGCTGGATGGTATGGAAGGGTCAAGGTCAGATTTTTTCAGTAGTGGGGTCAAGGTGATATGACCCATTTCTGGGGAGAAATGGCCTGACTGAAGGGCGGAGTTTATGAGAATGGTGATAGAAGAAATAGCCTGAGCGGGAATGTTCTCGTATAGGTAGGAGGGGAATGGGTCCAAGGAGCAATTACAGGATTTCAGTTTGAGGCAGAGATTGAGGACCAGGGATTCAGATACGTGCTCAAAGGTGGTCCAGTATCTGTCAGCTGGGATAGGGTTGGAGACCATTAGGGTGGGAGTGGAATCGGTGGTTACTAGGGAGTTGTAAGAGACTGAAGGAGGGAAAGAGCATCTCAAGGAAGAAACCTTATCGTTGAAGAATTTTGCTAGAACATCGGCTGAGGGAGAGGAGGGGAGCAAGGTGGGGTCTCAATGTGTGCATATGTCAGTGCCTTATTCTATAATCCTGCATGCCTTAATCCCCTAAATCTGAGGGGGCATGGCTAGGGGTAGGGTAGCAGAGTTCCTAAAAATTGCTTGAAGAGTTATAGAATAGTGCCATTCTTATACTCAAATGCCATGAGTTGGTTGCTGGCATTTACATCAGGTTTCGGCTGATGTAAATACCTGCACCCAAATTTGGGCACAGGTATGGGATGGGCTATAAGTGCTATGCTATAAAGAGTGCTCAACTCAGAGTGCCCTTTATTAAATAGTGTCCCATGCCAATTGTTTTCTGGCATCCAAATCTATTTTTTTGTGCCTATAAGTCAATATATGGCTAAAATTTATCCATTTAACTTAGAAACTCCATAGATATTTTGGTGGTGTAGCCAAAGGTTATCCAGAGAGATAAGGAAATTGAACTATCTATATAATGTATTCATTTAAGTCTGAAATCCTCCCTACAGTCCAAGCTGCAATGTGTTAAAAATTACTGTAAATGGTAAAACCTTTGGCTATCTTGATCTTCCAAAGGGTATTTCAATAATTTCTGTAAATGGCAAACAGTTAACACCTGGCTTGAGATAGGTGCTAGTTTTGCTACCCTTGACTGAACCCATTGAGAAAAGCAAGTCTGGAGAGCATTTCCTATGAATCTGGTAATTAATTTCATAAATGAGTGCCATATTGTGCATGTTATGACCATACTACTGAGAAGAGCAAACACAAGCAAAGAAGAAGGACCAATGTTCCATAGACAAAATCATGGTATGAAACACAGAGAGGAACACAAGTCTCTGGATGTCCAGGAGGAATGATTTATTCAAAGCAATCAGTTTAAAATCAAGATAAAATCAACTTCTGGATGAATTAGGTACAGGTTGTGTCACTGATGGTACAGTCTCATTAAAAGTGAGACTCATACCCTACATAGTCCATGTTTCGGTGAGAATTCAGCCTTCCTCATTTGGTTTCACCTTCATTTGGAAAGTCGGCTCCGAACATGATTCATTGCCAAAGTTTATCTGAGGCATTAGGTATTAGGACCCCTGAGGAAGGTCGATTTCTTGCCGAAACACAGACCGTGTAGGGTGCAGGTCTCATTATGACCACACAACTGTACATAGTATACTAATTTTGGTGTATGCAACATGGCCTTAACATGTATGTGTGAACAGACTTATTTCATTGTCCCCAAAATCCACTGTGCTAGTCAGTATAATCCATTATAATCAATAACAAAATTTATTTCAAAGTTTGGAAACAAAATGAAGGACTTTACTTTCAAACAACATGTCCTATCTTGCCCCTGTGGCAAAACTACAGGAAAGTGTCCAGGCTCATTCATTTGGGAAATGATATCCAAGTCTCTCTCTGATAGTTTAGTACCTACTGCTTGGAAAACAGCCCTTGTTTTTCCAAAACTCAAACAACACAACTTAGATCCCTCTTTACCTAGAAATTACCACCCTATTGCTAATCTACCCTTAATCTCTAAATTAACCGAAAAAATTATTCACACCCAACTTACAGAGTTCATTGAAAAAAACCATGCTTTACATCCATGCCAAACTGGCTTCCGTTCTTCACATTCAACAGAATTGTCACTGCTAGGCCTTATCTCAACTATACATTATTACCATGATCATCAAAAATCTGTTATTCTTATCTCTCTTGACCTGTCAGCAGCCTTTGATACTATCGACCACTCTCTTCTTATTAATAGACTCAAAGACTGCGGTATTACAGGTCCAGCTCTTTCATGGTTCACTTCTTACTTCAACGAACGCAGCTTTAAAGTCCATATAAAGAATGAAACCTCTTCAGCTATATCACAATCCTATGGTGTCCCGCAAGGTTCGATTCTATCCCCATTACTATTTAATATCTTTCTTTCTCCTCTTCTTACATTAGCACAATCTATTGGATTCACAATTTTTGCCTATGCAGATGACATACAACTTCTTCACCCAGTCAACACTTCAAACATCTCAGACTTAAAAGACATAAATAACAAATTGGATACCATAAATGATTGGCTCTATTCAAATAAACTTTCCCTCAATATTGATAAATCCCGAGGTCTCCTACTTCCAATCAAAACCTGTGAATCCTTATTGGAAAAAATTTCTATCAAATCCACTCCAATTCAAATGGAAACAAAAATAAAACTATTAGGTGTCATCATTGATAGGGATCTTACTTTCCATGACCATATTAGTTGGGTCGCAAAAATCTGTTTCTTCAAACTCAGTATCATTCGGTCACTAATTCCAATCCTAGAGACCGATTCAATCAATATCCTGATTCATTCCTTAGTCATCTCCCATTTAGATTATTGCAACTCTCTTCTCAACGGTCTCCCCCAAAAAGAAATCCGACGCCTACAATTAATACAAAATACAGCAATAAAACTCATTTACAAAATAGGCAAATTTGACCATGTCACTCCTCTTCTAAAAGAGGCACATTGGCTCCCCATCACTCACCGTATCACTTACAAAACCATCTTACTCTCCTTCAAAATAAAACTCTCTCACCAGCCCTCATTTCTTGATAAGCTTCTCATCCCCCAATGTTCCCCACGCACTCTAAGGTCAACTGATCAAAAGCTTCTCTTTATTCCCTCCATAAAAGACTTTTATTACACACGGAAAATAAATTTCGCAGTAGCTGCCCCAACTTTATGGAATTCTCTGCCACAGCAACTCCGCGATGAACAACATCTAGACAAATTTAAGATAAACCTAAAGACTTTTTTTATTTCGTGACGCATTCGGCTGTGCTTAGACTCACCTTCTGTTTTCTTCTTTTTTTTTTTTATTTCATTTTCTTTTTCAAGCAACCAACCGCTTTAACAAAGCGACCCTACCCTATATGTTTTATCCCATTCCCACTTTCTCCTCTTCTTCTCAAATATGTAACTTTTCCCCTCCCTTCCCTTTTACCCCCACTTTCAAGTTTGTCTAGTTGACATTATTTATGTTCACACCATTTATTTTTAAATGCCAATTATTTTATTTCTTTTATCCTTCTTACCTTTTAAATTTTATTGTTAACCGGCTAGATATTTGTTGATGGTCGGTATATTAAAAACTAATAAACTTGAAACTTGAATTAGAAACAAAAAAATAAAGAAATAAAAGGTTATGATAGCTTTTGTTTTATTAGGAAAATAATGAATAGATCATCATATAATTGCGCGTTTTATATGAATTTAAATGTAGTAAAGATGAAAAGTTTCCATTATGCCCAAGTCAGATTAAATAAGGAAAAGGTTATCTGTGATTAGTATAGCAAAGCAGAGCTATTCAGCATATATTAGAATAAATCAACATGACATTAATCTTGCCTCTTAAATAATTATACCTTTTTTCAAAGTTTTAAATGCTATCAGAAGCTGGTTCAGCTTGCCGAGGTATACGGCTTTGATTCTGGCAATATGCACCTGCAATTCAAGAAAAATCTGATTTGAGATTGCTTATTGACAAAAACACATAGACATATTTTCTCTTCCCAGTGAACATAAAACATTCAAAATCTGACACTCCATAATTTATGTGGGAGTGTAAATAACTGACATTGTCCCTGAACTGGTGAGTAATAAGCATGGGTTTTTGATCTGGCACTGCCCTGTAGAATGCCATCACAATTAACACCAGAGAACTGGCAGGCGGCATGTGTTAGTTTGGCCGTGAGGATTTTGCTTCTTGTCCAGCTGTCACTTGTTAGTTTCCAAAGATGGAGGACGGAAGGTCAAGCCTCATTATCGTGGTACAGTCTGCAAATCATGAGAACTCTCAAAACACTGGAAGTTCTTATATATATATATATATATATATATATATATATATATATATATATATATATATATATATATATATATATATATATATATATATATATATATATATATATATATATATATAAATTTATTTTATTTGTTTGTTTATATTGACTTTTTCTTCTTTCCATTCGATAGAATGTTGCATAGATATCATACAAAGACAATAATTCTATAACTGTGCATCCTAAAGCCACAATAACAGGAGCCTATTCAAAACAAAATCAGGGTGCAAAATTGTGGTGCTCATATAGAATACTGGTGTAAACTGGTATTGACATGCCTAAAATGTAGGTATCCATACTTTTGCCAGCCATGGAACTGGCATAAGAACAGTGGGCTAAATGCTACAGAGATATACATAATAAACAATACTCTTCACCTGTATACCCATAGATTGAAGCTCTGCCCACGAACCACCCATGTTCTGCCCCTTTCTTTGCCCCCTCACAAACACATGCTGTGTAATATTAGCACATATTTACAGAATAGTGTTGAGGCAGAATATATTAAAGAAATGTCTGGTTGGAAACATCTGGAAAAAGAAAGAAAGCTGGGGGCAAAACTGACGGGAGCTATTGTAAGGACTACAAACCATTTTGAGGAAAAGAAGGTTACTTTGGTTCTCAAAAGTAGTAGCTGAGAAGTTAAGGAAAAATAATTTAGCTTTCATACACTACAAAAGATCGCAGAAAGAGGAAGACGGGGAAAAATATCTGGAAAAGTTAAGAGAAACTAGTCAAGTAGTCAGGAAAGCAAAGTAGCACAGTAAAACAAGGAAGCAAGACTTTGTTTTAGGTACATTAGTGATAGGAAGAAGTGCAAAAGTGACATTGTGATTCTCAAAGGTGAAGGGGAGAAATATGTAGAAGCTGATAAAAATAAGGTTGAATTACTTAACAAATATTTCAGTTCTGTGTTCACAACTGAAGTACTGGGAGCAGAACCGCAGAAGACAAAAGCAAACAGTAATAGAGGTTTGGTAGACCCTGATCGATTTTTAAAGGATTGTGATTGTGAGGAGCTAACTAAACTAAAGGTGGACAAAACGATGGGGCCAGATGATGTACATCTGAGGGTACTGAAGGAATTTAGGGAAGTTCTGGCTGCTCCTCTGGCTGATCTTTTCAATGCTTCTCTAGAATCAGGAATGGTATCGGAGGACTGGAGAAGGATGGATGTGGTCCCTCTCCACAAAAGTAGAAATAATGAAGAAGTAGATAACTACAGGCCAGCAAGTCTGACATCTGTGGTAAGTAAATTAATGGAAATGCTTTTAAAACAGAGAATCATATATAATTTATTAAACCTGATATACCACCTTAGTTGCAGCACAATTCAAGGTGGTTTACAATAAAATATATCAAACAAAAACAGAAATAAAAAGGAACGGGGTGGTGGGGAGCACAGGGGACATGGCCTCCCCCAAAATTGATACTATCCTAGCACCCTTCCCTCCTAACCTCTGTCAGGATCTTCACCCGCAGAATCGTTTTTTTTCTGCCTCAGAGAGGCAACGAGCACTGCTTCAGCCCCTTTCCCTACCAACCTCTGTCAGGCTCTGGCTTCACTCACGGAAAAGCATTTCTTCTGCCACTGAGCTGCAATTAGCAGGAGCGGGCTTTGGCGCTCCTGCTCGGCGCTGAGCAGTTTCTTGATTGGGAGGGAGGGATGAGGGCTGGGTATAGTGCCTGATGGGGGGAAGGGGGCTGTAGCCTGATGGGGGGATGGAAGGGGGCTGGTGCCTGACAATGGGGGGAGAGGGGAGGGAAGGGAGCTGGAGCCTGATGGGGGAGGGAAGGGAAAGGGTTGGAGCCTGATAGGAGGGGGGAAGGGAAGAGGGCTGGGTGCAGAGCCTGACAGGGGAGGGGGGGAAGGGGGCTGGGTGCAGAGTCTTACAGGGAGAGGCTGATTGGAGGGGGTAGGAGTTGGGAAGGCAGGGAAGACAGATGCTCAGGGGGTTGGAAAAGACAGATACTGCACATACTGAGAGAGGGTTGGGAAGGACAAATGCAGGGGCTGAGGGGGGGGTAGGAAAGGAGGAAAATAGAGATGCTGCACAGGTGGAGTAGTGGGAAGGGAGATAAAGAAATGCTGCCAGTGGGGGAGGGAAAAGGAACAGTGAAATGTTGAGAGGGAAAGAGATGATGTATATGAGGAAAGGAAGAAAGAGGGAGAATTATTGGACATGATAGTGGTGGAGAGGAGGGAGGGAGAAATGTTACACTGGGAGGGAGATAACCCAAAGAAGGGAGAGATGTCAGACCACTGGAATGGGAAGGAGAGAGAGAGAGAGAAAGATGCCAGACCGCAGAAAGGAGAGAGATGTCTGACCATGGGAGAGGGATGAGATGGCATCTAATAAATAAACTGAGTGCCCTCGGTATGGGTCCCAAAGTGATGGACTGGGTCAGGAACTAATTGAGTGGAAGGTGATAGAGGCTAGTGGTCAATGGAGATCACTCTGAGGAAAGGGATGTTACCAAAGTCCCGTTCTTGGGCTTGTTCTTTTTAATATTTTTGTAAGCAATATTACTGAAGGGTTGTCTGTTAAGGGGAAATGGAGGGGAAAGAGAGACAGAGGGAGGAGATGGTGCACAGCAATGGGTGCAGCAGGGAAGAGATAAGAAGAAATGCTTCTTATGGATAGATGGGAGTAGGGAAGAAGAAAGAGGGAAGAGATGGTACACATGGATAAATGGGAAGGGAAGGCATGAAAAAGTAGATTTTGAGAAGAAAGCAGAAAAATGGAAGAAAGTTGAATGTTAAAAGTTAATGCTAAAGATGTATGTGTCCAAACAGACCGGGGATTTTAAATTACAGTCCACTTGAGGGGGCAATATTTT